>NC_133534.1:148486654-148810716 GCF_048544455.1 Silene latifolia | reverse complement strand
CTACGCCACATCCGAGACATGAGGATATTGAAGACCGCATGGTATGATCTTTCCAATCTCCTTTTTCCTCTTTATATTAATGACTATGTGGCTCTATTTTGATTGATGCGGTATAACAATGTGAACTTAGGACTTGCATTTAGTTTATTTGTCATATTAGTTGGTAGAATCACTTGCATTAGGATGTATATAATAGTTGCATCATGGCATATAGTTGCATTTAGATAAAATGTTTTGAAAAGTGCCTAATTAGGAACTTTGACAAGAGCAACTAAGCCATTACAAATACTTTTTCAACTTAAGACTTTGCCTACTAGAATGGTTGTAAAACACCCTAGATTGTGTCATACTAGTGTCTTTTGACCCATGACCCAAAGCCTAGTAAAGGGTTTGCATGTGAGTCACCTATCCAACCCCGTGATGCGATGTGGACTTGGTTAACTTGTCTAGGTGACCTTGATTGACCTTGTGGTAAGGCAACCCAAAAATATTTTCTATCAATAAGTTTGAAGTGCTCATTTCGAAAATTTTGTTATGTGGAAATAATTTATTGCTAAGGAAACCTCAAATGTTATGAAATGTTGAAATGTTAAGAATTTTAGTTGTTTTGATGGAGGCGTACCACTTCGATGTGCTTTGGAGAGGGATCCATTGAATTGGGCCCCCACACGGTTGTGAATTCAACCGCCCAGAGACAGAGTGACTATCACCCCGAAAAGCTATTGTCTAGAGGTTAACCGGTTGCCTAATAAGCGATTGGCGAAAGCAAAGGACACTAGCCCGGAAGGGACAAACCCCATCTTAAATTTTTGAAATGTGAAAGTTGAATGAGGTCAATTTTTGAATACTAGTCATATCCACCCTTGTTTACAACGATTTGAGCATTTCATTCCCAAAATGCCTTTTTGTCAAGCCACTTTGTCGAGCTTGGGACGATCCATGACCTTTACTTTTGTAGAGAATTCGAGACTTGTCATGTTATATGCTACTAGCATCATAGGGATCATCATTCCATAACCATCCGATCGCTCTTGACGAAAGCATTTGGAAATTGAGGACGAAAGTAGTCTAGTTTAACACCATTTGGAGGTGATTTAGTGCCATCCTCTTAGCCTTAGTAATTTGTTGAACTAGTATTTGTGAAGGATTATATGCTCTTAAATTTGTTACTTTTTAGTTGACTCCGCCACTTGATGAGGAAGTGGCTATTCTTTTTGTAGATGCATCCATTATTTGAATTTGTGTGCTTAATGTTTGGATGTGTCGCCATTTTGGCAAGACCCATCTTGCCTTGCAAGAAGGCATCCTACCTCATGGTTGTCTTGTTGTGAGTTGAAGGGGCGGAGTGAGACCCGCTAATTGTCTCATATCGGCTATGTTATTAGGTTAGTATAAATAATGGTCCTAGTCTTTGTCACCACTTTACTCGGGACGAGCAAAGGTTCGGTTTGGGGATATTTGATGTGACCATAATTAGCGCATATTTAGCCCCCGAATTAGCCTTGTTCCCACGCTTTTTAGTGCATATTTGGGTCATTTATTGTCTTTTGTTCTTTGTTTTGCATATTCTTTGAGGTTTTGTGTCCTTGGTAGGAAAGGAGTGCAAATCTTGCATTTTCATGGCAAAATGAGACTAAATTGATTGAATTCAATGACCAAGCATCAAGGAGAGACAAGATTAGAAGGCCTTTGTACATATTATAGTAGATGAGCAATGTTGAGGAAAAATCCTTGCATCCCCAAGGAAATCCCCAAGGATTTTATGAAGAAAAGGGAAGAAAAGAAAAAGAAACAAGACTGAGGAGCAATCCGAGCGGATTGTCCTGAATCCGTCCGTCCCCAGCACCACAATCCGTGCGTCTTCCTTCAAAGACGCCCGGGCAGCAGCTACAGAAGACGTGCGTCTTCTCCCAAAGACGCCCGGGCAGAGCCTCACGAATCCGCCAGTCCCGAGCCTAAGACGCACGGATTCCAGTCCAGCAAATATCCGTTTCTTCAAGCTTCAAAGAAAGATGCCCTTCCTTCGAAAAATACCGGCGTTTCCCTGCTCAAATCTAAAAAGTGTAATTACTAATTTAGCCGTAGTTAACCCTAATACATCCACCTAATTTCCACTATAAATACCCCATTAGTCTAATTAGAAGAGCATGTTCTTCTTAGCAATCTTTAGTGTAGTTAATATCAATCAAATCTCTCTTTAGTTTTGTATTCAACAATTAATCAAGTTTTAATACAAGTTTCATATCCTTAATCTCTCTTTTGTTCATCCTTTATTTTGGGTAATTGAAGATTATTTGGGTTATTATTGGGAGATTGACAACCTCTCAATCAAGCATCAAGTACTTCTTTTATTCTTGCTTTATTATTGGAATCATTAGTAGGTATAATTCTCTTAATCCCTTTTTAATTATTGTTAATTACTTTCATTTATTCATCATGTTTAACTTTGTTGGTATGATTGACAACCTTGCTAGCATGATCAACATGATAATGAGTGAGTAGTCACCTAGATAGGGTTAATGGGTAATTAGGGGAAACCAACATGGGGAATGATTCATGCTTAAATTAATATGCTTTCATGATTTATTTGCTTGCTTGTTTTGATCTCAACTCATGCACATGTTATGTTTGATGAAATGCGAGCCTATGAATCCTTGCATTTTTTACCCATCACCTATCTTTTCAATGAGACTTGTAAGACATAAACCAACTCGAGTCTCATTAGACCATGCATGTTGTTGAGTAGGGAAGATTTAGTCGACTTGTAGGTGTTGTAGAATCTAATCGATTCGGCTCCGGGACCCAAACTTTCCTAGGATTGTAAGATATAACCCAACTCAATCTATCACAATAATAATTGCTTGCTTATGATTTGAGAACTTGTTTGTATGATCAATTCCCATGATTCCCCTATGACCCCATGACACCCTAGTGCTTTTTATCAATTTTTTACAACACTTTTAATTCATCTTGCTTGTTTACTTTCATTGCTATTTAGTTTAGTGACCTTCTACATCAACCCAAATTGTGACACCCCTAAGACACCGCTAGTTGCAATAGAAATCTCATCTCAATTCCCGTCCCTTGGGATCCGACCTTTACTTGCCTCTTTACTAATTGTAGAGTTGTTTGTGAAGCTATAAATTGTGTTTTGGTCTAGGTGCTCCTAACGACAAGTTACCGAAAAGATTTTAGTCCCGACCATTTGGTTAAATCTGTCCTTACCTCACTCTTTACATACTGGGCAAATATTTTTTTGATCCCCAAAGGTGTGATGATGAAAATTGACAGCATTTGTCGAAATTACCTATGGGATGGCACTAATATCTATCTTAGATCCCCTCTGGTTAGCTGGGAGCATATTTGTACCCCACAAAGTGAAGGAGGGCTTGGCATTAGATATAGCCTTGACTGGAATAGGGCTACTGTTGGGAAGCTAGTATGGTGGTTATATAGCAAGCCATATAGCTTATGGGTCAAGTGGGTTCACCAGATTTATATCAAGGGTAGCAATTGAGATAGTCATGTTCCTAAACCTCATATGAGTTGGAACTGGAAGGCTATCTGCAAAATTAAAGATGAGTTCAAAAATGGGTATGTGAATGGTAACTGGCTTGCTGAGAAGGGTGGTTACACTATTAGATCAGGATATGATTGGATTCGATACAAGGAGCATAAGGTTGGATGGGCTAAGTTGCTTTGGAAGAGCTGGGCAATACCAAAGCATAAGTTCTTGTCCTGGTTGATACTTAGGAATGCAATTAATGTTAAGGCCAAGCTGTATAAGCATGGTGTTTGTCAGGATGAGATTTGTTATCTCTGTAATACTGGTCAGGAAACGATTGAACATGTATTTCAGAGCTGTGAGTATGCTTCCCTGGTTATGGTAGGGGTATGTGATTCGCTGCATATCCCTATACCTACTGTGAATGGTATCATATGGATTGGGAGAAGGCAATGGAGTTCATTGAAGAAACGTATTTGCCTTGCTGCTGTCATGGCAGTATATTATGCAGTGTGGCAACCGCTGAATCAAGCACGAATGGATGGCATTTTACTGACGCCGAGTGTACTAGTACAGCAGATTCAGCAGATCCTCAAGTCAAGAATGCTTAGTTGTAAGGTTGTAGCAAATGTAGATGTAAATTGGATGTCTACTATAATGTAGATGATCCACTTAATTATTAGTAGCACTAGCTTGTAATGGATATTTTGAGCTTAATGAGAACTTACCTTCTACCAAAAAGTTTACTTTCTAGAGAAAATGGTTTTGCTAACTTCGCAAAAAAATGATGTCAAAATCATTTTTCGGGAGGGTAAGATCGAAAATTTGATTGTTTTGGCCAAAATAATGTTTTTTCCGCAAAAATTTGTAAATCATGTAACATTTTTGTAATTAAATAGTAATAAAGGTAAATTTTGAAAGGAAAAAAAATAAACTTAAAAGGATATAAAGTACTAATCATATCAACAATGTTAACTTTCAGTTTCGGTTGTACATCAAAAGAACTCTACAGTTAAGCGAGCTCAGGTGAGAGTAGTGTTGGGATGGGTGACCTCCTGGGAAGCCTCTTTGATGCGCGCGAATGCATGACCAGTGAAACCAAAGAACGTTCAAATGAATCGAGTTAACTAGCGAAACCAGTACCGAGATTGTCATTATTCCATATTTGATAAAATATCGATCGTTAAAAAAAATTATTTAACATTTTATTTATTTAATTTTCATATATATTTTTTGCCATGGGAATTATTTTTTCGCCACGGGAAATTTTTTGGCCATGGGAGTTATTAGCCACGAGAGAATCTGTGGCCAAAAATTTAATAATAGCCACGTTCTTGTTTTTCTCCTGGCTATCTCTTTGCCACGCCCACTTGCGTCACGGAAGGTATTCCCGTGGCCAAATGATTTAGCCACGGAAATTTAACACTTGCGCCACGAATTTAGCCATGGCCCAAGTGCTCATTTGTAGTTTGGCAGTTGAAGTTGTTCGATCGAGTCCCTGCTGTACTCGATCGAAGTGAGCTATTTTGGAAGTGCTCGATCGAGAGCCATAGTTACTCGATCGAGAAGAATTGCTGAAGAATCACTTGGTCAAGAGGAATGAAATTCCTCGATCGAGTGACTAGCTTATATACTCGGGATTTCTATTCCGTGTTAGGTTTATTATGTTAATAAAACGCTTCCCTATATAAAGGAAGTCGCCATTAGGTTAACAGAGACGGTTATGACATCTTAATCACACCTTATCATACTACTTTACTCTTAATCACTGCTGCTACTTTTCTCTTTGCGACGCTAATTCGTTCTTATTGCCGAATTCGCTCTTTTGTAATCTTTCTCTACTCTTTATTCAATCTAATCTTTTTTGCTCATGATTAATTGTTCCTTAATTATTGTTTATTCATTTTCATTAGTTTTTTCTTTATCATTATCTATTTATCATGTCTTTCCTTAGCATATTTATTGTTATTGTTGTTGATTACATCAAAAGCATGAGTAGCTAATTCCCCTTACGTTAGGATTAGGGGAGCTATGGTAGAGAATTGATGAAGTCATGAATAGGCTAGACGATTGATTGTGAGAACTGTCTATAGCAATATAACTGTAATAAGTTTAGTTGATTGCACGCTTCTAAATCCCCTTAATCTGGTTAAATTCAATCCTAGATCAGAAGATTGGAATGAACAGACCTGTTATGAACAATAGACTACCCTAATGAGGACGGAAGTTAAGTTAGTTGTAATCTAGGGTGGATAGCGGACCGGAAGGACCTTTCCTTTGCCCTTCTCATAGTATATCGTCCGGATTATTTATGACTGAGTTAGTGAACTGCCATGGTGAACCGAACTCCTCACATATCCCTCCCTATTTGACTACATTCGTTGCTTTTTCTTGCCTTTATTGCTCTTTCTTCTATTCCTCTTGCCTTAGACCTACAGTAGTTTAGAAAGCAACTTTAAAACCCCATTTGTTACTAGACAGACGTAATTAGCAGATAGATACTTTAGCCTCCCTGTGGAGATCGACCCTACTTACCGCTGACTTTTGTTAGTAGTACTTAGGTATTTATTTTTGATACTAAAACGACGGTATCACAAACCCTTAATTCTAATTAATATTTTAACTAGATATATATAATTAGAGACCTTAAAATATAATCAAATAATATTTCTTATTACTACTTTAGTAATCTAAATAAATTAGATTTTGAACAATTTATATTCTAAAACTATTTTAGAGAGAAGAAGGAAAGTGACAGAAGTAAAATTATAAGAATGAATTATATGAGAATAAGAACAATTCTTATTCTCTAAATGGGGTGGAAAACCGGTGGGGAGAGGGTGTCCAAGAGGACCAATGCATGCCCATTCTCTTTTTAGAATTGTTCTTATCAAAAGAACTAGGGTGAAGTCTACGTTTAGATGTTAATGATTGTGTTTTCCACAATATAACAACAATTAACCATTTCACCCTATTAACCCTCTAAAAACCGGTGCACTTAGCTAATATGGAGTTCATTTTATTTTTGTCAATTGTCATTTTGTCATATAATGTGTAACATGTGACAAGTAACATGTTAATAATTATATTAATGCATATTTAACAATTAAATATCATTACATATATTAATTCAATTATATATAACAATTGACTAGTAATTCAAAATCACAAGTATATAAAATGGATCATGTTAATATAATCTACAACAAAATTGTAATTATAATTAACTAATCATTCTTAATCTATCTATAAATATTATTAAAAGGGTAAACCTTAAAAGCCACGTAGACAATGCCACCTCGCATTACTAAATGCCACCTTGCATAACCAAAATTCCATGTCACCAATTATAGAAAGCCACGTCATTATTTCTTATTTAAAAAGAAAAAAAAATTGAACCATTAAATGCAAATAGCATAACAAACATTAACTTTGTCTTTTTTAATTTTTAGATAAATTAAACAACCATTAAAAATAAATTCATACTAAATTTAAATTTTTTACGTTTATTGTTAGAATATTTTAAGCAATAAATAAATATCACATAATTATAATTTTACGCCATTTATAAAATAATAAATAATTTGTAAATATTAAGAGCAAATAATAACATACTTAATATTAAACATTAATTTTTTAATTTTTTAAAACTAGAATAGGTTAAAGGAAAATTTTAAAATTTACTTTACTCTAATTTTAAACTGTTTATATGTGCAACGCCCTCTTAAATCTTATTGAAATAAACTTGCTCAATTTTGTTAAATTTGGTAAATAAATAAATCTATAAATATAATTTATAAATAAAAGACAAGGGAAAATATCCACCTCTTTTCGTTTCGTAAGATAACTCCCTAAAAAATTCTCATGAAATGTGAATTTTGTAAAAAAAAAAAACACACAAAAAAAAGGAATAAAAAAACCTTTTACATTTCTTTCTATTTACTCTATATTTATGTCTATAATAAATATGCTAATAATGAAAACGAATACTCAAAAGTCATGAAACCTTTCTACGTATATATATATATATACTAGGTAGTATACCGCGCTTCGCGCGGCCTGTTTTAAAATTTTGTTATTATAATTGAAGAAAAATAACATAATTTATATATGACCTTTAATATTTTTAATTATATATAAAAATAAATTAATTTTTCTCAAATTTAATTTTTTAGGTTTAACTTCAATGTTTTAAATAAAATACATACTCCCTCTCATCCACTCTTTTCTTCCCTATTTTCTAAAACGGATTATTCAGGTTTTCTTCCCCTTTCCTTTTTGAGAAAGTTTTTATTAATATTATACTTCTACCTCTCTCCACTCATCAAACCCCACCATATCCTTTATTAATATTTAATTCTAATTATTCCTACCTCTCTCCAATAACCAAACCCCACTTATCTCCTTTATTAATATTTAATCTTAATTATTCATACCTCTCTCCAATCACCAAACTCCACTCATATCTTTATCAATATTATACTCCACACCCTTAATCTATCAATATTATACTCCACACCCTTAATCTGCGTGCCCACTCCAAAGAGGAAGAAAAGAGTGGATGGGAGGGAGTATAATTTTAATTAAAACTAATAAGTGATAATAAATTATGCATGATCAACGTTTTATAAATTATTTTGTGACTGATCAAATATCATATTAATTAAAATAAAATTTATTCAAATAATGCAACAATCAACATTAAGTTCTCAACTTATATCATTTCACGATTCGTTATGTTCCAAATCAATTAATATTTGTTCAAAATGATGTGAATATAACTTTATGTAATTTTTAATATTTTATGTATAACGTGTGATATTTATGTATCAAACATATAGAGTTCAAACTCAACTTATTCAAATATTTTGAGTGTGTCTTGTATGTATTAATGTATTATGTATCAAACATATCTATTCTATCAGAATTGCATCTTTTGTATTTTAAAACAACTATATATAAATGATGTTTTGGAGTTTACCTGTAAATAAAATAGGTTAAATTTTCTCAAATAATATTTTTTGACGTTTAACTTGAAAGTATTTAAAAGATAACATATAAAATATTTAACTAATAGTAATATTTAGCTAGTCATAGTCAATATTTATACTTAACGTATATATATTTTAATTGAAGATATTAAAGTAAAATGTAACGTTTTTTCTATTTTTTTCATGTCGTTTATAGTACAGTATATATATAATAATCATTACTTTTGTTTTGATTATTCAAATGCACTCGCGATCACTGTGTACATACATACTCGTTATCACACTATTTAAACCTATCAAAATCTCTTATGTATTCAATTTCTCGCAATATATTTTTTTTTTCATTCTCATATAAAATCTTATCTCTTAGTAGTTTTCTTTAAGTTATGTTTTTAAGAAATACAATTACTCTTCAAAATTTTTTTTTTAATATTTAATGGTCTAAGTTTTATAACTTTTTCAAAATATCTTTGTACGTAAACATAAAACATTATAAGATACTCAATTTAATCATCTCTACAAATAAAAAATATTTCAATAAATACAATGAAAATTATACTCTATTTGAAGCATTTTTCGCAATGAACATAATAATTTACATTTTAGAATTTTTATCAAAATAATTTTTTAATAAATTTAGAATCAAATCACCGTAATTATTTAATGTAATTTTATAATAAAATTTATTAAGCTATAATTAATATTTAGCTAAGATTTATACAGCATTTATTATGTTTGTATTTAATGTTCTGTTATAATTAATACTTGTATTTATGGCTGGGTTGACACGTGGCGCATCCACAGCGCTTCAACCCAGTTTTATATATATACTAGGTAGTATCCCGCGCTTCGCGCGGCCTGTTTGTATATTTTATTATTATAAATAGAAGGGGGGAAAAAGAATCGATATATGACATTTAAGGTTTACTTATAAAATGGAAATAGATTAACATTTCTCAAATCTTAGTTTTTATGTTTAAAATCAAAGTATTTTCAATTTAAATACATACAATAATTTTAATCATAAGTAATAGGTTATAGATATATGATGATAAAACAAATCTTATGTTATTTTACGCAAAATCAAAACTTGCGAGAGACGGTCTATCAAAAAGTTAGTGGGAGAACTCTTTAGTACCTTTTTACTCCGTATGTATTTTCCTCGACCATTTTATCGTTAATTGTAACTCAAAGTAGCGTTTTAATATCGTACTTATTTTCATAATAAGCGTATTCATTATATCTTTAAAAGTGATTCGCACTTGTTTCACTACTTGCGATATTGTTTCTTACTTTAAATTATAGAAATGGTCTCAAATAAATTTAACATGATACCCGCCTCTTAGAAAAATTGACATATTACTTAATTATTTCGCTAATTGAAATTTTATTTTTGTATTTAAGGTTTGTAGTTTAACACATACTCCGTACACTACTTCACAGTATCTTAACGTTCTTCAACTTGGCTAATTATGGCGATTATGCAATTAGTGTACTATGTTTGTCAGTAGCACCATTCGTCAACTTTGCTTATTTCTGTTCGTTTTTTACAGTATAAACTTCTCATGTATACTTAACCACTATATAACGCTTACAGAATTTACATATCTCCTCTAAGCTAATTGCTAAACAAACTTTTTACAATAAAATAGTCAAACAGCTGATTATTTGTCATATTCGATATGTAATTGTTAGGGTGCAAACCCTTGTCCCACATCGGTAGAATAAAGATGGAAAATCATCTTTATAAGTGTCTACAAAATATAATAGTACGAGGCCTTTTGGAAAGGAGCCCAAGAGTAAATCCGTGAGGGCTTGGCCCAAAGCGGACAATACCGTACTATTATGGACAGTGGATACAGATGCAGCAGAGGCCCAACACGGGATATTCACGCTTCCGCACAACAGTAATTTCCGTGATTCATCGTTACTTTAGTCCTTTTTCAATTGATAATTAAAATATGTTTTTTTGAAATTAAAACAATGGCCAAATCAGTTCAACATATAATAAATTTTGAAGATACTAATATTTGAAAACGAAATGGAACCATTTTCTCAGAACTTATACATACAATTGAGAAAACATAGAAAGCATGTACTCCGTAGTAAGTCCGTATAATAAATCTTACTCGTAGTATATACGGTGTACCGTGTATGTATGATGATCAATTATATTCTTGATCTCTTGGATAATCTAATGATAGACAATAAAAGTGAACCTTTGAAGCACTTTGGCAAGTATTGAAGCGGCAGAAGCCAGTTTCTTTGTCTAATCAAGAATTTGTAAATAAAAATCTGAGACGTTTCAATTCATTCAAACATAACATCCCACATCCCATAGTCTGAATGATAAAGCTTCAATTTCTAGGCATCTTTATCATGCGAGCTTTCAAATTTTAAGTAGAACATTTCTTTTGGGAAGTAAACGGACAAATGCAGAGGAGCAATTGGAAAATCTTACTCCGTACTTTTTATTTCTGAAATTATTTTGCAAATTGTTTTGTAAAAGTGTCAAGAAGAAACAAAAAGTGTAGTGGATTTGTGAGGGAAAAAATCCTATATATTTATAGGGTGCATCCATGAAGGAGGGGTGTGAGTTAAACATTGAATATGAACAATTTGTAGAGTGGTGGATATTAATAAGACGTTTTCAATATCACGAAATTCACAATGTGTTGAAAAACTTGGTGTATATAACCCATTGAACATAGTCTTCCCTTTTACTTTGACTATAATATGTATTGAAACTATAATACGAAGTATCTTCTATGTATCCCTTCACATGGTCAATTTGCTTTTTGTTTATTGCTAATTATGATGCATATATGAACATCCGTACACATTTAGTATATGAAAATAATTTTTTTTTTTTTTTAGTTTTTTTTCATGACACGTGTCAATCCACAATTCTCCTAACCCAGTTTTATATATATATATAAGTTATATATATATATATATATATATATATATATATATATATTAACTTTGATAATAATCATAAAAAAAGTCTAAAAGTCATAAAATGCATCCTCATTTGGCTATATAAATGTTTTATGGAAGGCACATTTGTGAGCCAAAATTCAAGCCAAAAGTTTTTTACCCCTATTGCCAAAAGAAATGTATGTATGTGTCAACAATCTTTCTCATCATTGTATCATCATCAAGGTAAGTGTATTAAAGTTTTTAAATTAATAATTTATTTATTTATTTATTTTTAATTTCGACTCGTTTGAAGTAATCTTCACATTTTTAGCCTTAATATATATGTAATTTTGTTTTCATTTAGAGACTATCAAAATTTGTGGAGTTGAACTATTCAAAGGTAAATATACTTATATCTTTATAGTTCAATGCCTATTTCTTAGCTTATTTAAGAGAAAACTTAAATTAATAACGATAAGGTTAATATTACATAAATCAAATTTCACCATTTTATTTGTTATTAATCACTCAGTGTATTTTTTTTGTATGGATAGTTAATTGGAGAAAGAAGACTATATGAAGAAGTGTGGTAAGAGAAAACTTAAATTAATAACGATAAGGTTAATATTACATAAATCAAATTCCACAATTTTATTTGTTATTAATCACTTAATGGATTTTTTTTTGTAAGGATAGTTAATTGGAGAAAGGAGATTATATGAAGAAGAGAAATACTATAATTGCTTAAACAAATACCCCCCCCCCCCCTCCTCCTCCTCCTCCTCTTACACTCAATACAATGTTATAAACTAACTACAAGATTGACAACATGAATGTGAATGAGTAATTGTTTTTAAGTTCATATTTTTTTTTATTATTATTTCAGAAACTTTCAACTATATGTTTTATTTGGGTATGTATTATTTTGTTATTCAAAAAATAGCTCTAATAGAATGAAATTGAAGTTGCGAGGATCTCAATCTTATTAACAAGTTAGACAAAAAAATCTCTTTTGGTATTGATAATAGCTAAATGTAAATTATTGTCTAATACTTATGCGTACATGTCATATTATCTTGTGTGTATTTCTTATAACACAAATGAGATTGCAATGAGATTTGTAGTAGGCTACCATTTAACTCATTTTATCTTTTATGCAAAATTTTGAAATTTAGGATTTTTGATAAATTGATATAAACGATATATTAAGATTATCATTTATTAAACTTCATAATTATTCTACTATTAGAAAACATGATTTATGAGAATTAACAGATTGAGAAGATAAAAAGTTCTATAATTCTATATCTTCTTAACTCCTTACATCTCAAGATTTATTATTCTCAAAACAAAGAAGAAAAAAAGGATGAATAATTTAATATTATGGATTAATTTACTCTTTCGTCATCACGTACTAACTTTATTGGCCTAAATGACAAAGGGACATTCAAGTTTTCACATAGAAAATTTAGTACATAATCTATGCAATCTAATTAAAAGGTAATCTTAAGCATTTGTCATGAATTTAAAGGTAATTATTTTTTTTAAAACCACATGTTATTAGTATATCAATCAAAATAAACAACTAAGGTACAATAAATAGTTTTGAAAATAAACCAAAATGTCAAAGAAATAAGACACTAACAGACTAACTTTTATGTATTCCAAGACTATATTTTTTAAATGGATCAATTAATTGTTCAGACAAGTATAGATAAAAAGATAAAAATATCAAAATTAAAACAGATAAACCCGTGAATTTCACGGGTCACAAACCTAGTTTAATTGTTTCATAAACAAAATTTTAGTAATATAACATTTTAATTCATAAAACGAATCTTATTTAATTGAATTACAATAAGATACAAATTCTTACTCACATATATAAATTGTTCAATTTTAAGTAATTAATTAATCTGTATCATTATACAATTCATTAATTTATCTATTAAGGGAATTGTCCTTTAGGTGTGACCTTAAGGGATCAACTGATTACCACCGTCAAACGACAGTAATGTCAAACTCTAGTCAGCCAATTATTACCGATTAATGTTGATCACTTGACCAATAAAAATGAATCATCCCTTTATGCATTCTTATTATGAGTTTTAATAATGTGATCGCACTATTGTTGAGGACACATACTCCAACAATCTCCCACTTTTCCGAGACAAGTGTGCGTCACCAATTCTATTGTCCTATTACTATCTCCCACTCAATGCAAGGTGTCTTGCAGGTCGTCCTTGCAAGTGATCATATCAAGAGTGGTTTCCTCGATCTGGAGAGTAACTGTCTGACCGGAATTATCTACCGTAGATACTTTCCGAGCGTGGCCACGCATTTTCAGTTCACTACTTCTCGAGTGGCCCTGAGATTTTTAAATAACCCTGACAAGGGGGTGGACAATTCCTATCGCACTATTCCCTTTGGCTAGCCACAGCTCATCATGACCCAAAAGATGCCCATTTGACCTCATTTACGAGAGTCATAGAGCATAATTTAAAGTCACTCAGAAATTGTGCCAACTTGGGCGAACAGTCTCTAGTCAAAGAATTGACTCAAAAGAATACTATAGTAGATCTCGCCACGACCAGGCTATGAGAATTACCAGAACTCTATAAGTTGTCACTGTCCGATAGAGTGTTTCTTACAGTCTGCCTATGTGATCGACTGGTCATCTCTTATGACCTTATGGCACTTGAACTTGCCATCCGTCGACTCACACTCTAGTCACTTAGAGACGTCACCTGATATGAGTGACCAGGGGCAATTACTATGTTAATCCATTTCACTTTAATAGGGTTCAATGTTGTCTCAACAACCTATTTGGATATAATAAAGTAATAGATGAGTATAAGAAACTCAAACGATAAATGCGATTATCACATATGAATAGTCAATACCATATTACTACTTCATATCCTATAATCTAAAGCGTATATTTTACACTTATCAAGGTGCAATAAAATCTTGGTTAGTGGATATACCCTGTATCCATTCAGTCCACCGTTATGAATTGCTATTTCCTTCTATTCAATGTCATTTCTAATGTCATGAACTTTTCTAAGTACATGTCTAGACTTCTTCTTAGACCTGGGCTCTTTAACTTGAAAGATGCTCCCACTGTCATCATATAACTTGTGATAAAATACTTGGTGGAAGGGTCTACCTATAGTCCCTTTATGGACCACCTTATCACAATGTACTCAGACTCCATTTGTAGAACTTGCAATGGTTGATTCTAAAACATTTTTCTAGTCACTTACTCCCGAGTCAATAAAATTAGCCTAGGATTTTGATAAATCCTTATAGGTTTGGAAACTAGAGTCTGTGTAACCCTTCAACAAATAACTTAGTATGTTATCGAAACACAAGAACGGATCCTCAATCCTTCTCAGGAATCATGACGGATGTTCTTAAAGGCTTTCAAATGACTTTTATTTGAAATAGAGCAAGTTTAGGTCGGGACCGGAAAAATGGACCGGACCGGACCATTTGGTCTGGACCAAACCCGGACCGAATTTTTTAGTTCCGGTCCTCGGTCCTCATTTTTTGAGTTTTCGGTCATCGGTCCGGTCCGGACCAAACCTGGATATTTTAGGTCCGGAACAAATGGACCGAATTTTATGTTTCTAAAGACTATCATTAGAATATTATAAACTAAATTTCCATTTTATCTTCACAAGACATTATAAATTAATATTGAGTATTTTTTTCTCAAAAACAATCGTCTAATTATTCATCGACATTTAATTTAGTGAAACTTAAATGTAATTATCATACACGAAATAGTGAAAGAATTAGTTCTAGGTCCATTTCGGTCTAAGACCGGACCGGACCGGACCGAATATTTCGGGTTTGGTCCGGTCCAAGACCGAAAGTTTTAGGTCCGGTCTTCGGTCCACAAAAATTTAATTTTCGGTCTTCGGTCCGGTCCGGTTTGGTCCGGTCCGGTCCGGTTTGGTCCGGTCCGGTCCGGTCTTGGACCGATGCTCAGCCCTAATTGATCATTATGCTCCAATCATATTATTCATCATGGCATATGCATATATATTGGCATACATGATCGTTCTAATGGCGGAAACATTAGCAATTGATTTCATGTGATCAACAACTCATGGGGTTCAGTGAATGACTATGACTCTCTCATAGTAATTCCACTTTCATCAAAATGAATAACCTCCTCAACCTATGTTGATATTTAACAGATAAAGAATCTTATCAATTATAAGATACTTATCTAAGTGCCAATCTAAATTTCCCTATATTATGATAGATTTGGAATTTTAGAATGAATCATGTCTTCTTTCATCGAGAATTTAAAAAAAAAAACATTCCTTCATCGATGGTAGTGTTAGCATGTCATCCTTAATGACATTAACACGAAAGACAATTTCTCCCACTGATCTTCATGTCTTAACATGGCAATATCGACTCCCACTTAAATCCATGTATACTTATGGCCTCTCGACAACTCGAGTGAAACCATTTTCTCATCACATAATTACAATGATCATTGCAATTTTTAAGTGTTAATTAAAACCCTGTGCTTATGTCACACATTCACTCTTTTCTAAATACCTATTTAAAAATTGGTCTTAACTTGCTTATTCACACTATGAGGTATAGCAATGATGATATGGATCTTAGCATAGTTACCTTTAACTTAGCTTTGTAGACAATTTAATATTTATCTACGCAACTCTTATGCACAGATTTCACTTAGGTTCATTAGGCTCTTATGTAAAATCGAATTGACATTACTTGATACAACCACTTCATAATCTTTATTGAAGATCACTTTCTTTTGGTCTCCTCACTAGTCTTGAGTTTGACCTAACAAGCTTTCTTTTGGTCTCCTCACTAGTCTCGAGTTTGACCTAATAAGCTTTCTTTTGGTCTCCTCACTAGTCTCGAGTTTGACCTAATTAGCTTTCTTTTGGTCTCCTCACTAGTCTTGAGTTTTACCTAACAAGCTTTCTTTTGGTCTTCTCACTAGTCTCGAGTTTGACCTAATAAACTTTCTTTTGGTCTCCTCACTAGTCTCGAGTTTGACCTAATAAGCTTTCTTTTGGTCTCCTCACTAGTCTCGAGTATGTTGCTAATTTTCTCCCACTCTATCTTTTTGAAAAATACACCTATTTTTCTTGAAAGACAGCTATATAAGCAACAAACAATTTGATACTTACCCTTGTGAATGAAGAAAATATCGCACATTATGACCTTAAAAGATGACCCTCTTGTAATGACATTGTAATCTAGTAATAAGATAAACTAGCCTTTATAAGATAAAGGATTGGATTCATATCCATGTTTTATACAATTTTAGGGTCTTACGCCCTCCCATAGCTCGTATGGAGTCTTATAAGTGGTTACAAGTCTTAACTATAAGTGGTGTTTTCAATTGGTTTGTTAAATTCCCTACCTTGAGTTCAAATAACTCCATTTGACTTTACAATCGTTCTTCCTTATCTCAAATAAGATGTGATATTTAGTCATAAAAGCATAAGAGGGAATCAAATTCGTGGCTTATGAACTCATTACAATGATCAAATCGTTGTAATTCTTTTATGATCAATATAAGTCAAATCAATTTATGTTGTTGATGTAAAAGGTGTGTAATGACAAGTTTTTAGAACAAAGAAAATTCCATAAACCGAATGACTTGGGTTGAAAGCCAAGTCATTAAAATTCATACAACCATTGTTTGCAAAATGGAAATAAAACAAATTTCCATGTCCAACACGGAAATCAAAACGAGTTCTAAAACAACAAGTCAAAATACAATAATACTAAGAAGACAATGTAAAATAAAAGCCAAGCTTCCATAGGTCTTCTACCATGGGCGGTTACCCTAGCATCCCTTTGTTGAAGATCTTCCTCAAGCTTTCTTGTCCTTGCCTTTGTCTTTACTCACACGCCCTATAATACATTAAAGGGGGTGAGAATCACAACTTTTATCTTAATACCAAAGTTGGGATTTATATCAATAACACAATAGATTAGAGAATTTAGTGTTGGGAAATGTGTCCTCAACAATAGTGCGATCACATGATTTAAATATCATTATTAAATCTCATTTTAAGAATACATGTGGGATGTAATATTTTACAGTCAACTGGTCCACACATATCGGTAATGATTGGCTGACTAGAGTTTGACATTACTGTCGTGCGACGGTGGTGATGAGTTGATCCCCTTAGGTCATACCTATAGGGAAATACTCTTAATTGATTATTTAATTAATCGTATACCGATACGAGTTAATTAAATTGCTTAAAAATTGACGGATGATTTTGTGAGTATAATTTACGTATCTTATTGTAAATATGATTAAATAAGATACTGATCTCGAGTAATCGAATTGTTTCATTACTCAGATGAAATTATTGTTTAAGGAAACAATTGAATTGAATGAATTATTATAAATACAATTTATTGTGATTTATAAATTGGTAAAATATTTTGGTACAAGTAATTATGAATTACTAAGTCGATTTTTGTATATGACGTATTTTTATTAATACGTTGATTTTTAATATGATAAAAATACATTGCATTGTAACATGTCATGTAACATGTAACATGTGACAAAATTGACAAATGACAAAATATAAAATGGACTTTCCATTTTATAAGTGCCGAAATATTAAGAGGGTTTTAGTGGAAAAATTGTGTTAATTATTTTAATAAGGGAAAACACAATGATGATCTACCTATATGTAGCCATGCAAGCCTACATTTCTTTGGTAGAATAATTAGCCCATGCATTGGGCTCTCCTTCCCTCCCAATCGGTTTCTACATAGAAAAGACAAGGGGCTTTTCTTTTATTCATTCACTACTTCTCTACATAATTTTCTAGTGTAAGATTATTATGTTTTCTCTACATTTTTGGTGAGATTTTTTTTTAGAGAAAGAAAAACCACAAAAATCATTTACTCCTCTTGGCCGAAATCTTTCAAGAGAGAACAAAAATATTTTGTGTCAAATTTTTAAGTAAGACTAATCTTAATAGCTAGATCATATTATTTTAGTCTTTAAGATGTATTCCTTGGGTATATGCTTTTGGGAGGGATTCTATACTTGAATCCTTGTTCTTCCATTTGGAGAGCTCAAGAACAAGTGAGTAGGTGAACTCACTTGTGCCCATAAATCCGAAAATCACAATGTAAGATGATGGTTTCTTCTTTATATTGTTTATTATGTTTGCATGCATAAAATCCATATTTAATTTTATGACAAATTAATTTAACATATATGAGTATGTTAGTATGTATATAGATCTACATTTCCTTCAATCGGTATCATGAGCCACGGTTGTTTGCATGCAAATTGGTTAAAAGTTTTTCCGAGTTATAAGAATAACAAATAAAACTTGTAAAATTTGTGTTATTATGATATATCACGAAATTACTACATGCATGTTAATATTTCTGGTCCTAAAATGTTTTAGGATATTTTGGTTAATTTTTCGGATTTTGATTGTTCATAATTTACAATAATGGCATTTAAATGTGATTTTATGAGTAAAAATGTCATTTTTTGTCTAAAATTTGCTATACTTCGAATTTTCCAGTGATTTTTGGATATGTTGTCACATATAATATTTTGAGATAACCTGTAAATTTTCATAATTTTTGGACTTGTTATGCTCGAAAAATGGATTTTTCATTATTAAATTCGGATTTAGGTGAAAAATAGGTTAATATGAGTTAAATTTCGAATCTGGTCATAGAAAATTAATATGTTGTCACATGCAATTTTACAAGATGTGTGTAAAATAATTGGCTATAAAGAAGTCTTTTTGCATGATTTATGGATTTTTGAAGAAAAATAGCATAAATAGTGACATTATTAGTGGAAAATTAATAAAACATAATCTATGACTTAGGAAAAACGTCTAATGTTGCATTTTATTATCTTTTTCAGATCTAAAATTGAAAAGTTAGTGAGAATAATTTTTTCCATGTTTTTATGATTATTTTATTAAAAATCGATAAACCGCAACATTGTTTTTCCGGGGAAAATTTCGAAATTTTTAACCTAAGATTTTGAACATTATGAGTGTCATGGTAATTTTCCAGAATGTTCATGAATTTAAATTTCAAATTTTGAATTTATTTGAAGTTTTGTGATTTATTTGAAGTTTAATAGCTTATTTTTGTAATTTTTGGACTAATTTATGAACAATTTTAGTATTTTAAGTTAATTATGGTCAATTTATTAGTGAAGACTAATTTTTGAGTCCTAAGTGGTTAGGGTAATTAACTAATGAATAAATATGAATTTATGTATTTTTGTGATTATAAAATGTTGAGATCACGCAAATCCGTAAAAACCGAGTTATATACGATATTGGCAAATTAAAGGCGATTTAGCATAAAAATTTGAGCATGTTCATACATATTATAATGCTGCATTTTCTTTATGATTGTCATAATTTTATTTATGTAATTTTGAATTATGTAATTGTACTTAGTATGGCCTTAGATTTTAATTGGTATTTCCCGAAATGTATGGGAATATCGATTCGGTTGTAATTTTATTGTGATCTCGTATCACCGTTTTGTAATTTAATAGATTTATTTTATTTTAGTTACAAATGTATAATAGGAAATTATGTAATTTATTATGTAATTTTATTCATTCCGGAGTTCCCAAGGACGGATTTCTTCAAGAATGGCGATACATAAAGACGGTGTTACCTCGAGATGCGTGCCACAACCGAAGTTCAAAGGACCAATGGAGTTGGTTTCCGAATATGTAATAGTTAAAGAGTTTTTCTATTTTAGGAAAGGTCATACTAGGATTTATTTATTTTTATGCTTGCATTTTATTTTATGTCACATGCATTGCTAAATCGCCATAACTAAACATGCATTATCTTTTTATCGAGTTTATCGACCGTGTCAATTAGAATTATCGTAGTTCACCGCTTTAGTTCACTTAAAACGTGATAGATAATAAATTGACATGACCTCTCGCAAAAATAAACAATTGAGACTTAGCCTTACCAAATATTAGAAACCCATGAAGTACCAGTTTCGCAAGGGAGTTGAGCCGGCTTTACCGTAAGACAAACCTTGTTACGTTGGTGAAATGGGGTGATAAATGTCTATCCACCGAATTTATGTTAATGAAGGGTATTTCGGCACACCGTGCCCTAAGTTGATATGAGTTTGGATCATGGACACATTTATTCTAAATTTGGGTTGAACTCAACGAAAGTATTCACGACGTATTTCCGGATGTGTTTCGGGCTAAAGATAAATATTAATGTAATTTTATCGATCAAGAGTTCTAAAAGTAGAATCGATTAAAGAGTTAATCCACCGAGTTATATTGATGAGGGGTATTTCGGCACACCGTGCCCCAAGTTAATATGAATTTGGATCTTGGAATCATTTATCATAGTTGGGTAGAGGTCACTATGTAAATGCTATACTTGTTTACAAGTATTAATAAAACGATAAATGTTATGTTTTCCAATATTCCGTTGTTATTTTGTTCTATTTCTTTACCACAATTCATATACGATATCATCTAGATTTGATTCAAATCTCCATTAAAACATCGTAACTAAAGACAAATATGAAATTGCTTCTAAAAACCTCAAATGAACCATTGCTAAGGATCTCTTGTAAAGAGTATAGATTAAAGTTATTCATTATCAAACAGGTTTTTGATTTTTGACTAACACATCTACTTGCAATGGATTGTTATTCATATACTTAATTGAATTAAGTATCTTGAAGCGATAAATTATTTTGGTAATTAGTTTTGTCAAGAATTCGTAATTGGCCAAAATAACGCAACCACTTCAATGAAAGTTTTTAAGACTAAAACGAACAAATGAAGAGTAATCTTCATGAATTCAATTTTGCTTCTCAAAGCAAAGACTCATTGAAAAGAGTGGGAGCATTCTCTTAAACCGTTAAGATGAGGACGAGGTTCAAGAAGTAAAGATTTGAATGGAATTGATACAAGGTTATGTTAAAGGTAAAGTTGTTGAGAATGACGATACTAAACCTATCAATCCCGACCGATAAAAGTTTCCGTTGTCTTAAATGTTGGACACGAGAAAGGAAACTACCCCAAATTATTGAAGAATCAACAAGTTAGTTGTGGGACATCTAATGGGACCTTCTTCTTTAAAATGTTTATTTGATTAAACATAAATTTTGCTAGTACAACTTCGTCAATATTAGAAACCAGTGGAGGTTTTCATCATTATGTTTGATACATAGGATGATTAGAATATGACGACTAGCAACAATGAAGTCGAGAGAAAGAGTCATTGTGTACTAAATCTATTTTTTGGGTTTGGAGTTGTGCTTAATTGTGACTATTAAGTACATAAACTCTAAATTAGAATACAAACTTGTTACGATACAAAAGAGGTTTCACTTTTGTGACCCTATACACCACGATTTGATGTATGGCTAGCCCATTATCAAGGTGAATATATTCTAAACCAAACTAGAATAATATATCATGAAGATGATGCAAGACTCAAATTGGTAACCCAAGATTAAACCTTAAATTTTGGAAAGATGAACGCAAAGAGTTATCAAGTACTCTTCAAACCATTAGATTGTTAATGGTATATGCGTATCTTGTATTCAAAGCAAGATGTCTCGTGCCTTTTGGTTGAAAAGGAAATCGAGGTTGTATATCATCGATCCAAAATAGGTTGATCATTTTCTTTTACCAACGATTTAAGTTGACGCTAATATGTTCACTTAATAAGGTAAAAGGAGAATTCTTTGAAGAATTTCAAAGAGTTCAAGGAATCACGATTTAGTCGTGATGGGATTATCAAAGTGAAGACTTTGATATAAGCCAAAGGAAATGTGATATAGTATCACAAGTTAATCTCTCTTATCACGCATTATGGAATAATGTGTGGTTGGATAAGAAATCAAACGCTATTCGATATGGTTTGGACTTCAATCAAGTTACTTTGAGTTACTTGATCCTTTTGGGGATTTTATCATATGAGATATGGTTTGTCTAAATTATTTTCCACTAAATCGAATCATATGAGATATGAAATGGTAAGGGTACCATGTTTGTAAGTTTTCACAAGAAACAAATGCTCATTTTTCCCTTTCAATTATCACGAGTACGACGGGTTTGCGGCTCATGAAGCTGTCTTTCTAAAAATACAAGTTTATTTCTAGAAGACAGAGTGGGAGAAATTATTCAAGAGCCACAAAGAATGCCACAAAGATTTTATGTCGCAAGAAACTGGTCTTTCTTGGCTACATGAGACGTTTTGTGTAAGACATTGTTTCTTGAAAACCTAGGAGGTTAAATTCGTCACTTGTTAAAAATGATGAATTCATGCTACTTTTAAGAAAGTAAAGAGCTTATAACTTACAAAGAAATTGTTTGATTCAAGTTGATTACTTCTGGAAAGTAATGAACATATGACTTACATAAGAGTGTTTAAGTCACAACTCAATACAAGGCTTAGAGCCATGAAAATCCGAAATAAAAAGGCTTGATTAGTGACAAAGGGTTTTGCACTAATAAAGAGATATTTCATAGCAAGATTGGTTGCAAAGGGTTTTGCACTAATTGAAATGCTTAAGTCTATTTGGATCTTCTTAGGGATTGTATTTCATTATTATGAAATACATAGCAAGTGAATCTAAAACCCACTTCTTCAATTAGAAGGAATGTATTCAATACATGTCTTGAGTTTTGAAGATTCTTGCAATCCTAAGATAATGTGAAACTTAAGAGAGGGTCTTAAGTAGGATATCAATGAGTTAGAATCAACGTTTTGATCATGTGATAAAACATTTCTCGATAAGTCGAGAAGTTGTGTTTATACATGGAGTTTAGTGGGAGTTACGGAAATTTTAATTAGTCCGATATGTGGATGACATATTGATCATTGAGAATGATTTAAGACTTTTGGAGTATTATAATACATCTTGAATATCCGGATTTATGAGGATAAATTCACATGATATTAGCGTCAGTAAGAAGTCTTATGTTGATAAGATTCATGACTAGTTCAATTAAATTGAACGTATTTGATTGATTCCATTTGCTTCCGCTGCCGGATCAATTAAATGAGTAATGATGTATAACACTTCATATACCTTGAGTATGATGAATTGTTTTCAAAATCGAATTTAAGTAATCTTTACCTGGTATGTAAAGATTACCCTTAAGTGCTTGCAGAAGCATTAAGGAAGTAAAGTAAAGTGTTTATGATGCAATTTTGTGTAAGGGTGTTACACAAGTGACAATTAACAATTGAGGTTGCGCATGGTTTCCGACAAAACCATAATCAAAACACATTAGGATGGTTAAGATACCATTGTTGCTATGATAACTAAGAAGTAGATTTTCTAGAATCGTTCTAGGCAATAAAGAACAATGAGAGATATTTATAACGGATATTGAGTACACTTGCAATCATGAGATGTGCAAGAGGATGAGTCCCACACACTGTGAAAACAGTGGGAGCTATTCTTAGGCTAAGAGGGCCTATGTCTTGATTGGATCTCGACACGTACTCAGAAAGTTTTGTGATGCAAATGTATACATTACAAAGGAAAACGAATATGTAGTAAGGTTGAGTAAGGTACAAGAAGTTGATAAAACCTACTAACCAAAGCCTTCTCATAGGCTAAACATGATGAGTCATGTCATTCCAATTGAATTGAAATGAACAACTACATACAAGATAAAATTAGATTATAGAACATGAAATAGTAATCAGGCATTGACTATTCATATGTGATAATCACATTTGTCGTTCGAGTTTTATTTTAAAACTCTTTTATTATACTTTGTTACATCCAAACGGGTTGTAGAGACAATTGAACCCCGTTAAAGTGAACTCGGATTAACATAGTATTTGCCCATAGTCACTTGTATGAGGTGACGCCTCGAAGTGACTAGAGTGTGAGGCGATTGATGGCAAGTTCAAGTGCCATAGAGTCATGTGAGATGACTAGTCGATCACATAGGCAGAATGTTAGGAACATTTTGTCGGGCCTAATGACCGCTTATAGAGTTCTGGCAAATTTATATAGCCTGGTCGTGGCGAGAGTTGCTATAGTATTCTAATGAGTCGATTCTTTTGACTAAAGACTATTCACCTAAGATGGCTCAGTTTCAGATTAACTTTGATTTGTGTTACTACGACCTTCGTAAATGGGGTCAAATGGGCATATTTTGGGTTATGATGGCTGTGGCTAGTCGAAGGGAATGAGTGCGATAGGAATTGTCCATCCCCTTGTCAGGGTTAAAACAATATCTCAGGGCCACTCGAGGAGTAATGAACTGGAAATGCGTGGCCACGCTCGGAAGGTATCCAGAGTGGATAAATCCGGTCAAACAGTTATTCTCCAGATCGAGGAAACCACTCTCGATATGATCACTTGCAAGTACGACCTGAAAGACACCTTACATTGAGTGGGAGATAGTAATAGGACAAGAGAATTGGTGACGCACACTTGTCGAGGACAAGTGGGAGATTGTTGGGAAATGTGTCCTCAACAATAGTGCGATCACATGATTTAAATATCATTATTAAATCTCA
The DNA here is from genome assembly GCF_048544455.1 of Silene latifolia. Taxonomy (NCBI): domain Eukaryota; kingdom Viridiplantae; phylum Streptophyta; class Magnoliopsida; order Caryophyllales; family Caryophyllaceae; genus Silene; species Silene latifolia. The sequence goes on along the minus strand of NC_133534.1, from coordinate 148,785,730 downwards.
TTTTAAGAATACATGTGGGATCGGATGTAATATTTTACAGTCAACTGGTCCACACATATCGGTAATGATTGGCTGACTAGAGTTTGACATTACTGTCGTGCGACGGTGGTGATCAGTTGATTCCCTTAGGTCATACCTATAGGGAAATACTCTTAATTGATTATTTAATTAATCGTATACCGATACGAGTTAATTAAATTGCTTAAAAATTGACGGATGATTTTGTGAGTATAATTTACGTATCTTATTGTAAATATGATTAAATAAGATACGGTCTGAGTAATCGAATTGTTTCATTACTCAGATGAAATTATTGTTTAAGGAAACAATTGAATTGAATGAATTATTATAAATACCATTTATTGTGATTTATAAATTGGTAAAATATTTTGGTACAAGTAATTATGAATTACTAAGTCGATTTTTGTATATGACGTATTTTTATTAATACGTTGATTTTTAATATGATAAAAATACATTGCATTGTAACATGTCATGTAACATGTAACATGTGACAAAATTGACAAATGACAAAATATAAAATGGACTTTCCATTTTATAAGTGCCGAAATATTAAGAGGGTTTTAGTGGAAAAATTGTGTTAATTATTTTAATAAGGGAAAACACAATGATGATCTACCTATATGTAGCCATGCAAGCCTACATTTCTTGGGTAGAATAATTAGCCCATGCATTGGGCTCTCCTTCCCTCCCAATCGGTTTCTACATAGAAAAGACAAGGGGCTTTTCTTTTATTCATTCACTACTTCTTGAAGGAAATGTAAATTCATATACATATTAACATACTCTTATATGTCTAAATAAATTTGTCATAAAATTAAAACGGATCTTATGCATGCAAACAATAATATAAATAGAGGAGAAATCATGTCCTTACAAAATGGATTTCGGCTATTAGGGCACAAGAGAGATCACCTATCTCTTCTTGTTCTTGAGCTATTCCAATGGAAGAACACAGATCTAAGTTTAAGATCTCTCCCTATGCTTTATACCCAAGGCTTCTCTTAATTATAATTAATATTACAAATACTAGTTATAATATTAATCAATGGTAGAAAAATGGAACCAAAAATATTTATAAACTCTTATATTATTTTCGGTTTTTAGAGAGATGATGAGGAGGATTTTATTCTCTCTAAAACTTGTATTTTGGATAAGTGATAATGGAATGAATGCACACTAAAACATTTTAGTGTTATTAGGTAAAATTATATGAAAAACAATGATGGCATTTGCTTCCCCAAAACCGTGTAAGAGGAGAGAAAAATGGGAGCCAATGCATGGAGAAATTGTTCTTCACAAGGAACAATAGGCTTGCATGGCTAGGTTTCCTTTTAATCATTGTGTTTTCCACTAATTACAAACAACTTATAATTAGCTAAAACACCTTCTAATTTTCGGCCCTTTGCATAATATGGTGTCCATATTATTTTTGTCCATTGTCTATATGTTACATGTCACATGTCACATATATTTGTTTATGTATTTTTATCATATTAAAAATCAACGTATTAATAAAAATACGTCATATACAAAATCGACTTAGTAATTTCATAATTACTTGTGCCAAAAATTTTACCAATTTATAAATCACAACATATTGTATTTATGTCAATTCATTCAATTTAATTGTTACATTAAACAATTATTTCATCCGAGTAATGATACAATTCAATTACTCGAGACTGCACCTTATTTAATCACATTTCAATATGATACGTAAATTTTACTTCCAAAATCGTCCGTCAATTTTCAAGTAATTTAATTAACTCGTAACATTATACGATTAATTAAATAATCAATTAAGAGTATTGCCCTTTAGGTATGACCTAGGGGGTCAACTGATCACCACCGTCACACGACAGTAATGTCAAACTCTAGTCAGCCAATCATTACCGATATATGTTGACCAGTTGACAGTAACAATATTACTTCCCAATTGTATTCATTTTAATGAGACTTAAACATGTGATCATCATGATCAACAGTCGTGATCGCATTATTGTCGGAGGACACATATTCCAACAATCTCCCACTTGTCCTCGACAAGTGTGCGTCTAAATTCTCTTGTCCTATTACTATCTCCCACTCAATGCAAGGTGTCTTTCAGGTCGTACTTGCAAGTGATCATATCGAGAGTGGTTTCCTCGATCCGGAGAATAACTGATTGACCGGATTTATCCACACGGATACCTTCCGAGCGTGGCCACGCATTTCGATTCATTACTCCTCGAGTGGCCCTGAGATATTGTTATAACCCTGACTAGGGGTGGACAATTCCTATCGCACTCATTCCCTTCGACTAGCCACAGCCATCATAACCCAAAATATGCCCATTTGACCCCATTTACGAAGGTCGTAGTAACACAAATCAAAGTTAATCAAACTGTGCCATCTTAGGTGAATAGTCTTTAGTCAAAAGAATCGACTCATTTGAATACTATAGTAGCTCTCGCCACGACCAGGCTATATAAATTTGCCAGAACTCTATAAGCGGTCATTAGGCCCGACAAAATGTTCCTAACAGTCTGCCTATGTGATCGACTAGTCATCTCACATGACTCTATGGCACTTGAACTTACCATCAATCGCATCACACTCTAGTCACTTCGAGACGTCACCTCATATAAGTAACTATGGGCAAAAACAATGTTAATCCATGTTCACTTTAACGGGGTTCAATTGTCTCCACAACCCATTTGGATATAACAATGTACCAAGTGAGTTAATAATAACTCAAACGACAAATGTCGACATCACACTCGGGTAGTCAATATCATATTACAACCTTGTGATGTTTATCATAAGTGTAAACACTTATTGATTGCAATAGAAGTTTAACATTCCATGTGTCCATGTGTTCAAACTTCTTGCACTTGCAATTTCCTTCACATTCATGTTCTCATAGCATGAATCTTACCAAGTACACATTAAGGTTCTTGACCTTGGTTTTGGTTCTTTAACTTGAAAGAACTTTCTCATCGCTCATCTCATAACGAACGAATTTGCGATGAATAATATAACTTGTACCGATCAAGTATTCCATCCACACACAATGCACTAGGTATATGTTTTGTAGAATCTTGTAACAATTGACAAGATTATTAGCTTAGTACTTCTCACAAGTCCTAGCTTTATTAGGAAAGATTGTTTTGAATAACCTCTTACTTAACCAAGCATCTTTCCAAAACTTCTCATTTCTCTTTTCTGGGCTTGAAAGATTTGGGATTCTCATAAATCCTCATATGTGTTCGGATTTTCTACAATATGTGCAACCTTTTGACACACAATAGAACATTCCGTCAAACACTGAAATCGCTCATCGGATTCTACTTGAGAATTCATGACGTTTCTATTTTGGCTCACCAAGTCTATCATCATGCTCTTATGCATATGATTTATGATTGGACATGTACATGATTATTCTAATGGCGGAAACATTAGTTACTAATAATCATGAGATCAACCGTTCTCAGGTTCAATGAACTACCATGACTGCTAATGGTAATCTCATTTTCAATCATATGAATAACCTATGTGTATGTTGATGTGATGTGTATCTCTTAATACTAATCCAACATCCCTGATGTAATTGGATTTATCATTGTCCATTTTCATCCAGAATTGAAAACTCAAAAGCTTCTTTATGAAAGAAGGTATTAGCTCGTCATTCTTTAATGAGTAATGGGTTTTATACATTCAAGGATGGTAACTCCCACTAAATTCCATGTCTTCACATGAGAATATCCTAACTCCCACTCAATTCAACATATTTCGAAATTGACTTCTCAATCAAAATTTTTCAAGAAAATAAATATAAATTGCCTTGCCAAGTTACTAGGATAAAACCATATATGTTCCCATCATATCCTTTCAAAATGCCTATTTTGAAGTGGTCTCATCTTAACCTTACGGAAAGAGATTTTAAATCTTTAACACACTTATGTCATAATGAAGTGTAGTAATGTCATTATTCAAATATAAACAATATTTAGAATACGTCCTTCGGAATACTCTTTCGGAAGGAGGATTAACCATTTTATAGGGAGGTTAAGCAATGACATTTGTATGGTTTAACTTTTAGCAATTGAGGATATCGGTATATCAAATCTTTGCAACTTAATCTTGATTATAACTAGTATGTTACTTTGATTCATTTAGGCTCTTGAGTAAAACTCATGATTGAAACTATTGGTCAAATGCTTCATAAACTTAGTCAAAAACTCGTTAAGACTTTTCATTAGTCATTATCCTTCCAAAACCTTCTTTTGGTCTCCTCGTGTAGTTATCTTAAGAAAATTCTTTTATGATTACTACACTTGGTCTCTTTAGTCATATAGAACTAACTTGAGACCATAGATCTCATCTATTGGGTATACTATGTAATTAGATATACCTTCATTCAAATCATTCTCTCTTGTGTAGATCTTCATATACACAAGTACACAATCTTAATCTTGTCTTGTGTGTCGTGTTACTCTTTTTTCTCCCACTCTATCTTTAGAATAAATACACTAATCATTCAAAGATAGCATATGAGTCACAAATTAATGATGTTGAATTATAAGGAGAACTACCTCATAGGTAGACTAATTGTTATTCATATGTGTACTTGGTGATTGACATACCTTAAGAGAGTTCATAGACTCAAAATTACTTTATAAATGATCATACACAAGCCTTAAGCATGTGGACATATAATGAAACCCGTCATTATAATTGTCTATTGGATCACTTTTAAGTGAATAATCTTATGTTTCAAAACGCAAGCATTTAAAGATGAAATTTTAGAACATAAAGGATAAATGATAAAACGGGTGACTTGGGTTGCAAACCAAGTCACTATCATCCAAAATACAAACCATTATCCAAAATACCTTTCCATGTCGAACACGGAAACTTAAAGTTCTAAAATTCAAAACATAACTTAAAATAAGACAATGAAAAACAAAGCTCCATAAAAGCTATCCTTAGCTTCTTCATGGTTTCTTATGCTTGCTTTTCTTTTCCTTTGTCTTTGCTTGGTGGCGGCCCTATTTACAATAAAAAGGGAGATACATTATCACAACTTTGCATCATAATACCATAGTTGAATTTAGAAACATAAAAGAAGGTTAGTCATTTACCTACTGGAGTGATCTTTCCAGCTTTGATATCACCAAGGTATTTGGAACAATTCCTTTTCCAATGTCCCATGCCATTACAATAATGGCACTTATCAAGAGGACCCTTCTTGACTTTGGAGGTGCTAGCTTCACAAGACTTAGCTTTGGTGAATGTGGGAGCTTGCTTCTTGCCCTTTCTCCCATTCTTCTTGAACTTCCCCTTACTCTTTGCGCTTATGTTAAGCACATCCTTGGGAGGGTTCACATTTAACCCCATGTCCCTCTCGGCTTGCACAAGTAACTTGTGCAACTCCTCAAGAGACACGTCCTTGTCTTGCATGTTGAAATTCACCCGGAATTGTACATATGCCTTGACTTTGGACAAGGAGTGTAGAATCCTATCTACGATGAGTTCTTTGGGGATTTCAACCTTTTGAATTTTCAAGGTCTCGACAAGCTCCATGAGTTTGAGCACATGAGGGCTAACCTTTTGGCCCTCTTTGAAGTCGAGATCAAAGAATGCCGCGGCCGCCTCATATTGGACGATCCGCGGAGTTTGTGAAAACATGGTCACAAGTTTGGAGTAAATCTCATTAGCATTGCCCATTTTGAAGGCTCTCCTTTGGAGTTCCGCCTCCATCGCAAATATTAATACATTTTTCATTGCGGCGGACTCCTTTTGGTAAGCCTCATAGGCTTCCCTAGTGGCCGCGGTGGACCTAGTGGAGGGCTCGGGTGGAGAGGCCTCGGTAAGGTAACGAAGCTTGTCGTCACCTTCGGCGGCTAATTTGAGTTGGGCATCCCACTCGGAGAAATTTGACCCATTCTTTTCAAGTTTACATCGATCCATAAAGGATCGGAGTCAAGATGAAGTAGCGAGTGGTGTAGCATTAGGAGTTGGTGTTGCCATTTGTTATGAATAAGAAGTGGTCTACAAAACAAAATATAAGGAGTAAAACAAAAGTCGTTTTAATTATACTCGTAAAAATGTATGATTTAAACAAGTCTTATGCATTTTTCTAGTGACCTCTACCCAACTAGATAAATGATTCCAAGACCCAAATTCATATCGACTTAGGCACGGTGGGGCCGATACATCCTTTATCAATATAACTCGGTGGATTAACGTTTAATCGATTCTACTTTTAGAACTCTTGGTCGATAATATTACATTAACAATTATCTATAGCCCAAAACACATCGACAAGGGCACGGTGGGGCCGATACATCCCTTATCAAATACTTTTGTTGAGTTCAATCCAAATTTCGAATAAATGTGTCCATGATCCAAACCCACATTAACTTGGGCACGGTGGGGCCGATACATCCCTCACCAACATGAATTCGGTGGATTAACATTCATCACCCACTTCCCCTACGTAACAAGGTTTGTACCCCGGTGTGGCCGAGTGCACTCCCTCACGAAATAGGTTTTCATGGTTTCTACTATTTGGTAAGGCTATGTCTCAATTGATAGTTTTAGCGAGAGGTCATGTCAATTTATTATCTATCACGTTTTAAGTGAACTAAAGCGGTGAACTACGATAATTCTAATTGACACGGTCGATAAACTCGATAAAAAGACAATGCATGTTTAGTTATGGCGATTTAGCGATGCATGTGACATAAAATAAAATGCAAGCATAAAAATAAATAAATCCTAGTATGGCCTTTCCTAAAATAGAAAAACTATTAATCTATTACATATTCGGAAACCAACTCCATTGGTCCCTTGAACTTCGGTTGTGGCACGCATCTCGAGGTAACACCGTCTTTATGTATCGCCATTCTTGAAGAAATCCGTCTTTTGGAACTACGGAATGAATAAAATTACATAATAAATTACATAATTTCCTATTATACATTTGTAACTAAAATAAAATAAATCTATTAAATTACAAAACGGTGATACGAGATCACAATAAAAATTACAACCGAATCGATATTCCCATACATTTCGGGAAATACCAATTAAAATCTAAGGCCATACTAAGTAAAATTACATAATTCAAAATTACATAAATTAAAATTATGACAATCATAAAGAAAATGCAGCATTATATTATGTATGAACATGCTCAATTTTATGCTAAATCGCCTTTTAATTAGCCAATATCGTATATTACTCGGTTTTTACGGTTTTGCGTGATTTCAACATTTTATAATCACAAAAATGCATAAACTCATATTTATGCATAAGTTAATTACCCTAACCTCTTAGGACTCAAAATATAGTCTCCACTAGTAATTTGACCATAATTAACTTTTATTTACTAAATTGTTCATAAATGGACAAAAATTACAAAAATAAGCTATTAAACTTCAAATAAATCCATAAATTTCAAATAAATTCAAAATTTGAAATTTAAATTCATGAACATTCTGGAAAAATTCCATGACACTCATAATGTTCAAAATCTTAGGTTAAAAATTTCGAAATTTTTCCGGAAAAACAATGTTGCGGTTTATCGATATTTAATAAAATAATCATAAAAACATGGAAAAATTATTTTCATTAACTTTTCAATTTTAGATCTGAAAAATATAATAAAATGCAACATTAGACGTTTTTCCTAAGTCATAGATTATGTTTTATTAATTTTCAACTAATAATGTCACTATTTATGCCATTTTTCTTCAAAAATTCATAAATCATGCTAAAAGACTTCTTTATAGCCAATTATTTTACACACATCTTGTAAAATTGCATGTGACAACATATTAATTTTCTATGACCAGATTCGAAATTTAACTCATATTAACCTATTTTTCTCTTAAATCCGAATTTAATGATGAAAAAATCATTTTTCGAGCATAACTAGTCCAAAAATTATGAAAATTTACAGGTTATCTCAAAATAATATATGTAACAACATATCCAAAAACCAAGTGAAAATTCGAAGTATAGCTAATTTTCGACCAAAAATGACATTTTTACTCATAAAATCACATTTAAATGTCATTATTATTAAATATGAACAATAAAAATCCGAAAAATTAACCAAAATATCCTAAAACACTTTAGGACCAGAAATATTAACATGCATGTAATTATTTCGTGATATATCATAATAACACAAATTTTACAAGTTTTATTTGTTATTCATATAACTCGGAAAAACTTTTAACCAATTTGCATGCAAACAACCGTGGCTCATGATACCGATTGAAGGAAATGTAAATTCATATACATATTAACATACTCTTATATGTCTAAATAAATTTGTCATAAAATTAAAACGGATCTTATGCATGCAAACAATAATATAAATAGAGGAGAAATCATGTCCTTACAAAATGGATTTCGGCTATTAGGGCACAAGAGAGATCACCTATCTCTTCTTGTTCTTGAGCTATTCCAATGGAAGAACAAAGATCTAAGTTTAAGATCTCTCCCTATGCTTTATACCCAAGGCTTCTCTTAATTATAATTAATATTACAAATACTAGTTATAATATTAATCAATGGTAGAAAAATGGAACCAAAAATATTTATAAACTCTTATATTATTTTCGGTTTTTAGAGAGATGATGAGGAGGATTTTATTCTCTCTAAAACTTGTATTTTGGATAAGTGATAATGGAATGAATGCACACTAAAACATTTTAGTGTTATTAGGTAAAATTATATGAAAAACAATGATGGCATTTGCTTCCCCAAAACCGTGTAAGAGGAGAGAAAAATGGGAGCCAATGCATGGAGAAATTGTTCTTCACAAGGAACAATAGGCTTGCATGGCTAGGTTTCCTTTTAATCATTGTGTTTTCCACTAATTACAAACAACTTATAATTAGCTAAAACACCTTCTAATTTTCGGCCCTTTACATAATATGGTGTCCATATTATTTTTGTCAATTGTCTATATGTTACATGTCACATGTCACATATATTTGTTTATGTATTTTTATCATATTAAAAATCAACGTATTAATAAAAATACGTCATATACAAAATTGACTTAGTAATTTCATAATTACTTGTGCCAAAAATTTTACCAATTTATAAATCACAACATATTGTATTTATGTCAATTCATTCAATTTAATTGTTACATTAAACAATTATTTCATCCGAGTAATGATACAATTCAATTACTCGGACGCACCTTATTTAATCACATTTCAATATGATACGTAAATTTTACTTCCAAAATCGTCCGTCAATTTTCAAGTAATTTAATTAACTCGTAACATTATACGATTAATTAAATAATCAATTAAGAGTATTGCCCTTTAGGTATGACCTAGGGGGTCAACTGATCACCACCGTCACACGACAGTAATGTCAAACTCTAGTCAGCCAATCATTACCGATATATGTTGACCAGTTGACAGTAACAATATTACTTCCCAATTGTATTCATTTTAATGAGACTTAAACATGTGATCATCATGATCAACAGTCGTGATCGCATTATTGTCGGAGGACACATATTCCAACACTTCTCTACATAATTTTCTAGTGTAAGATTATTATGTTTTCTCTACATTTTTGGTGAGATTTTTTTTTAGAGAAAGAAAAACCACAAAAATCATTTACTCCTCTTGGCCGAAATCTTTCAAGAGAGAACAAAAATATTTTGTGTCAAATTTTTAAGTAAGACTAATCTTAATAGCTAGATCATATTATTTTAGTCTTTAAGATGTATTCCTTGGGTATATGCTTTTGGGAGGGATTCTATACTTGAATCCTTGTTCTTCCATTTGGAGAGCTCAAGAACAAGTGAGTAGGTGAACTCACTTGTGCCCATAAATCCGAAAATCACAATGTAAGATGATGGTTTCTTCTTTATATTGTTTATTATGTTTGCATGCATAAAATCCATATTTAATTTTATGACAAATTAATTTAACATATATGAGTATGTTAGTATGTATATAGATCTACATTTCCTTCAATTAGTACCTACTAGAGTCACACGTCCAGCTTTGACATCTCCTAGATATTTCAGGCAATTACGTTTCCAATGGTCCGTACCACAACAATAGTGGAACTTATCCTCGAAAGAAGCACCCTTTTTGGGCTTGGGAGAGCTATTCCCAATATCTTTCCCTTTGCCCTTGTTGGTAGTGGGTTTCTTACCCTTTCTAGCTCTTTTCCTGAATTTCCCTTTGCTCTTATTATTTATATTGAGCACATCCTTGGGCGTAGTCACATTGAGACCCATGTCTCTCTCGGCTTGTACAACCATGTTGTGCAATTCATGGAGAGAGGTTTTTATGTTTTGCATATTGTAGTTTACCCTAAACTGAACATATGCTTTGATGCGATTCAAGGAATGGAGAACTCGGTCAATAACGAGTTGTTCGGGAATTTTAACCCCTTGCAAATTAAATTGAGCGTCTCAACATGCTCAATCAATTTGAGCACATGAGGGCTAACCTTTTGACCCGCTTTGATGTTGAGCTAAAAGAATGCGGAGGCCGCCTTATATTAGATTATCCTAGGAGCTTGTGAAAACATGGTCACAAGTTTGGTGTAGATCTCATAGGCGGTGCCTATCTTAATAGCACTCCTTTGGAGATCGGCTTCCATAGAGAAGATCAAGACATTCTTGATCGCGGCCGATTCTGTTAGGTAAGCCTCATAGGCCTCCCTAACTGCGGCGGTGGACCTAGTGGTAGGTATAGCGGGAGCGGCTTCGGTAAGGTAACGAAGCTTGTCGTCACCTTCCGCGGCCAAGCGGAGTTGCTCATCCCAATCGACAAAGATAGTCCCATTATTTTCAAGTTTACATTGATCCATAAAGGATCGGAGCCAAGGAGCATTAGCGAGTGGTGGAGCGGTTCCACTTGTGGAAGTGGATGAAATCGGAGTTGCCATTGCAAATTAATCAAATTGACTACAAAAAAGAATTGTAGGAAATAATTAACATTTATCATTTTACTTGTAAACATATTTAACAAGGTTTTAAAATTATGCATTTATATAATGACCTCGCACCTAAATTATATAAATGATTCCGAGATCCATCTTTACACAAACATGGGCACGGGAAACCAATACAACCCATACTTGCATAAATTTGGTGAATTAACTCGTTAATTGATTCTACTATAAAACTCTCGGTTGATGTATTTCATAAATTCCATCTCTAGCCCCGGAACATAAGACTAGTCTTTATATCCCGTTGAGTCCAACCAAATTTCGCATGTAATAACTATTTATTACCCCACTTACCCAATGATAAATGAAAGTACCTCGGGGAACCGAATCTACCCCAAATGTCAAAGGGATTCATGAGTCCTACTATTTGGTAAGGCTAATCTCAATTTTAAATATGTGTGAGTTCTTGTCGATTTATTATCTATCATCTTTAAGTGAACTAATTCGATGAATACTCGATAATTATAATTGACAATAGTCGATAAGACGATAAAATATGCATGTAAAGTTATGACGATTTGGCAATGCATGCAAACATATAAAGCAAGCAAATAAAGAAAAATGAATGTCCTAGTATGGCCTTTCCTAAAATAGAAAATCTTATATTCTATTACAAATTCGGAAACCAACTCCTTTGGTCCCTTGAATCTTCACGTGACACGCCTCCCAAGGATAGACACCGTCTCGATCGGAACTCCTTTCCGAATAGCACCGTCTTTAAGGAACTCCGGAATTACAAATAATTAAAAAATGTACATTGTACATCCTATTATACATTTGTAAAATAAAATCTAATAAAATAAAATAAAAGTGATACGAGATCACATTAAATTACAACCGAATCAATATTCCCTTACATTACGGGTAATATCGATTAATACTAAGGCGATACTAAAATAAAATTACATAATTCAAAATTATATAAAAGAAATATGCCATTCATCAATAAAATTTGCAGCATTATAATATCTAATTAACATGCCAAATTATGTGCCAAATCGCCCTATTTAAACTTATATCGTAAATATAAACCGGTTTTATGGTTATTCGCGATTTTTAACTTATTAAAATCACAAAATTATACTAAAATCAAATTTTAGTTCATGTGAATTATCCTAACCATTTAGGACTCAAAAATTAGTCATTACTCAATTTTTGACAATAATTCAACTTGATTTATCATTTATGCTTATTTTTGACCATAAAATTCATAACCTTTTATGAAATAAATCCAAATTTAATTACAATCATTTCAAAATTTGAATTATAAATTTTTGAACATTCTGAAATAATTCCATGACACTCATAATATCAAAATCAAGGTTAAAATTTTCGAATTTATTTCGAGAAAAAATATAGTTGTAATTTATCGGTTTATCTAATAAAATATCTAAAGCATATGAAGATTAATCTAATCAATGTTCCAACTTTAGATCTGATATTTGGGATGAAAATTCAAACTAAAATAATTTTCTCATGCCATTTAATTTGTTTTAGCTATTTATGCTAAAATAGTCACTATTTATGTCATTTTTACACTAAAAATTCAAAGCTCATGCAAAATGAATCAAGTTCATCTAAAATTTCACAACTAGTGAGTAAAATATGCATGTGACAACGTATTAAAATTTCATGGCCTGTTTCGAAGTTTAACTAATTTTAACCATTTTACCTCCATTTATGTCATTTTTATTTCATAAAAATTTTAAATCATGCAAAATAAATCAAATTTATATGAAATTTTACATAAAATAAGTAAAATATGCATGTGAGCTCATATAAAAATTTCAAGGTCAGAAACTAAGTCTAGCTATTTTTAGCATTTTAATTACCATTTTATACATAAAAATGTAAAAAAATTACTAAAAATCATTAAAATGAGCCAAAAATTACCATAAATTGTCAAAATAACCTAAATACATTTTAGGACCAGAATACTTAACATGCAAAGTAATTTCGTGGCTTAATCATATAAATCACAAATTTCTAGTTTTAATTTAGTTGGAAAAACTAAGCCGATTATGCATGCAACAACCTAAGCTCTTGATACCACTTGAAAGGATTCAATAACCCTCTAATTAAACTCCTTTAATTTTAAATCTAAATTACTCATTAAAATAGATGTTGATCTTATGCATGCAAAACTTAATATAAATAGAAAAGTAAGATCAAAGTTCCTTACATTGATGAAATCGGTTTATAGGGCACAAGTAAGAACACCTTTCTATACTTGTTCTTGAGCTCAAAGTAAATGGATGAGCCCCTTAGTCTCAATATTGTGAGAACCTCCTTTCAATTGCACCAAGACAAACCCTTAATTCTAATTAATATATTAACTAGATATATATAATTAGAGATCTTATAATATAATCTAATAATATTTCTTATTACTACTTTAGTAATCTAAATAAATTAGATTTTGAACAATTTATATTCTAAAACTATTTTAGAGAGAAGAACGAAAGTGAGAGAAGTAAAATTGTAAGAATGAATTATATGAGAATAAGAGCAATTCTTATTGTCTAAATGGGGTGGAAAACCGGTGGGGAGGGGGTGTCCAAGAGGACCAATCCATGCCCATTCTCTTTTTAGAATTGTTCTTATCAATAGAACTAGGGTGAAGTCTAGGTTTAGATGTTATTGATTGTGTTTTCCACAATATAACAACAATTAACCATTTCACCCTATTAACCCTCTAAAAACCGGTGCACTTAGCTAATATGGAGTCCATTTTATTTTTGTCAATTATCATTTTGTCATATAATGTGTAACATGTGACATGTAACATGTTAATAATTATATTAATGCACATTTAACAATTAAATATGATTACATATATTAATTCAATTATATATAACAATTGACTAGTAATTCACAATCACAAGTATATAAAATGGATCATGTTAATATAATCTACAACACATTGTAATTATAATTAACTAATCATTCTTAATTTAATTGTTTCATAAACAAAATTTTAGTAATATAACATTTTAATTACTAAAACGAATCTTATTTAATCGAATTACAATAAGATACATATTCTTACTCACATATGTAAATTATTCAATTTTAAGAAATTAATTAATTTGTATCATTATACAATTAATTAATTTATCTATTAAGGGAATTGTCCTTTAGGTGTAACCTTAAGGGATCAACTGATCACCACCGTCAAACGACAGTAATGTCAAACTCTAGTCAACCAATCATTACCGATTAATGTTGATCAGTTGACGTATAAAAATGAATCATCCCTTTATGCATTCTTATTATGAGTTTTAATAATGTGATTGCACTATTATTGAGGACACATACTCCAATAGTGTGTGCCCTTGAATTGCTTCCCTTGTAGGTGATTTCCGCCACTTAGATGATGAAAGTGGCTATTCTTTTGTTGATGCATCCATTATTTGTTTTGTTTGCTTAATGCTTGGATGTGTCGCCATTTTGGCAAGCCCCACCTTTCCTTGCAAGAAGGCATCTTACCTCATAGATGTCTTGTTGCGAGTTGAAGGGGCGGAGTGAGACCCGCTAATTGTCTCACAACGGCTATGTTATTAGATTAGTATAAATAAAGGTCATAGTTTTAGTCACCTTTTTACTTGGGACGAGCAAAGGTTCGGTTTGAGGATATTTGATGTGACTCCTATTTACGCTAATTTAGTCCCCTAACTTAGCCTTGTTCCTATGCTTTTTAGTATGTATTAGGGTCGTTTCTTGTTTTTAGCCTCCTTCTATGCATATTCTATGAGGTTTGGTGTCCTTTGTAGGAAAAGAGCACTAATCATGCCCTAATGGTGTGAAGCAGAGCTAAATTGATAACATATAACGATCAAGCACTAAAGAGGAAGCTAATACCTAAGGCCCAAGTCAATAAAGCAAAGAAATGGGCAAAGAGAAGCGACTCCAACTAATCATGCCCTAACGGATCTTGCGGCAGTCACAAGAAGAGAAGGGTAAGCTGGCCTATGATCCGGGCGGCCCGAGCTCAAGTCGGGCGTCCCAATGCTCAAGTCGGGCGTCCCAGGACTAGGACGAGCGGATTCCCTTACAGCACGAGCATACCTCAAGAGCAGGTCATGAGGTTCCTCCTGGGACTTGTAAGGCTCTAATCCTCTTTCAAGGGGCTTAATCGTCATTTAAGCCCTTAGTTAACCAAATCCTTGTACTACTATATATACCCCTCTTGTATTTAGAGGAGATTAAGCTTCCTTAGTTTAGAAAAAGCCTCCTTATATTAGATTAGGAGTAGATTAGTCTTTAATCTTTCCACAAAGTACTTCAATCTTTCAACAATTGTTCTTTTAATCTTCAATAGTTTACATTTGGATCTATTGGGTATGTATTTGAAGACCATGTGACAAGTTTTCATCTTTATTCAATGATCCTTCTTTATTTATGCTCATCTTTACTTTCAAGTTGGTAACTTTCCTAATCTCTTTATTTACTTGTTAATCCTTTGCTTAATATCTTGCTTAATCATCATGTTGAGTTGTGTTGTGATGTTTGACGCCATTGCTAGCATAATAATCATGATGAATAGTGAGTAGTTTCCTAACTAGGGATTAGGGGGGATTAAGGGAGTTAATCATGAGGAAGATTTATGCTTAATGAGTTCACATGAATGCTTGCTTATTGTTTTCCAACTTATGCACATGTCATGTTTGATGAAATGCTTGATTGACAACCTAGCATGTTTCTCTTATCCTTTTAGCAATACTTGTAAGACATAAACCAACTCAGGCTTGTTAGACCATGCATATAGTTGATTCAGAAGGACTAAGTCGATTGTAGGTGTTGTAAAGTCTTGACCGACTCGGCTCCGGGACCCAAACCTTCTTAGGACTCATTTATGTTATCGATCTCGCTATGAATAGGGAAAACCAAGTTGACTTGTAGGTGTTGTAAAGTCTTGACCGACTCGGCTCCGAGACCTAAGTTTACCCTAGAGATTGTAAGAGATACATTAACTTGATTCCAACAATAATAATTGCTTGCATCCACATGATTCATTTATGCTACTTCACCATGATTCCCCTATTATCACATGACACTCTAGTACCTTTAATCAATTGTTTACATCTTTTAATTTATTGCTTGTTTTAATTTATTGCTTTCATTAGTTTAGACTCACCAACTCCAACCCAAACCAATTGTGACTCTAGCATAAATTGAGATAGACAGACTTAGAACCCAATGCACATCGTCCCGTGGATCGACCTCGACTTAACCACTATCTAGTTGTTTGTTGAGAATATAAATGTGTTTGAATGAGTGAAGAACGACTCGCTCACCAACATCTTCCCTTCTTAAAAAGAACTTCGTCCCGAATTTCACTCAAACATACTCAACAAACCTCCAACAATAAAAATTCCCAACATAAACCAACAAACTTAACAGAGATCAAAACGTACTTAAAATGCATATCCAAATGTATTTTTAGTATACTCAAAATGTATCACCAAATTGTATCATAAATCACAAGTAATAACCATTAATAACAAGAAATAACGGGGTATTACATCCTACCCCCCCTAAAAGAAAGGGTTACGTCCCCGTAACCTACACACATAATCAAACAACGTCATTAGTCTTAGATCTTCCCTGCCCTGCCCCATTGGATCTAGCTACGCTCTTGCCTGTACTCTGGTGATTCCCACCATTTCCTCGCCTCTGGTAAGACCCATTCCTAGAGCTCTGATTGGTATAGTTGTTGTAACGGTTCTGGTTAGTGTAGTTGTTATAACTCCTCTGGTTACTCCAACCTCCGAACTGCTGATTGATCCCCTGACTAGGTGCAGGTGTACGAAAACCTCCTCCTTGGCTCCTATGCTCTCCACTCGGACCATCCATAACCACTCTATAAGTAAAGGCTTTATGGCCCATCTTCCCACATCTAAAGCAATGAATACCACTAGGCTCACTAAAGGCACCTCGACTCTCACCATGACTAACACTGCCCCCAAATGTCGCACCACTACCAGTGTAAGCTCTAAACTTTCTCTTCTTTTCTCCTTTTTCTTTCTTCTCCTCCCTTACCATCTCCTTAATCCTCTCAGCATGACCTGCTCTATGGTATACCTCCTCAATAGTGGTAGGTACACCAGCACTAAGTCTCTTCTTAATAGCCAAAGTCAACCCCTTCTTGAATCTCATCGCCAATACTTCATCATTATAGTTCAAATCTGCCACATACTCAGCTAACTCCATGAAGTTGTTATGATAATCCTCCACTGTCATCTCATTGGTCATCTTAAAAGAATTGAACTGAGCTCCCATCTTACTCCTAATGTGTTCAGGTATAAAGGTATCTCTCAAAATGTTTTTGAAATTCTTCCATGGTACATATGGTTCCTCACTCAACTGAAATGCCTCTTTTATAGTCTCTTTATTCTTAGTCCACCACCTCCCAGCTTTCCCTCTTAAATAGAACATAGCCTGGTCAACTTGCATTTCCTATGGATAAGCTATCAACTCAAAAATATTATCGAACTCTCTACACCATTCTCCTAGCAAGGATGGTTCCCCAACTCCCTCATACTTTGCTGGCTTATATCGAGCCACTGATGCTCCCACCTTAGAAGGATTCATGTCATCTTTCTTCCCCCTTACAATCTCTAGTAATGCAGCCAGCATTCGGGTCCTGCATCCTCTCAATCTCCTCATTGGTCATGGTAGAAGCTCTAGCTCTCTTTGGTGCCATACTGTCTATAAATGTAAAAGAAAGGGTATAAGTCTTCATGCTATGAAAAGTTATAGGGTAACAAACTAATTTCCCAAAAATAAAATAATGTGATAAGTTGAATTGAACTAAGGTCATCCTACCACCAAGGTCTTGGTCAAAAGTGTCAGCCCTCCTAGGTCACAATTCAAATCCGTGGTTTGTAGTCCCCCTTTTTCATCCCATATCGTCACTTCTATCTTAAAATAACATGGTTCCGTAAATGATAAAATAATCATGTTAAAATTTTTGTATAACTTGCATTTTCAGAAACCCAAAATCAAGTTATATATTTCAAAAATCACGATTAAATAACTGTTAAGTTTCTTTTTGAGTTTTTATACTTTATAGAATATAACAAGTTTTAAAAATACGAGAAAAAGAATCAAGTCTAAATCTTAAAAGATCAATTTATAAAGATTTTTACAATCCGGTTGGTCAAAACAAAAACTGGTCAGCAATTTTCCAATAACTTAGATCAATTTGTAAAAATCACCATTAAATACCAAAATATGGTCTTGCAACGAGGTCTATCAATTCAAAATTATATTTGAATTTTTTAAACAATATATTTGGAATCATGCATAAAGCTTAAGCATGTTTCAAATGAGAAATTTTACAAAAATATGGGTCGAACACAAGACTGTACAGGAACAATCTGACCAGTGTCCGCTAAAATATTTATTACTCCTAAACCGTAAAATATTTAAGCATGAAACCAATGGTATTGGAAAGCTAACTCACAGGGCTGTTACGCATAAAAATTTCGACCTTAGACGATAAACAGAGAATAAATGGCAGCTAGGTCAAAAAGGGGTAAAAATCGGACAAAACGAGTTTCGGCTCTAGGTCACCTTTTTCTAATTCATAACTCCTTACAAGTATCCTCCTATACCTAAATTATCGTGACTCGGTCATCACACTCAATACATGGCTAGGCATCTAACTTTAGCATTCTTTATATTACTCCTATTCCTTACATCACAAGTACATAAATCTATATTCTATCCAATTATTGCAAAAACATTGTAAGAAATATGGTTTCGGGGAACATGTACCGCATATCACTAGACATGATTTCTAATTCATACAATCATCACAATTTCATCCATCATCCATCATATGTTAACAAACATCTCATAAGGCAATATGTATTCAATTCTCAACCATTCTTACTTACCTTGTAGTCCTTCATCCTGCAACGAGGTTAGTAAATAATAATTAACTACTCAGTCTCTTATTCTTTCCCGCGGTGACCGGTTCAAAACTGAGAGGGCCAGGATACAAATTAAGGCGCGCTTCTTAACCGCATTAGGGGCTCCTAACAGTTTCTACCCGGGGTTCACTTTATTTAGACCTATCCTAAGTTCATTTGGTTCATTTGTTTAGGCTAGAGGATCGTTCTCTCTGATACCACTTTGTAACACCCCCATTTATTTAGGAGCCTTAACTAGACATTTGAGGATAAATAAGAGTGTTACCATCTCAGTTTCCTGAGGCATTAATAACAAAGTATAGCAATCCAAAGTACTTTATTAAATAATTAACTCAAATAGTTTATTACAACTTTAGTGAAGTAACTGTCTTAAAATAATTTACAGAACTTGCAATGGAAAAATAAGTATAAATAAGTCTTATACTACATCTAAAAATATAACTCATGAATGCTCTAGCTTTGACTCGTCAGTCCACACGTCCCAAACTTGTAACCTGCCAATCAAACTGATCCCCAATAATTGGTTCATAACAGGAGTTTAACGAAAACACGTCAACCCAAGGTGAGTGGGAATAGCCAAACTACAATAATTAATGAATACAAGAGCAATATTAAATGTAAATGCAATGCAATGCATGCTCGTTATCAATCCTCCGACGCTCCCGTTCATCCCCTCAATCCCTGGCCGGGGTAGTCTTATCGTCCCAACCGAAGTTGAGGTAGTCTCATCATCCCAGTAACAAGTCCTGCAGAACCAGTTATGGGTTATCCAATGCAAGTGCTCATGATATGAAAATGCATACAATTGAGTAACATAATAATCTTACCATCTCAGACACGAAGCTGAGGAATCCAATAATCAATTTAATCATCTCACTCACGAGCTGAGGTAGTCATAAATCGAATCATCTCAATGCAACCAACCAACAATCATATATCATCCATCACAATTCCAAATAATTCAACCAATACAATCAGATAATATCCTTCAAGTAAACATTAAAGTGATTGAGTAGCTATCCTACCTCGATAGCGAATTCCGAGTCCAAGCAATATAATAATAATAAATATAGTCACAAGAGGTCTTCCGTAAGTCCAATACCTATCCAATTATAACATAATAATTATTAACATGCCTCGCTTAATTAATTGTTTAATTAATGGTCGGACTCACGATGGAGGTTTAGTTTTCAGTACTTCTCGTTAGGAGCACCTAGACCAAAACACAATTTATAACTTCACAAACAACTCTACAATTAGTAAAGAGGCAAGTAAAGGTTGGATCCTAAGGGACGGGAATTGAGATGAGATTTTATATTGCAACTAGTGGTGTCTAAGGGTGTCACAATTTGAGGTTGAAGTAGAAGATCACTAAACTAAATAGTAATGAAAGTAAACAAGCAAGATGATTAAAAAGGGATGTAAACAATTGATAAAAGACACTAGGGTGTCATGGGGTCATAGCGGATTCATGGGAATTGATCATACAAACATATTCTCAAATTATAAGCAAGCAATTATTGTTGTGATGGATCGAGTTGGTTTATATCTTACAATCCTAGGAAAGTTTTGGTCCCGGAGCCGAATCGATTAGATTGTACAACACCTACAAGTCGACTTAATCTTCCCTACTCAACAATATGCATGGTCTAATGAGACTCGAGTTGGTTTATGTCTTATAAGTCTCATTGAAAAGATAGGTGATGGGTAAAAAATGCAAGGATTCATATGCTCACATTTCATGTAATATAACATGTGCATAAGTTGAGATCACAACAAGCAAGCAAATAAACTATGAAAACATATTAAATTAAGCATGAATCATTCCCCATGTTGGTTTCCCCTAATTACCCATTAACCCTAGCTAAGAAAACTACTCACTCATTATCATGTTGAACATGCTAGCAAGGTTGTCAATCATACAAACAAAGTGAAACATGATGAATAAATGAATATAATTAACAATAATTAAAAAGGGATTAAGAGAATTATACCTACTAATGATTCCAATAATAAAGCAAAGAATAGTAGAAGTACTTGATGCTTGATTGGAAGGTTGTCAATCTCCCAATAATAACCCAAATAATCTTCAATTACCCAAAATAAAGGATGAACAAGAGAGAGATTAAGGAAATGAAACTTGTATTAAAACTTGATTAAATGTTAATTACAAGATTAAAGAGAGATTTGATTGATATTAACTACACTAAAGATTGCTTAGAAGAACATGCTCTTCTAATTAGACTAATGGGGTATTTATAGTGGGGATTAGGTACATAAATTAGGGTTAACTAAGGGCTTAAATGACGATTAAGTCCTTGAGGAATCGCCGGTCTCTAGGGAGACTCTGGTCTCCTTTTTGCCGGTCTTAGAAAAAGATGCGCATCCTTCCTTGAAGCTTGTAGAAGACGAAAATGCTGTTAGGGAATCCGGGCGTCTTAGGCACGGGACGGGCGGATTTGGGTGCTTCTGGACGGGCGTCCAGAAGGGGAAGACGGGCGAAATGGTGGTGTTTTGGACGGGCGTCCACAGGGTGAAGACGCTCGGATTGTGGGTGCTGGACGGGCGTCTTGTGGATAATCCGCCCGGATTGTCTTACAGTTTCGTTCCTTCTTCTTTTCTTCCTTTTTCTTCATAGAATCCTTAAGGATTTCCTCGGGGATGCAAGGATCTTTTCTCATCATTGCCCATCTACTATAGTATGTACAAAGGCTTTCTAATCTTGTCTCTCCTTGATGCTTGGTCATTGAATTCAATCAATTTAGCTTCATTTTGCCATGAAAATGCAAGGTTTGCACTCCTTTCTTACCAAGGACACAAAACCTCAAAGAATATGCAAAACAAAGGACTAAAGACAATAAATGACCCAAATATGCACTAAAAAGCATGGGAACAAGGCTAATTCAGGGACTAAATGTGCTTAAATTATGGTCACATCAAATATCCCCAAACCGAACCTTTGCTCGTCCCGAGTAAAGAGGTGACAAAGACTAGGACCGTTATTTAAACTAACCTAATAACATAGCCGATTTGAGATAATTAGCGGGTCTCACTCCACCCCTTCAACTCACAACAAGACAACCATGAGGTAAGATGCCTTCTTGCAAGGCAAGGTGGGTCTTGCCAAAATGGCGACACATCCAAACATTAAGCACACAAAATCAAGTAATGGATGCATCTACAAAAGAATAGTTACTTTCCTCATCTAAGTGACGGAAATTATCTACAAGGGAAGTAATTCAAGGGTACACACTCCTTCATAGATTCAATTTCTTCAAACTACTAAGCCTAGAAGGATACCAATAAATCACCTCCAAGTTGTGTCAAGCTAGGGTACCTTTGTCCTCAATCGTTAAATGCTTTTGTCAAGAGTAGACTCCCTATAGCGTTAGAAACACTGGAGGATCGCGGAATTCCCTCTCTTGCCTAGACAAGAAGAAGGGTCGTCCCCTCTCTACCATGCACAAAAATGGATACGATGGATAAAGGGATCAATAGATATTTGAGTTTCATTTTGGGAGTTTGCTTTTGTTGTTTTTCCCCCCAATTTCTTGTGGCATATAACATTTGAGAACACTTTCTTTTGCCATTTCTTTTGATTTTTGGCATTTCAACACTTGACAACTTTTAACTTTTTGCATTTCTTTTTGAACATTTTCAAAGTCACCCCATATGTAGTGAGGGTGCCTTATATTTGAAGCATATGAGTTCTATTTTTGCTCCTTTTTTCTTTTGATGCATTTTGCAAACTTTTTCTTTTCTTTTCTTTTCTTGAACTCAAATTTTTGAACAATTTTTGTGCCCATTCCCTTTGATGACAAAAATGTGGTAGAACATGGATGATGGATGCATGGTTTCAAGGGTCACCTTGGAATAAACGGTAGCCAAGGAGTTATCACACCGTAAGGTACTCTTGACTAGGCCTTAATCCATGGGTCAAAGGATACTAGCATGACACATCCTAGGGTGTTTTACAAGTATTCTAACAAGCAAAGTCTTAAGAAGAAAAAGCATCTACTAGGGCCTATATACACTTGTCAAGCTTCCCAAGTAGACGGTTTCGCAAAATTTTCTAACATGCAAACTACATGCCATGATGCAACTATAATTTATACATCCTAATGCATATGATTCTACCAACTAATATGCCAAATAAACTAAATGCAAGTCCTAGATTCATATTGTTATACCGCATCAATCAAAATAAAGCCACATAGTCATTAACATAAAGAGGAAAAAAGAGATTGGAAAGATCATACCATGCGGTCTTCAATATCCTCATGTCTCGGATGTGGCGTAGTCGATCAATGTGAATAAGGATAGAACAAACACAATATATACAACAATAAATACAACTACACTACAAAGGAAATGAACTTGTTTTTGGATTTTTAAATTTTTAAATTTTTTTGGTTTTTTCGAAATTTTTTTAAAAGTTTTTTTGGTTTTTTGAATAAAAGTTAAGTTAGAATTCCCCATCCCCACACTATAGGCATTGTCCTCAATGGCCAAAATGATCGGAAAATATGCAAGTATGATGCATGAATTCTATGCTAAATGCAAGCTACACTAATCTACACTACATGATGCATGAGTTTTTGTTTATGACGGAGAGCGTAATTTAGATTACTTCCCGTTGCGTATGCATGTACTTCCCAAACCGAAATAGACATTATTTCTAATGTCCTAAAGTTGGGGGTAGTTCATGCACACAAGATGCAATGCATGAAACTAAAATGTCATTTCAGATTTTCAAAAGTGGGAACAATGAAATAAGAACACCTCAATGGGGCCGAGGTGTTAGTCCTCTATATTGCTAGGACTCTCCAACCATGATCAAGATAAAATAAATAAAACAAAGAAAGAAGTAGACAAACCTCAAGAGGGTAGGAGCCTCCAAAGCTTGCTAATCTTCCACTATATCATCATTGTCATCATTTTCCTCAATAGAAGTGGACTCATCACCATTTCCCTCTTCACTTCCTTGCTCACTTCCTTCATCATCTCCTTCATCATCTTCTTCTTTTTCGTTTACCTCTTCAATAATGCCCTCATCATCAACAACCTCCTTGCCTAGCTAAATAAAGGAGGGGTGGATATTGGGCCAAGTATGCATCTTCCCGATCCTTATAAGCTTGTTTGTGCATCTCTTGCATGAGTAGAGTCATGTAGTCATTGCCCGCTTCAACACCTTCGAGTTTGAACTCTTGATATTTGAATGGATAGGGTGGTGTGACAATGGAGGAGGAGGGCATTTCAATTTCGCCCCTTTGTTGACGGATGATGTATTCGGCTTCTTTTGAGAGGGGGAGAAGGTAGTTGGTCTGATGGACACTCAAACGGCATATCTTGGAAGGCAAAGTAAAAGATCTAGCATCATTGGTGAGCCACCCATATTTGGTGTCAAGGGGATTATGCGTAACCCACTTGTACTTGTTAATCATGGCATCCATGTCAGTGAGATGACCCCCTTTTTTCGTCACATACTTGCTATCCTTGTTGAAATTCGGATCAAAGTACTTGGCCAAGAGAGTGACTAGACCTCCATTTACGATAAAAGCGGTGTCTTGCTTTCCACAATCAACATTGAGCCATGTTTCCACCAAAAGCCTTAGAGCATTGTAAGGCTTGGTGAATTCCCTTCCAATATTTAAGGCCGACTCAAGTAGAACACAATCGAGCTTGGTAAAGTGGTTAGTGTCTTTTCTTGCAATGATAGTATTCCCGATGACCTTGTGCCACACTCTAATGCCCGGATGGTGGACTAATAGAGCGCGACAAGCATGAAAGTTCTCAAATTTCCTCCCGGAAATCGCCTCCCAAAGAGGAGCGGGGTCATATTTTTCGGGCTTCTTGTAATAACGAGGTGTATCACTAAGACCTAATGCTTTACTCAAGTCATCAAAGGTGGTGCGCCTATTCACATTGGCAAGGCGGAACTCGATGTGTTCTCTAGTCTCTACCTTAGTTACTTTCAAAGAACTCAAGAATTCTAAGGTAAGGGAGGGGTATGTCAATTCTCTTGTAGCAAACAATTTTCCCAACCCCATGGCTTCAAAGAAGGCTTTTGTTTGTTCAAGGACACCCAATTTGTTCAAGGCATCTTCACATATGAATTTGGTGGGTAGAATGGATTTCCTAGCATACTTGGCAAATTTATCCCTATGGGAGTTAGAAATGAAAATTACCTCCGGATAGTTTGATAATTGAGCAATTTCCGGAGTTGTTGAAGTTGTTGCTTCCAAGGGAGGATTTTGTTGTTGTTGAACTTCCAAGTTTGCACTAGCAACCACCATAGGCATTAAAGCTTTCTTTGCTTGAAGACATTGTTGCCTTGTTGAGAGTGCCTTTGCCTTAGGTGCCTTTGTTGATCCTTTTGTTCTTGCCATTGATGATTATACCAAGAAAAGAGTGAAAATCTTCAATTTTCAATTATACCCAAATCGATTTTAAGATGAAAGGCTTTGCCTTTGTAATTCAAAAATCGAGTCAAAGGTTGAATATTTTGGTGCTTCGATTGATTATTGTTGGAAAAGGAGTGATTAATTGTTGTTATAAGGAAGTTTGGATTTGATTTTGTTGAATTTGGTTGAGGAAATCGTGTTTTGGTGGTGGAGAGGATGAGGGTTTTGAGTTTTGGGGTTTTTGGTAGTGTTTTGAATGAATGAATGAATGAATGAATGTGTGAGGGGTATTTAAAAACACCGGAAAATTTTGAAACTGCAGGGGAAGACGGGCGTTTTTCCTTCGGGATGCTCGGATTCTGCCTAATCTGGGTTCAGGATTCTCGCCTAAAGACGGGCGTCTTTTAGCTGGGATGATCGGATTTTCAGTTGCAGAACGAGCGGATTCTACTGAAAATGGGCGGATTCTGATACAGCAAGCTTTCTTATTTTGCACTGGCAAAAAGACGGGCGTCTTTCTGCAAAGACGAGCGGATTCTTTAAGATGAGCGTCTTCTCTGCTGGGACGCTCGGATTCTTCAACAGTCCCAAAATTTCAATTTTACAGCTCAATTGGACGGACGGATTTTGCCAAAGACGCCCGGATTACCAAAAGACGAGCGGATTCTCCTTAAGGACGCTCGGATTCTCCCTGGTCTACCCGGATTCAGTTCCATCCGTGCACTTGCATATCCCGTGTCATTTTTCATTCTTCAAATCTCGTGTTCTTCATTGTAGGGGCACTACAAAGGCATGAATAGCCTAGGCAATTGATATCCCCACACTAAGCTAAAGCACTACACATCAATAAAATCATTAGTCCCTCCCTCACTTCTCACAAAAATGATAATTGTCTTGATCAAAGCATAAAAATCCAAAAATGACAAAAATGCAATGTAAGAATTAAAATGCAAGTTAGGGAGTTAGAAATATTTACAAATGGTGGTTTAGGGAGGACTCCACCAAACTCTCATCCTTAGTGAGATGTCATGGAGGCATGTCCAAGGTGTTGTTGATGATGCTCAACACCTTGAAGAAGTAGTCAAAAGCTTTTTCATTGTCATGATAAAGATCCTCAATAGATCTTTGCACTTGTTGTCCTTCATGTTGGTCTTGATCGATAGCATTACCAATATAGGGATAGAAAATCCCTTCAAACTCATCGTCCCAAACACCACAAACTTCATCTACTTGGTCACTAAAGATCTCTTGATTTGATAGAGACAACTCTCCCACTTTCTTGTCTTGGCCAAGGAGGCCATCCTCTTCATTGCTTGACTTTGGTGAGCTTTTCAAGCCCTCTTTGTTACAATTCACTTGCTCTTTGAATGGAGCATCATCGATTTTCTTCTTTCATTGGAATTCCGACTTCTTCCTATCATCCTTCCGGCTATAATGATCAACCATAAAACATGGTTCATGCAAACGGGGAGCTCTCATGGTCTTGTCAAGATTGAAAGTTATGCTCTCATCTCCCACTTCTAGAGTGAGCTCTCCATGTTTCACGTCAATCACCGCACCCGCGGTGTGCAAGAAAGGTCTTCCTAGAATGATCGGAATGTTGGAATCTTCTTCCATGTCAACAATGACAAAGTCCACCGGGATGAAAAATTTCCCAACTCTTACGGGAACATCTTCCCATATCCCTAATGGTGTCTTTGTCGATCTATCGGCCATTTGGAGTGTGATATTGGTGCATTTAAGCTCTCCCATCCCTAACCTTTTACTCACCGAGTACGGAATAACACTCACATTAGCCCCTAGATCACATAAGGCTTTGTTGATCGTGGTGTCGCCAATGGTGCACGGTATTGAGAAGCTTCCCGAAACTTTAAGTTTTGGAGGTGAACTCCCTTGAAGGATTTCACTACTCACCTTAGTGAAGGTGATAGTCTCAAGCTTCCGGATCGGCTTCTTCTTTGTAAGGATGTCTTTCATGTATTTTGCATAGGCTGGCACGTGATTGATTAATTCCGTAAAAGGAATCGAGACTTCCAAATTCTTCACAATTTCCATAAATTTTCCAAGTTGGTCATCAAATTTGGGCTTGGCTTGACGACTTGGAAAAGGAAGTCTAATCACAATGGGCTCCTTCTCCTTGGCCTTGTCTTCATTTTTCTTTGAAAATTCTTCTTTTGATGGTTCTCCATCCTTGGAGTTTTGCACAATTTCTTCCTTGTCACTAGCTTCCACAACTTCATCCTCAACTTGCTTCTTCGGTGCTTCATACCTTGTACCACTCTTCAAGTGAATGGCACTAACCGTTTCATGTCTTGGGGGATTACTTTGAGGTGGTAATTTCCCCTTTTGTCTTTGTGAGCTTGAAGATGCTAGTTGAGTCAATTGGGTTTCCAACATTTTGGTGTGAGCTAGGATGTTGTTGATGGTGATTTCCTTTGCTTGACTATCTTTTTGCATTTGAGAGAAAAACTCTTGTTGATTCTTTTGCATTTGGAGGACCGCTTTTTGAACATCAAAACCTTGGTCATTTTGTTGATTGTATGTAGTTTGATTTTGGTAGCCTTGGTTTTGGTTGTAAAAGGGTCTTTGATTTTGGTTTCTGATGGGAGGTGGGGTGTATTTTGGTTGAGGGTTTTGAACATTTTGGCTTTTGTATGAGAGATTTGGGTGGAATTTGGTGTTTTCATTGTAATAATTGGAGTAAGGGGTACCACTCTTGTATGCTTGGAAAGCATTCACTTGTTCATTTGTTCCCCTACATTCACTTTGGTCATGTCCCAAAGTTCCACAATTCTCACATATCCCACTTGGGATTGATGAAGATGCCGTCATGGCATTAACATGATGCTTTGGTGATTTTGAGGCTTCTTCAAGCCTAGCCATTGCTGTTTCAAACTTCAAATTGATGGTTCAATGTGAGCACAAAGTTGAGCACCCAATTGAGTAATGGAGTCCACTTCATGCTTTCCTCCTCTAGTAGCCTTGCGAGGTCTACTATATTGTGAGTTATGGACCGCCATTTCCTCAATCTTGTTCCAAGTTTGATTGTCGTCAACTTCGGTGAACATTCCATTTGATCCCATGTTGAGAATGTTTCTTGAGTCTTCATAAATACCGTTCCAAAATTGTTGTACCAAGAACCACTCGCTAAGTCCATGATGAGGACATGAGCGGCAAATTCCCTTGAATCGCTCCCAAGCTTTATACAAGGATTCTTCATCTCTTTGCTTAAAGCCCGTAATGTGAGCTCTTAGCATATTAGTCTTTTCCGGTGGATTGAACTTTTTGTAGAAAGCTAGAGCCAACTTCTTCCAAGAATCAATTCCGAGAGTAGCCATATCAAGGCTTTTCAACCATTGTTTCACGGTGCCAATTAGAGAAAAAGGAAATATGACCCATCGAATTTGGTCTTGAGTTACACCGGTTTGAGAAATCTGTAGATACCCAGTATCTGCTGAGACTCCAACAAACACCTGATGATTATCGGACTACAACATGTTTTGGAATTGCGGCGTTTGATCGACAGTCTGTGTACAACTTTACGTCGGAAAACTTAAAACGATTTCGAAAATAAAACATCTCAAAACATTTCAAAAATACCTGGAGTGTTTAATGCACGACGACGGGGTCGCAATGACACTAACTAGAGTCAAAACCGACACCGGACCAAAAACCGACTCAAAAATTCAAATCCCGACTCCAACAACGAGTCAAACCGAGTCAAACACAAAAACCAAAACATTTCAAACCTTCTATGCTAAGATTTCCCGGATTTATGTTTGGTCAAGTACCAAACATATGACTACAAATCTTAGGATATAACAAATCATGATTGCGTTTGTTGTGAAAGCGACAACACAGCTCGAAGGCCCGCGTCGTGGCTCGCACCTCTTTGAGCAGCCCAGGTGGCCACGTCGCTCAAAACTCACACAACCACTCATTCTCCTATAAATACCCCTCAAATGCCACCCATTTGAGACTTACGCGAGTGTCCGCCCCCTCTTTTCTCCCTTAAAATTCTCGACTCGACTTCTTAAGTCACAATCCGACGCGTATTTACGACCTACCGATCATAAACACGAGCCTTAAACATTGTTTGGTACCGTCATCGTGCATTAAATCACTTGACCAACCACTTCGACCCCTACACCATCACTAAACTTTTAAAACACTCTTTCACTTACCAAAACGGTTTTAAACCGAGTTTTTTCCGATCAAACGAGTTGTTACACTTACGTCGGTCACTCGCCATAACCAAACATGTAAGTATGAGGGTGTAAAATCCTCTTTTATTATGTTTTCATTTGTTTCATGACTCTAACATGCTAAAACATGCATAACATGAACCAAAACATGGAATAAACGAGCCAAAACCGATTTTTGGTCTGAGGCAGAAGCCTCTTAGGTCGCCAACAGGCACGCGCCTAAATGGGGTACTCAGACCAGAAATCAACCGTGTTTGTTCTCGTCATTTCCCTTAATCCATTTTTCATTTTTGTAATCGGTTTTTACCATTTCAAGTATTTTCGAAACCTTTTTGTTTCATTTCACATGTTTTAACCATAAAACATTTTTCACCCTTGGTTCTTCATACCATGACGGTTAAATCCATGTTTCGGTGATAATATTTGGTTAATGACATTTAGAAGGTATTTTAAAGCCTTTTATTTCATTTCTTCACATCTTCAAACAAACATATTAGTCACCAACACAAAATCATCCTTGGTTCTACATACCATGCCGGATTTTAACCCGGGTACGATGACGAGTATCGACTAATTACATTCAAAATGGACAACTAGTTCAGAATCATTTTTCAAAACTATTCATGTCAAGTTTGTCAAATCGAACCCAACACCTAATATTATCAAATAATGATGATTATTCGAGTCTAGTTCTTCAAATCAACAAATGCGGTCTAAACGACCATTTCAAAATCAAGCCGGGTTCAAATACCCATTTTCAACACGTTTTATAACGTTTTCTAAATAGTCAGAACACGGCATACAACCGTTGGCTAACCCGCGCCTCAAGCAGGCTCCCCATTTCTCATTTTCAAAACCAGAGGGAGGCCCCTTACACCGCCGGCTGCCTCGCGCCTCATATAGCCGTCTGCTACAGGGCCTGTTCCCTTCCAGCATTAGTCTAGGACGATCCCGACTCCGGTTAGCCCGGATATAGGACGGATCAGACGACTATTCGATTATTCAAAACCACATTTGCAAAATGCCTTACTAAGACAAATGGATCATGTTATGCACCCTAAACCTAATACGGTAAATGGATGTTTAATTTCCGTCTTGCATGCAAATCAATCATTAATCCAA
Organism: Silene latifolia; assembly: GCF_048544455.1. Classification (NCBI taxonomy): domain Eukaryota; kingdom Viridiplantae; phylum Streptophyta; class Magnoliopsida; order Caryophyllales; family Caryophyllaceae; genus Silene; species Silene latifolia. The sequence continues at coordinate 148,755,046 of NC_133534.1, read as the reverse complement.
CTCGACATCTTATACTTGATACTTGGATTAAATCAGCCGACTTAGAAAGCTCTCACATGTTAGGTTTAAATCATTGGATGCGCATTCATGCATTTAAACCGTTTTATCAACTTTTGCATTCAACCAACCAAGATCGAGCAGTAGAGGCCGCTAAACGCGGGCGGGATTAGGTGTCTGATTAAAGGGCTTCCCAATACGTACCTTCACCTCTTACTCAGAAACTTTGGATAGTGGACGACCTTATCCAGGGCGTACAAGAGTCATTCTAGAGATAGGATGCTATAGAGGGACGATTTCCTTATCTTTAGTACCTATGTCAAACGCTGCTTTGTGCTTCGATTTGACCGAGGTATAAAGTGGAATTCGAACGGGTTCCAGGCATCCCACAAATGCTTGGTGGCGACTCCGAACATCTCTAATCGTTTGAGACCCTTACGAGAGATTTAAACCGACCGATCTAAAACGATCCGGTCGAAAGAATTTTTACGCCGCCGAGCGTGGCTTTCAAAAGACCGCTGCATGTCCACATATTGGCTTGGCGTGCAGGTGGCCCGTGACTACGGATTGGTAGGTGGCCCAAATCCATAGACCGAGACGTGGCCCATGTCCACAGATTGGCGACTCCGCTGGGGATAACTAGGACACTTACATCTTTGTGATCCCTAGTTGGTGAGACTCGAACGAGGTCTTGGTTGGAATGCATTAATTGATATTACGGTCACGGTCGGGTTCCTTGTCCGGGCCCACAACCTAACCCTTTTCGACCAATTGGCTCGTCTCGTCGGCGTGAGTTTTCTCATCCCCGCGTTTCGAATCCCGATTGAGTCAAGCATACCATTGGCGTTACACATTTCTGTTTCGTCAAAGAGCTTTCATCACTTTCGAGCATGAGGCTAGGGCACCCTCCTTACACATTTTGTTTGGATTGGTATCCCTCTCGCAAATCGGGGTTTGATTGCTTGGTGTGTAACCCACCCTTTTAAGCCAAAACCCGTGTCAGCATAATGCATAATATAATGAAATGTGAGTGCTTATGTGCTATCTGATCATAAGTCCTTCCGTGTCATTTTCAAACTTTCAAAAACACCCTTTTCGCGCCGCTATAATGGCCATTTCAAACCTCGGTCTTTCGCCGATCGATGCACGCCTTTCTAGGCCGTCGTAATGACGATTTTTCAAACCCGATTTTGTATAACCATTTCAACACGCCTTTCTAGGCCGTCGTAATGACGATTTTTCAAACCCGGTTTTGTATAACCATTTCAACACGCCGTTCTAGGCCGTCATAATGACGATATTCAAACCCGGTTTTGTATAACCGTTTCAAATCACCTTTTTTTACGCCGTTATAATCGCCGCGTCTAAACACGGATTTTAACCCGTTTCGCGCCGACAATGGCTTTTCTTTCAAAACCCGAGAAAAGCACACACCCTTTTCTCGAGACACTCTCAGATCCCGAGGACCATGCACCGTCCCCGAGACCTTTTCAAACATTTTAAACTCGATTTTCAAAACATACAATTTTGAATTTCAAAACCGTCTTGGGAAGCAACACACTGTTTTCCGAGCCGACTCAAACTCAAACCGTCTTCTGCAAATAAACTTAAGACAACCCTTTTCAACTGATCGACTTGCGGAGATTTCTATCTTCGGAAGCCGCCCATTAAAGCGACAAATGAATCTTTTTGAAAATTCCTATTTTCGAAAACTTCAGTCCACCATTCCAATTCCGCCTCGTGTCTATCGAGTCAAAGCAAACGTACTTATGGGTCTTTACTTATGAGTCGTCTCACCACGAGACCCGTCCAATGGTGTCACGCCGTCATGTTGGACTCGTATCAAAGGTTCTGTCAAACACCGTCACGTCATAAATCGAGTCAGCACCGAGGGACCATACACGGTCACCCCGTCTTGTTGAGTCGATCTTTGCCTCGTCCTCTGTGTTGTCTGCGTTCAGTCTCGGAACCATGTCGGATTGAGTTGTAATGTGAGCCGTTTTTCTGCCTCAGAGCCATGGCCCCGTCTTCAACTACGTCTATCAACCACAACAACAATGATAACAACAGAGATGTCACAACTGATCAGCTAGCCAGCCTGCTTACCGCTCTTAAGGTCACCCTGGATCGCGTCGAGACCCGTATCGACGCCCTCGAGAACAAGGAAATTGGGGAACATAATACCCCACCTCTGACTGAAACTGAAAAGAGGCCTGAAACTCTTGGAGGAACAGCTCCTAGCCCGGGGTAACAATATCCACCTTGAAAATAGCCGAAGGTTTGAACCTGTTGGGGACCAGTTACCTGACAACTTCACCCTGACTGATGTGCCTAAGTTCAAGGGAGTGGAGGACCCACTCAACCATATCCGTGCTTTCATGGACTACATGGCCATTAAAGGGGTCAAACAGGAGCTTTTTACCAGGATCTTCCCATCCTCTCTGGAGCCGATTCCTCGCCAATGGTACTACTCCTTGGACCCAAAAAACCTTACCACTTGGGATGAGATCGCAGTTGAGTTTGGCAAACAGTATGCCGACAATGTCGAGATCCATGCCAACACCCGTACTCTCGAGGTGCTAACCCAAAACGACAAGGAAGGATTCACTGAGTCCCTAACCCGTTGGAGGAGGGTGAGTACTCAGTTGGTCAGTAAGCCGAGTGAATCAACTCTGGTGGAAAAATTTGTCAACAACCTCCGCTCGGTTTATGCCAACCTACTGAGGTATCAGAATATCAAAAATTTTCAAGATCTGCAGATTCTGGGGACACGTATTGAGGACGACCTCCGAAAAGATGTCTTAGCAAAGACCACTGGCAGGGGTTATCAAGGATCCACCTCAACCGGATCTCGCCCTTACGGTCAGACAAACAAGATTGATGAGGTTAACCTCGTCGAACCATCTGCCAAGAAAACTGAACGCCCCCAGAGAGTGTTCACCAACATAGGGTCGACTTATGCAAGTGCCTTGAAAAGGCTCATGGATCAAGGGAAGTTACAATCGATCGGGCCCGCCCCGGACCCGGCCGACGCCAAGAAATCCCGATTTTGGAACCCCAACGCCTACTGCCAGTATCATCGAGGGAAAGGGCATGATACCGAAAATTGCTTCAAACTCAAGCACCTTATTCAAGACATGATTGAGAAGGGAGATTTGCCTATACCCCCACCAACTAAGCCGAACAACAAAACGAATCCCCTGGGAATTCACGCCATCTCTGACGATGAGCCGACCCTGGACTGCTCTCATCTCATCTTGCCGATTGACGACGAGGTGAATGTTCTGGAAAATGATCCTTCAGACGGAGTGTTTGTGTTCAGTGCTGCCACCATGCTCACTATGTTTCAGCAAGTTGAAGAGGCCATAGCCAGCCTCTCTGAGAGAATCACCCGACTCGACGACGCCTACCGTCGACTCATCTTCAATCCCCCAATACCGCGTCCGAGGGAGAATTCCCCAAGCATTTAAAACTACCCACCCCAGGATGGATTGCTCTCGCGACCATTCTGGCATAGACCTCACGAAAATCACCTTCAAAATAATCACCTTCAAAATAATCACCCTCAAAATAACTACCCCCATAAAAATCGCCCTCACAAAAATATTTCCCACAAGAATTACCCACCGAGGAATGCCCCTCCAAGGTATCCTCGAGACCCTGAAGCTAACGGCATATGGCAGGATGATGTTGAGGATGTCTATGTCATCCCAGGGAAGGAAAACCGGACAAAGGAAATCGGACATCTCACCCGGTCCGGACGTCCCTATCAGAATCCGAGCAACCCAGCGGTCGTTCCAACAACGAATGACCAAGTCGTCCCGGAAGTGGACACTCAACCAAAGGCTCCCGAGAACTCAATCCTCGAAATGACTCCGAAAGCAAAAGCCGAAATCTCAATTTGGCAGCTGATCGCAACGTCTTTTGAGCATCGACAGGCCTTGCTGCAGGCCTTGGGAAAATTAACCGTGCCCTCCACCTCTTCCCCAGAAGAAATGTGGCACACATGACGAGAGATGCCCCTGATCTGAGCAACCCGGTCGTCTTCTCCGACGAGGATATTCCCCTGTTCGGAGCCAATCATAACCTGGCCCTGTACATCACCGTACAATGCCTCCAAAAGAATATACCAATGGTCCTCATGGATGACGGTTCCGCCGTGAATGTCATTCCTCTCAAAACTGCCCACATGTTAGGCATCAAGGAATCTGATTTAATCCCGAGAAATCAAGGAGTACGCGCCTACGACGGCACTCGTCGCAAGGTCGCTGGGCTAGTCACTTTGACCGTCGCAACCGGGCCATTAGAAAGACAAGCCAGTTTTCAAGTGGTCGACATCGACGCGTCCTTCAACATGCTCCTGGGATGTCCCTGGATTCACGCCGTCAAGGCGGTCACCTCAACGCTCCACCAAAAGATCAGGGTCCTCTTCAACGGGAAAACGATCACGATCCCCGCTTCCCCAATCAAAGCAGTCATGAGAAGAGGGGTAGCTTCCCAAGCCATTGAGTAGGACGACAATCAAATGTGGGGTTTCCAAGCCGTAAACGCCATAACTTAGGAATTGACAACCTCTGAGGGTGACCCGTTCACCAACCTCACGATCAACCGTATCATGATGCGTCATGGTTATTTCCCCAGTTTTCCGCTCAATCCACTAAAGGACCCATTGCCTCCCTTGAAACAGGCTAAGGTCCCAAACGTTCCCTTTGGGCTGGGATACGAACCTACTGACGAAGACATCCAGAAGATGAACCTCCTGATCCGAAAACGCAAGAGGCACGGAGTCATCCTCCCTCCCTACCACCTGACTCTCAACGGATACTTTGTCCCCGAGGGAGAGTCTGAACTCTACCATGGCTTTCCGGAGCCAATATATGACTCTGTGACGAAGGCTAGGTACCCGGGAGTGGAAGTCTTCCAGGACTACTACTTTATCCCTGACAACATCGAAGCTGCATCAACTGAGTCCAAACCGTCACCATGCCTTGACGGACAGGCTGTCACACTCCTATTTGGGGAAGATAACATCAAACGCCTCGACTATGAGGACATCATCAACATCGCCCTGAAAGACAATCAATTTGATCCAACCGCCTTGATCTCCGATAGTGACCCGGAGAAAACTACCCAGGGCTGGAGGAAAACTATCAAGTGGACCGATCGCCAGGGCCGCATTCTCAAGATAACAACTGGAGAAGGCCCTATGTTCAAAGAGGGAAGTGAAGAAGGGTCTGAGTCTGAGTCTGAGTCGGAGTCAGAGTCTGTCGTAGCTCCTAACGCTCCTGATGTCCCAGTCAAGGTCCCCTTCCCACTGTTTTATCACAAAGTCGTGGATGATTCAGAGGCGGAGTCTACTAGGGTCACCCCCACTCCCATGAAAGGTGACAACCTGGAGCCTGTTCCAGGGGCCACTTCCTCTGTTGTGTCGCCTCTGACTGACTACGAGATGTCTGTCCTTTCCGAGCTTTTCGCTCGTGTCAACTTAATGAACGCTAAGTTTGCTTATGACTCGTCTCAATTTAACCGCAATGCAATTCTGAATGATTATGAGGAATTCGACTTGAGTGACTACCCACCTCACTTAGCCAAAGAACTTGACAAACGGGAAACCAGAACCCCCATCATTGAGGAAACCGAGCCTATTAACGTAGGAACCGACAATACACCCCAAGAACTTAGGATAGGGACAACCCTGGACCCCTCGGAAAGACAACAGTTCATTGACCTCCTCTACGAATACAAGGACGTGTTCGCCTGGTCTTACAGAGACATGCCTGGGATTGACAGAGAAATTGCAGAGCACCGGATACCCATTAAACCCGGGGCTAAACCTGTGAAGCAGAAGCTACGCCGGATGCGTCCTGGATGGGTCCTAAAAATTAAGGAAGAGGTGGACAAACAGTTCAAGGCTGGGTACATCAAAGTGTCTGAAAACTCGGATTGGGTGGCCAACATTGTGCCGGTACCAAAGAAAGACGGAAGAATTCGGGTTTGCGTCGACTTCAGGGATCTGAACAAGGCGAGCCAAAAGACGACTTCCCTTTGCCACATGTTGACATTCTGGTGGACAACACCGCCGAACATGCTCTCTTATCATTCATGGACGGGTATGCCGGGTACAACCAGATTAAAATGGCTGAGGAAGACATGCACAAAACTGCGTTCACTACACAGTGGGGGACATATTGCTACACGGTCATGCCTTTCGGCCTCATCAACGCCGGAGCAACCTATCAAAGAACCGCTACCACTCTCCTACATGATATGATGCACAAGGAGGTAGAGGTATATGTCGATGACATAATCGTCAAATCAAAAGAACGGGACGACCACATCAATGCCCTCCGGAAATTCTTCTCTCGTCTGCGGAAATATAACATGAGACTAAATCCTCATAAGTGTGCATTCGGGGTCACCGCCGGAAAACTCTTGGGAAATGTCGTTAGCAAAAGAGGCATTGAGATTGATCCAACCAAAATCAAAGCCCTTCAACAAATGCCTCGGCCTAGGAACGAGAAGGAAATTCGGGGATTTCTCGGTCAGGTTCAATACATCAGCCGGTTCATTGCCAAGCTCACTATGATCTGTGAACTGATATTCAAGAAGCTTCGCGCCTCCGATCACACCGATTGGGGCGACGTCTGTCAGAAAGACTTCGACAGGATAACGGAAACCCTATCCAAACCTCCTGTCCTCATGCCACCTCAACCGGGGATTCCTCTATCCCTATACCTGACTGTTACCAACACAGCCATGGGATCAATGCTAGCACAAACAGTTGCCAACGAAGAGCGAGCCATCTACTACATCAACAAAAAGTTCATTGAGTACGAGACGAGGTATACCCAACTGGAAAAGACATGTCTTGCCCTAGTATGGTCAACAAAGAAGCTGCGGCATTACATGCTAAGCTACACGGTCCACATCTACTCCAAGATGGACCCGCTTAAATACATCTTTGAAAAACCCGTACTAAACGGAAGGCTGTCTAGATGGACACTCATGCTGTCCGAATTTGATCTCAAGTTTGTACCTCTCAAGGTTATCAAGGGAAGAGCAGTTGCCGATTTCCTAGCAGAAAATCCCGTCAACGAGGATCCAACGATCGACACATGGTCACTTCCTGACGAAGACATCCTTTGTGCCGACTCCGACGCATGGGACCTATACTTCGATGGTGCATCTAATCTGAGAGTCTTCGGGGTAGGAATCCTTCTAATATCACCAGAGGGAGAACACGTTCCGATCTCGCTCAAGCTAGACTTCGCCGTCACCAAGAATGCCGCTGAATGTGAAGTATGTCTCATCGGCCTACAAGCAGCCATCACACTTGGCATCATGAGATTGAGGGTCCACGGCGATTCCTCACTCATCATCAATCAGGTATCCGGATCATGGAAAATCCGATCTGACAGCTTAGCTCCCTACCGAGCAAAGATCAATCAAGAGGCCGAGTTCTTCGACCAAGTCGACTGCTTTCACTTGCCGCGAGAGGAAAATCAATTTGCTGATGCCCTGGCAAAACTTGCCGCGCTCGTCAACATACCCGACGACATGACATCGATGCCCCTATGTGTCGAGAGACGGAGCGAGCCAGCTCACATTTGTGCCATTATCGACGACGAGGAAAGCCATGATGAACCTTGGTACCAACCCATCCTCAATTACAAAACCAAAAACGAATTCCCTCCCAACTCTGATCAAAGAGGACAAAGAGCCATCCGTTTACTTGCATCACAATTCGTGATAAACCAAAATCAACTCTACAAAAGAACACCCCAAGGAATTCTCCTCCTTTGCATTGACCATCACAAAGCCAAGAAGGTCATGGGAGAGGTTCACGACGGAGAATGTGGCCCTCACATGAGTGCAATGATGCTCACACGGAAAATCATGCGGCTAGGTTACTACTGGACCACCATGGAAGCCGATTGCCGTAACTACGTCAAACATTGCCACAATTGCCAAATCTTCGCCAACATACAACACATTCCACCTTCCTTTTTATACACCATGACATCACCCTGGCCTTTCTCAACCTGGGGCATCGACATCATCGGGAAAGTCAACTCGATAGGCACCAAGGGGCATTGCTTCGTCCTCGTCGCCATCGACTACTTTACCAAATGGGTAGAAGCACAGTCATATGCAGTCTTGACCGCCAAACAAGTGGCCAAGTTCATTCAAAACAACATCATCTGCCGATACGGGGTACCCCACGAAATCATCAGCGATCAAGGCTCTCACTTTCGGGCGGAAACTTAAGCCTTGCTGAACAAATACAAGATCAAACGACATCGATCATCCCCCTACCGTCCCCAAACTAACGGAGCGGTGGAGGCAGCGAACAAAACTCTTGTTACCATTATCAAGAAAATGCAAGACAACTACCGCGATTGGCCGAGCAAACTCCCATTTGCACTCTGGGGATACCGAACCTTCATTCGAACACCGACAGGCGCCACCCCCTTCTACCTAGCATACGGTATGGAGGCGGTTCAACCGGTAGAGTTAGAGGTCCCATCTCTACGCATCCTACTAGAGAGTCAAGTCCCTGAGGCGGAATGGACCCGTCGAAGGTACGAACAACTCACTCTTCTAGACGAACGACGACTCAACGCCTTGCACAACGTCCAGCTATACCAACGACGTATACAGCGGGCATTCAACAAGAAGGTTAAACCCAGAAACATCCAGGAGGGCGACTTGGTCCTCAAGTCAGTTCGAGCACCGTTACCCGTCGATCCGAGGGGAAAATTCAAACCCAACTGGGCCGGGCCATACCTGGTCAAGAAAATACTTTCAGGGGGCGCAGTGAGACTGAGTGACCTAGATGGGGAGGACTTTACAAACCCGACCAACCTAGACCAACTCAAGAAGTACTACCCTTGAGCCCTATCAACCGACAACCTAGCCTAGTTTTGCAACTAGCAACGACCTCAACCCTCTTCAAGTCAAGTTCCTCAATACGTTCTGATTTGAAATTGCATGTTTTATCGAGTCTAAGCTGCGGCACCTTGCCCGTTTCGAATGTCCTTTGATCCGTCAAAGGCAACGTCCATTTGCACTACAAAAAACAAACCCCCTGAACTACGAGCATGGTTTAATTTCGCCTCTTCAGGTGGATACGGAGGCAGTCCCTCTTATGCCTGAGGGATACAACCACAAAACCCAATTCAAATTCCCAAAACATTTCGAACTACGATCATGGTTTGATTTCACCTCTTCAGGTGGATACGTAGGCAATCCTTTCTTACGCAAGAAGGATACAACCATCACACAATAAAAAAAAACATCATCCCCACATACAAAAAAACATCCCAAAAAAAAAAAAGAAAGGGAAAACCATTCTCTTTCCCCACAAAAATACGAAAATGAGCCTTTCTCCCTTTCCACAAAATACCACTTTCCCAAGTGCAAATGTTTAGGACGATTCAAATCGAATTGCCTTTACCAAAATGGATGGAAGAAACAAGCGTTCACAATTTTCGACACGGGCAATCCTCTTATTTAATTAATAATGGGAGGGATTACAACTTCAACAACAAATAAAGCTCGACGAGTCTACAACTTGTCAAAGCTAAGGTGTCAACTAACACACCTCATATGATAAAACTAGCACAAAACACACAACAACTAGCTAGTACAACATAATAAAAACTCACAACAATAATACAACATAATAATAAAGTGGGTAATGGAGGTCTTCACTCTTCCATTCTACCTTTGCCTTTTCCATCGGGGTACATCTTCCTCTTGTTCTTCTTGTTGGCCCGCCTAGCATGGATTTCCTCCTCGGAACGGATCCTAAACGGATCTAAGATGGCGACGGCCTCCGGTCTAGCACAAGACCCCATATTCGACCCAAGACGAGCCAATGCACGGCCCACCATATTCTTGGGGCCGGAACTCCTCCTCTTCAGTGGTCTCATCACATCGGGGGTAGCTCCATCAACATACTCCTCAAAGAAGGCACGGTTGGCCTTGCCAACCTCTCGGTACTTCAAGTCGACAACCTCGTCCTTACGGAATTTGGATCTCTCTTCCAAGGACGGTGCACGTGACTACTTGACATAAGCGGGAGTCACCCATGTCGTGGCAACGGGGTTTGGCACCTCCCAAAGTGGCCGAGTGGCCCACCATCTTTCAAAGAATTCCACAAGCTCGGAGTTCCGGAAAACATTCTCTTGGACAAGAGTATCTTGAGCGGGCACCTTTTGTTGACGCCCCATTTGCCTCATGAGCCTTTCGGGATAAATGAAAGAAACAACCTTCAAGCCCACCACCATCAAAGAACGAGGACTAGCACCCAAAGCGGGCAACCCCGTAAAGGACCTCAAGTGCCACCACGGCACCACCCAACGGATATGAGGACCACCCTCCTCCGCCAATCTTGCGGCCCAATAGGCCTCGGTGGAAGCAAAACTATCCGGGTACAATTTCTTCCTCATGGTAAGGTGACGGAAGGAGTAAGAAGAAGGATTAACCGGAGGCTCTACATACCTTAGCCTCTCCAATATCCACACTTGGAGGATCCTTGGCGATCCAAAAGAGGGAGCTTCTCCACAAGAGCCTTCCTTGTCCAAAGCTTGGATAATCTCTCCAAGTACCAACCATGACGGATCTCTACCATGCTCCATTTGCTCAATCACATGGATAAGGGTCATGCTACCATGACATCTTGGCCCCTCCTTCTTCAAGACATCAACAAAGAGGTACACATGTACAAGGCAAAATGCAAGAGCCCTTCTCCTAGCCACCTCCGAGACATTAGCATCTAATCGGTTTGAGAAGATGTTGATAAGAGCCAACATATCCACACCATGTGGAGCAAGAATAAAGTTGATTTGGCTTGTTGATAAGCCCAACATGGAACGGAATTTCTCCTTGTAGCACAACCGAGTCGGAGGAAGTACCGGAGCACAACCCGGCCACCCACCAATGACTCCAATTTCTTCGGCAAGAGGACAAATTTCACCTTTCGGGAAAACGAAAACATGATGTTTCGAATCCCAAAACCGTGAACATGCTTCAAGAAACGAAGGTTGCACCTTGACTTGACGAAGCACCAACAATTGACCAACTCCCATGCAATCGAGTTGATACTTCTCGGGAGGCGACAAATCCCGGCACCATTGTCGCAATGCGTTCTCAAAAGCATCCATGAAATGTTTTTGTGGAAGAAGAAGAGGTTTTGTAGAGATGTTTTTGTGTTTCGGATGATGAAACAATGAAGCGCAAACGTCCCTATTTATACAAAATGATCAGCGCATTTTTCAAAAAATGGGGAGAGCCGGCTTCCATCGCCGGGCTGCTCGCGCATCTTTGAGGCTTCCCCAGGATTCCCGCTGTTGACTTGTCTCTTTCAACATGTGTTTTCTACTTACACCTCAAACCTCCCGCCAGGAACCTCGCGCCTCTTCGGGATGATCCGGGAAATTTTGTGTTTCCTCACACTCACATTTCTTTGTTTTTGCGTTTTACGAAATCCGACACGGTTTCCATGACGCAGCTTTAAACAAACGGATTTTTCTTTCTTTTTTTAAAGGGGAGAAGGGCTAGTCGCCCCGATCCGCGATGGATCGTTTCCATGTCAGTCGAATTCCGAAAATTTTTCGCTTTTTCGCAATTTTCCGGCAAAAATCCTTCCAAAATTCAAGCACTCACAAATTCGAGTCTTGACCTCAAAAAGCAAATATACTTGCAAAAATCCTTTTCTAAAATTCTTGCCTAACGGTTTGAGTTTTTCTTTTTTCCGAGTCAATTTTTAATAATTTCGATGCAATTTAATTCATGACACGAGTTAATTGCTCAAACTTTCAAATTAATTCCTTTTGAACTCCAAACGTGACGATTTGTCACGGAATTTTCAAAATTTCAATTTTAACTTCAAGTCATCTTGGTTAATTTTGATTTTCAAACAAATGCTTTACGTGTTTTCAATCAAATGCTTTTACGTGTTTACGTTTATGCGTATGTGCTATCTGTTGCTTGTTTTCTACTCTAACGATGAAGGAACTGGTACAAAGCCAAAGGAGAATCAACAGCCGACAAGCGCTCCTCCGAAACACAACACAAAAAGACAAAAATCACAAAATAAACCACAATCCAAAAACACATATATACAAACCGCCTCACGCAAAATGTAAATATGTACAGACAAGAGTCCAAGACACGGACATGCTACAACAACTACTTGACGTCTCCCGTCGGACCAGTCCTGGTCTCACTAGGAGTCGCCGCCAACGCAGACACCACCACCAGCTCAGACTCCCTCTCCGGGGAACTCTCCAGCGTCTCACGCTCCATCTCGACGTGAAGCTCCTCCGCTGCAGCCAACTGAGCCCTGAGGGAAGCAATCTCCGCGTCTCGACTCCGCAGCTCGTCATCACGACGCCTCAACTCCTCGTCCTGACGGATGATCCCCAGCTCCTGGCCCGCGATCGTCGACCTGGCTGCCTCCAAATCAGCATGGACCCGAGCAAGCTCCGCCGGATCCGTTGTGCCCTGCAAAACACAATAACAGATCCTCAAGTTCTAAAAACGTGAAATACAACACCAAATACACAAAAACAACGCACAAAACGTACCTGAGAAAGCCGAACCTCCATCGTAGCCAGGTCAGCAGCAAGCGCCCTCCAGCGGTTAGCCATCCGCCATAAGTTCTGGTGACAAACAGTTGTCACCTACAAAACAAAAATGTCCTTCAATACAATGCAAGGCAAAGTATAATTGGAGAAAGTTTTCAAGTCAGGAACTCACCCTCAGAACAATCAACCTCCACTCCATGCCGGCATCGGTCACCGCTGGTTCCGGTAAGCGCAACTGAAGCTCCTCGCCACCCGGCCCCTGAGAAGTGGACTCCGTCGGGAAAGCTGGGGGCTGAGTCTTCATCAGCGGGTCGACTCCCTGCCATTTGGATCCACATCAAAGATGACAAACCCTCCTATCAAGGGAGGCAATGAGAATAAAAGAAAAGAGGTAAACATACCTCAATCGGGTACCAAGCAAGCCTCGACAACCGGAAGGTGTCGTAGTCGGCATCCCGCAGCAACAGCTCCTCACCCCCCGACCGTGTAGGTGCTCCTCAACCTCATCAGGAGTCGACTCCTGGAACAACACCCTAGGCGGGTCAATCGGCACGACGAAAGTCTCGGTAAGGCACTGGCGAACTAAACGCTCACCCAAGTACCAAACCGGCTCAATCGCCGTCTCCAAGTACAGACGCAGGGAGCTGCGAGGTCGCAAATGCTCCCTAATGGCAGCCGGCACATCCGTGTAGTGCTCCCAAGGCCGCCCAACAAACTGCATTCGAAACAATGCTACTCAGCTAACTGGGGGCTCCTTAAGCTACCTAATCATCCTATCTCTATCTATCTCTATGAAGGAGAAGGGGAAGAGAGCAAGAACTTACATCAGCAATCTGAAGCTTGTTCACGCGACGCCTGCAGTCCACGTAAGTCGACTTAGTCGACTTCTTCCGAGCCACCGTCCAACCCCTCACAGCAGGGTAAGCCGAGGGAACACCGTCTGTAGTCCCCGGACGCAGAGGAGTGAAGTAAGCATACAACCAAGCCTGTAATCAAACACAGCAAACACAAATTAGCCAATTTCTCAAAAATTGCCAAAGTCAAAATCAAAATCAAACTAAAAAAAAAACTACCACAAAAAACGCTCGTACCTCAAAGATTAGGCCGAGACCAACTAGAGCAGGAGCATTACCAGCTCCCACTGTCTCCGGATGCACCGCCGCGTGCAAGTACCAGGTGAAACTCGCAAAAGCCGGCGTAACCCAGTCAAACCGACCTAAAGCGTCAAGGTCGGTGAGGAGAGGAAGCACCTTGGTCGACAAGCGCTCGCCCTTGTCTCCAAAGTACGTGGCACCCAAGAAGTACCACAACCACAACCGCGCCTCCTTCGCGTCGACCACAACCTCTGCCTCCGGGCTCGCCAACGGCGCCGGAGCAAAACCTGCCACCCTCTCAGCGAAGTGGTCCTTCACGTACGAACTTGCAATCAGGTACGGTGTGACGTCGGAAGGCTCCGGCAAAGCAGTACTGATGCGACCATAATTGGCGCATATTTAGCCCCCGAATTACCATTGTTTCCATGCTTTTTAGTGCCTATTTGGGTCATTTCTTATCTTTAGTTCTTTGTTTTGCATATTCTTTGAGATTTTGATCCCTTGGTAGGAAAGGAGTAAGAATCTTGCATTTTCATGGCAAAACAAGGCTAAATTGATCATATTCAATGACCAAGCATCAAGGAGAGACAAGACTAGAAGGCCTTTGTACATAGCATAGTAGAAGAGCATTGTTGAGAAAAGGATCCTTGAGTCCCCAAGGATATCCCCAAGGAATTCATGAAGAAAAGGGAAGAAAAAGAAGAAGGAAAGCTGCTGAACTACAATCCGAACGGATTGTAGAGAATCCGTCCGTCCTCGCCAGTCCGAGCGTCCTCACCAGGAATCCGCTCGGATTCCCCATGCCCAGTCCGAGCGTCTTGTTCCTTGATCCGCTCGGATCGTCCATCCCAGATCCGGCCGTCCCGACTCCCATCCGCACGGATCACAAAGACAAAGACGCTTTCGTTCTTCAAGCTACGAAATGGAGAAGCCCTTCTCTCGGATAATCCCGGAGGCTCCTTGCTCAACTTAAAAGTGTAATTACTAGTTTAGCCCTTAGTTAACCCTAATGCATCCTCCCTAATTTTCACTATAAATACCCCATTAGTCTAATTAGAGGAGCATGTTCTTCTTATCAAAAATTAGAGTAGTTAATATCAATCAAATCTCTCTTCAATATTGTAATCAAATATTAATCAAGTTTTAATCCAAGTTTTAGTTCTTCAATCTCTCTCTTGTTCTTACTTTATTTTGGGTAATTAGAAGATTATTGGGTTTATTGGGAGATTGACAACCTTCCATCAATCATCAAGTTCTTCTATTATTCTTTGCATTATTATTTTGGAATCATTAGTAGGTATAATCTCTTAATCCCTTTTTAATTATTGCTAATTACTTTCATTTATTCATCATGTTTCATTATGTTAGTATGATTGACAACCTTTCTAGCATGATCAATATGATAATGAGTGAGTAGTCTCTTAGCTAGGGTTTAATGGGTGATTAGGGGAAACCAACATGGGGAATGATTCATGCTTAAATTAATATGCTTTCATATCTTATTTGCTTGCTTGTTTTGATCTTAATACATGCACATGTTATATTTGATGAAATGCTAAGCCTATGAATCCTTGCATTTACTATCATCTTCTATCCTTTCAACTTGACTTGTAAGACATAACCCAACTCGAGTCTTGTTAGATCATGCATGTGTTAAGTAGGGAAGATTAAGTCGACTTGTAGGTGTTGTACAATCCAAGAGATCGGCCCGGGACCCAAACTTTCCTAGGATTGTAAGATATAACCCAACTCAATCCATCACAACAATAATTGCTTGCTTATAATTTGAGAACATGTTTGTATGATCATATCCCATGATTCCCCTATGAACCCATGACACCCTAGTGCTTTTAATCAATTGTTTACACCCTTATTTCATCTACCTTGTTAGTTTATTTTCATTGCTATTTTAGTTTAGTGACCTTCTACATCAACCCAATTTGTGACACCCCTAGACACCACTAGTTACAATAGAATCTTCATTTCAATACCCGTCCCTTGGGATCCGACCTTTACTTGCCTCTTTACTAATGGTAGAGTTGTTTGTGAAGTATAAATTGTGTTTTGTATCGACCATTGACCAACGACCACATATGCTTAATTGTGAACACCAAATGGCTCCGATCAAAAATGGCGCCGTTCAGGGGGACGGTGTTTAATTGATTTAAGATTTCTTTTATTGTTTTTAGTTGTGTCTTTTTCACCTTGGGGAAGTAAGACTCCTCAAGGTTTGTTCTAATTGTTTTCTAGTTGTTTGATATTTTGCATGTCTAGAAGGTTACAAAGAGATTTGTTACCTTTTGACCGTGAAATCGAAAGAACCTTGACGAATAATAGGAGACTTGTTAGGAGGAATTTGGGAGGTGTTGGTGAAGTTGTTCAACCCACTAGTGAGTTTGTCAATCCTTTCGCAATAGAAGGAGAAGAGAACCCATTAAACAATACCACACAAAATCCACCTACAATGCCTAAATTCTCGTCACACTCTATACCCACCGAGGAGGATTTACCAAATGGTACTCCTACCCCACAACATCTTACCGGAAACTTTATTGCCAAGTCCGCCTTCATCCAACTAGTTGAGAGGAGCCAATTCGGGGGAATGCCTAGTGAGGACTCTCATTCTCATATGGAAACATTTTGTGATTATTGTGAAGCTATCTCTCAAACGGGCGTGACTCAAGACCAAATAAGATGGGTCTTATTTCCTTTTTCGTTAATCGGCACCGCAAAGCAATGGTTGAAGGGCCTTGATAAGGCCACCCTTGGAATAGATTCTTGGAAGAAGCTAGCTCTAGCTTTCTACAAAAATTCTACCCACCGGAGAAGACCAACATGCTAAGAGCTCAAATTACGGGTTTTAAGCAAAGGGATGAAGAATCTTTGTACGAAGCTTGGGAGCGGTTCAAGGGTATTTGTCGCTCATGTCCTCACCATGGACTTAGCGAATGGTTTTTAGTGCAACAATTTTGGAATGGTTTATATGAAGATTCAAGGAACATTCTCAATATGGGATCAAATGGAATGTTCACCGAAGTTGATGACAATCAAACATGGAACAAGATTGAGGAAATGGCGGTCCATAATTCGCAATATAGTAGGCCTCGCAAGGCTACTAGAGGAGGAAAGTATGAAGTGGACACCGTTACTCAATTGGGTGCTCAACTTAGTGCTCACATTGACACAATCAACTTGAAGTTTGAACAAGCTATGGCTAGACTTGAGGAAAGCTCAAAATCATCAAAGCATCATGTCAATGCCATGACGGCATCCTCATCAATCCCAAGCGGGATATGTGAGAATTGTGGAACCTTGGGTCATGACTCAAGTGAATGTAGGGGAACAACCGAGCAAGTCAATGCTTTCCAAGCTTACAAAAGTGGTACCCCTTATTCAAATTTTTACAATGAAAACACCAAGTTCCATCCAAATCTCTCATACAAAAGCCAAAATGTCCAAAACCCTCAAACAACATACACTCCACCACCCATGAGAAATCAAAATCAAAGACCCTTTTTCAATCAAAACCAAGGCTACCAAAATCAAAATCCATACAATCACCACAATGACCAAAGTTTTGATGTCCAAAAAGCGGTCCTTCAAATGCAAAAAAATCAACAAGAATTTTTCACCCAAATGCAAAAAGATAGCCAAGCAAAAGACACCACCATCAACAACATTCTAGCTCACACCAAGATGTTGGAAACACAATTGACCCAACTAGCATCTTCAAACTCACAAAGACAAAAGGGGCAATTACCACCTCAAGGTAATCCCCCTAGACATGAAACGGTTAGTGCCATTCACTTGAGAAGTGGTACAAGATATGAAGCACCGAAGAAGCAAATTGAGGATGAAGTTGTGAGAGCTAGTGAGAACGAAGTTGTGGTGCAAGGTCCCAAGGAAGGGGAATCATCAAAAGAAGAAAGTTCAAAGAAAAATGAAGACAAAGCCAAAGAAAAGGAGCCCATTGTGATTAGACTTCCTTTTCCAAGTCGTCAAGCCAAGCCTAAATTTGATGATCAACTTCGAAAGTTCATGGAAATTGTGAAGAACTTAGAAGTCTCTATTCCTTTCACGGAATTAATCAATCACGTTCCGGCCTATGCAAAGTACATGAAAGATATCCTCACAAAGAAGAAGTCAATCCGGAAACTTGAGACTATCGCCTTCACTAAGGTGAGTAGTGCAATTCTTCAAGGGAGTTCACCTCCAAAGTTAAAGGATCCGGGAAGCTTCTCAATACCGTGTACCATTGGCGACACAACGATCAACAAAGCCTTATGTGATCTAGGGGCTAGTGTGAGTGTCATGCCGTACTCGGTAAGTAAAAGGTTGGAAATGGGAGAGCTTAAATGTACCAATATCACTCTTCAAATGGCCGATAGATCGACGAAGACACCGCTAGGGATATGGGAAGATGTCCCCGTGCGAATTGGGAAGTTTTTCATCCCGGTGGACTTTGTCATAGTTGATATGGAGGAAGATTCCAACATTCCAATCATCTTAGGAAGACCTTTTTCCACACACCGCGGGTGCGGTGATTGATGTGAAACATGGAGAGCTCACTCTAGAAGTGGGAGATGAAAGCATAACTTTTAATCTTGACAAGACCATGAGAGCTCCTCGTTTGCATCAGCCATGTTTCATGATTGATCATTATAGCCGAAAAGATGAAAAGAAGAAATCGGAACTCCAATGGAGGAAGAAAGTTGAAGATGCTCCATTCAAAGAGCAAGTGAATTGTGAAAAGGAGAGCTTGCAAAGCTCATCAAGATCAACCAAGGAAGAAGATGATGGCCTCATTGGCCAAGAGAAGAAATTGGGAGAGTTGTCTCCATCCAAGCAAGAGATTTTCAATGATCAACTCAATGAAGTTTGTGGTCTTTGGGACGATGAATTTGAAGGGATCTTTAATCCCTACATTGGGCATGCCATCGATCATGATCAACAACAAGGGCCACGGTCTATTGAGGACCTCTACCACAACAATGAACAAGCTTTTAATTACTTCTTCGAGGTGTTGAGCAACATCAACAACACCTTGAACATGCCTCCTTGACATCTCATCAAGAATGAGAGTTTGGTGGAGTCCTCCCTAAACCACCACTTGTAAATATTTCTAACTCCCTAACTTACATTCAATTTTTGTATTGCATTTTTTTTGTCATTTTTGGATTTATTTACTTTGATCAAAATAATTGTCATGAAAAGAGAGAAGTGAGGGAGGGACTAATGATTTTAATTGATGTGTAGTGCTTTACCTTAGTGTGGGGATGGCAATTGCCTAGGCTATTCATGCCTTAGTAGTGCCCCCACAATGAAGAACACAAGATTTGAAAGAAAGAAAGAAAGAATGATAAGGGAATGCGTTGGTGCACGGATGGAACTGAATCCGTGTACACAAGGACCAATCCGAGCGGATTCCTGAGAATCCGCCCGTCTGCAGAGGATCCGAGCGTCCTGCTGAGAAGACGCCCGTCTTGGGCTGAAATAAAACCGCAAATTCTTGATCGTTGAAGAATCCGAGCGGATTTTCGGAAAGACGCCCGTCTCACGAATCCGTCCGTCTTGTGGACAATCCGCCCGTCTTGCGGTGAAGAAAAACAAAGAAAAATCTCTGGACAAGAATCCGTCCGTCCCGAACGAAATCCGCCCGTCTCATCTCGGAAGAATCCGAGCGGATTCCCAGAATCCGCCCGTCTCTAGGCGGGATTTTTGAAAATTTGAAGTCAAGAATCCGAGCGGATTGCGCCTAATCCGCACGGATTGTCCCTGCGTCCTAATATTGTCGAGTTCTTTAAATACCCACCCCACCTTCATTCATTCATTCATTCACTCATAAACACTACCCATAACATCAAAACCCTCATCCTCTCCATCTCAAAAACAAAAACCCTCAACAAAACTCACCAAAATCAAATCAAACCATCTTTCAAATAACAAATCAATCACTCCATCTTCATTAACAATCAAAACCAAGCACAAAATCTTCACCTTTGAATTGATTTTTGTTCTCATAAAGGCAAAGCCTTTTACCTTCAAAATCGATTTGGGCATTCTACAAATTGAAGATTTTTGATCTTTTTCTTGGTTAGCTCATCAAATGGCAAGAACAAAGGGAGCAACAAAAGCAAAAGCAAAGGCACCAAAGACTACAACTCTCTCTCAAAGGCAAAAAGCTCTACAAATGAAGAAGGCTTTGGCAATGGTGGTATCAACACCAAGCTTGGAAGTGCAACCACCTCAACAAATTTCTATGGAAGCATCACCCTCTACTCCGGTAATTAATCAACTCTTGCATTACCCGGAGGTAACATTCATTTCCGATTCCCATAGAAATACATTTGTCAAGTTTGCTATGAAACAAATTCAATCCACCAAATTCATATGCCAAGATGCTTTAGAGAAGTTGGGTGTTCTTGAACAAACAAGAGTCTTTTTCAATGCCATGGGTTTAAAGAAATTGTTTGAAATGAAGGAAGTAACATACCCCTCCCTTGTCTTGGAATTCTTAAGTTCTTTAAAAGTGACAAAAGTTGAGAATAGGGAAAATATTGAGTTTCGTCTAGCTAACACTAGTAGACGCATTACCTTTCCTGAATTGGGTGCAATTTTGGGTCTTAGCGATGAACAAAAATTTTATAAGCAATATGGGAAGTATGATCCCGAGCCTCTTTGGGAGGCAATCTCCGGGAAGAAATTTGAAGATTTTAAAGCTTGTCGTGCTCTTTTGGTCCATCATCCGGGTATAAGAATATGGCACAAAGTTGTGGGAAATACCATAATTGCTAGGAAAGACACCAATCATTTCACGGGACTCGATTTTATTCTCCTTGAATCAACTTTGAATATTGGAAGAATTCACACCAAGCCTTACAATTCTTTGAGGCTATTGGTTGATAGATGGCTCCATGTAGATAGTGGGAAGAAGGGTCAAACCGTAATTGTTAATGGCGGCCTTGTCACGGTCCTAGCCAAGCACTTTGATCCTAATTTCAATAAGGATAGCAAGTACAAGGCTAAGGATGGTGGCCATCTTATTGATATGTCCACCTTGATTAACAAGTTTAAGTGGGTTGCTCACAATCCCCTTGATACCAAGTATGGGTGGCTTACAAGTGAGGCTCGATCATTCACTCTACCCGCAAAGATTTGCCGTCTTAGTGTCCACCGGACCAACTATTTACTTCCCCTATCCAAGGAAGCCGAGTACATCATTCAACAACAAAAGGGTGATCATGAAACTCCCTCGTCTTCCATTGTTATACCACCTTACCCCTATGATTATGAAGAGTTCACACCGCAAGGAGTTGAAATTGGAAAAGATTATGTCACTCTTCTAATGCAAGCCATGCACAAGCAAGCTTATGAAGATCGGAAGAATGCTTATTTGGCTCAATATCCTCCCCTCCTACATCTAGCTAGGCAAGGACTCCTTGATCCATCTTGTCCTTTGCCTAGTTGGGCGGATAGAGAAGCCTTATTTCCGGGTGCATCAAGGGACGTGGTGGAAGGCAATGAGGTTGTTGGAAATGATGAGGAATTTGATGATAACATTGAGGAAGAAGCAAGTGGAGATAAAGAAAGAGATGGTGAAGATGGTGAAGATAATGATGAAGAAGATAGTGATGAGGAAAGCAAAGAAGAAAGTGCCAAGGAAAGTGGCAATGTGACCACTTCTCATGAGGGAAGTGATGGTGATAGTAGCATGATGGAAGACTAGCCTTGGAGATTCCTACTCTCCCACGGTTTGTCTATATCTCTTTGTATTTTATTTCATTTTGATCATTGTTGGTTTAGTCCTAGCAACATCAAAGGACTCACACCTCGGTTCCTTTGAGGTGTTCTTTATTGTTCCCACTTTTGTAAAATCCAAAATGACAATCTAGTTTCATGCATTGCATAGCATGTGCATGAACTCCCTCATGCTTTGACATTAGCAATAGTGTCTTACTTGGTTTGGGGAAGTTAATGCATACGCAACGGGAGGTAATTTAAATTATCCTCTCCGTCATAACAAAAACCATGCATCATGTAGTATAGCTTAGTGTAGAATTGCATTTAGTATAGAAATCATGCATCATCTTTGCATAATTTCCATCATTTTGGCCATTGAGGACAATGCCCATATTAGTGTGGGGATGGGAATTCTAACACTTAACTTTTATTCAAAAATCATAAAAATTTGAAAAAATTGAAAAAAACCAAAAACAAGTTCATTTCCCTTGTATATATTGTCTTGTATATATTGTGTTATCCTTGTTCACTTTGATTGACTACGCCACATCCGAGACATGAGGATATTGAAGACCGCATGGTATGATCTTTCCAATCTCCTTTTTCCTCTTTATGTTAATGACTATGTGGCTTTATTTTGATTGATGCGGTAAAAACAATGTGAACTTAGGATTGCATTTAGTTTATATGTCATATTAGTTGGTAGAATCATATGCATTAGGATGTTTATATGCTAAGTTGCATCATGGCATGTAGTTGCATGTTAGAAAATTTTGCGAAACCGTCTACTTGGGAAGCTTGACAAGTGTATATAGGCCCTAGTAGATGCTTTTTCTTCTTAAGACTTTGCTTGTTAGAATACTTGTAAAACACCCTAGGATGTGTCATGCTAGTATCCTTTGACCCATGGTTTAAGGCCGAGTCAAGAGTACCTTGTGGTGTGATAACTCCTTGGCTACCGTTTATTCCAAGGTGACCCTTGAAACCATGCATACATCCATCATTCATCCATGTTCTACCACAATTTTGTCATCAAAGGGAATGGGCACAAAAAGAAATCAATTTGAGTTCAATGAAATGAAAAGTGAAAGAAAGTTTGCAAAAATGCATCAAATGAAAAGAGGAGCAAAAATAGAACTCCTAAAAGCTTCAAATACAAGGCACCCTCGTTACTAATTGGGGTGACTTTGAAAATGTTCAAAAAGAAATGCAAAAAAAATTGTCAAGTATTGAAAAGCCAAAAATCAAAAAGAAATGGCAAAGAAAGTGTTCTCAAAAAGTCAAATGCCACAAGAAATTGGGGGGAAAAACAAAAACAAAAGCAAACTCCCAAAAATGAAACTCAAATACTATCGATCCCTTTATCCATCATATCCATTTTTGTGCATGGTAGAGAGGGGACGACCCTTCTTCTTGTCTAGGCAAGAGGGGGAATTCCGCGATCCTCCAGTGTTTCTAACACCATAGGGAGTCTATTCTTGACAAAAGCATTTAACGATTGAGGACAAAGGTACCCTAGCTTGACACCTTTTGGAGGTGATTTATTGGTATCCTTCTAGGCTTAGTAGTTTGAACAAATTGCATCTATGAAGGATTGTGTACCCTTGAATTGCTTCCCTTGTAGATAATTTCCGCCACTTAGATGAGGAAAGTGGCTATTCTTTTTGTAGATGCATCCATTATGTGTTTTTGTGTGCTTAATGTTTGGATGTGTCGCCATTTTGGCAAGATCCACCTTGCCTTGCAAGAAGGCATCCTACCTCATGGTTGTCTTGTTGTGAGATGAAGGGGCGGAGTGAGACCCGCTAATTGTCTCATATCGGCTATTATTATTAGGTTAGGTTAGTATTGGTCCTAGTCTTAGTCACCTCTTTACTCGGGACGAGCAAAGGTTCGGTTTGGGGATATTTGATGCGACCATAATTGGCGCATATTTAGCCCCCGAATTACCATTGTTTCCATGCTTTTTAGTGCCTATTTGGGTCATTTCTTATCTTTAGTTCTTTGTTTTGCATATTCTTTGAGATTTTGATCCCTTGGTAGGAAAGGAGTAAGAATCTTGCATTTTCATGGCAAAACAAGGCTAAATTGATCATATTCAATGACCAAGCATCAAGGAGAGACAAGACTAGAAGGCCTTTGTACATAGCATAGTAGAAGAGCATTGTTGAGAAAAGGATCCTTGAGTCCCCAAGGATATCCCCAAGGAATTCATGAAGAAAAGGGAAGAAAAAGAAGAAGGAAAGCTGCTGAACTACAATCCGAACGGATTGTAGAGAATCCGTCCGTCCTCGCCAGTCCGAGCGTCCTCACCAGGAATCCACTCGGATTCCCCATGCCCAGTCCGAGCGTCTTGTTCCTTGATCCGCTTGGATCGTCCATCCCAGATCCGGCCGTCCCGACTCCCAGCCGCACGGATCACAGCACAGCACAGTTTCGTTCTTCAAGCTACGAAATGGAGAAGCCCTTCTCTCGGATAATCCCGGAGGCTCCTTGCTCAACTTAAAAAGTGTAATTACTAGTTTAGCCCTTAGTTAACCCTAATGCATCCTCCCTAATTTTCACTATAAATACCCCATTAGTCTAATTAGAGGAGCATGTTCTTCTTATCAAAAATTAGAGTAGTTAATATCAATCAAATCTCTCTTCAATATTGTAATCAAATATTAATCAAGTTTTAATCCAAGTTTTAGTTCTTCAATCTCTCTCTTGTTCTTACTTTATTTTGTGTAATTAGAAGATTATTGGGTTTATTGGGAGATTGACAACCTTCCATCAATCATCAAGTTCTTCTATTATTCTTTGCATTATTATTTTGGAATCATTAGTAGGTATAATCTCTTAATCCCTTTTTAATTATTGCTAATTACTTTCATTTATTCATCATGTTTCATTATGTTAGTATGATTGACAACCTTTCTAGCATGATCAATATGATAATGAGTGAGTAGTCTCTTAGCTAGGGTTTAATGGGTGATTAGGGGAAACCAACATGGGGAATGATTCATGCTTAAATTAATATGCTTTCATATCTTATTTGCTTGCTTGTTTTGATCTTAATACATGCACATGTTATATTTGATGAAATGCTAAGCCTATGAATCCTTGCATTTACTATCATCTTCTATCCTTTCAACTTGACTTGTAAGACATAACCCAACTCGAGTCTTGTTAGATCATGCATGTGTTAAGTAGGGAAGATTAAGTCGACTTGTAGGTGTTGTACAATCCAAGAGATTCGGCTCCGGGACCCAAACTTTCCTAGGATTGTAAGATATAACCCAACTCAATCCATCACAACAATAATTGCTTGCTTATAATTTGAGAACATGTTTGTATGATCATATCCCATGATTCCCCTATGAACCCATGACACCCTAGTGCTTTTAATCAATTGTTTACACCCTTATTTCATCTACCTTGTTAGTTTATTTTCATTGCTATTTTAGTTTAGTGACCTTCTACATCAACCCAATTTGTGACACCCCTAGACACCACTAGTTACAATAGAATCTTCATTTCAATACCCGTCCCTTGGGATCCGACCTTTACTTGCCTCTTTACTAATTGTAGAGTTGTTTGTGAAGTATAAATTGTGTTTTGTATCGACCATTGACCAACGACCACATATGCTTAATTGTGAACACCAAATGGCTCCGATCAAGTACCGATCAAAGCAGTGACCGCAGGAGAGGACACTCTCTCCGGTGTCGCGGTAAACTCAATGGGCAGCTCACCGCAGGGAAGGCCAGATACCATGGCGAAGTCCTCTAAAGTCACGCCGACCTCCCTAAACTACATGTGGAACGACGACGTCGTGTCCCAGTACCGATCCAACATGGCGCGGATCAAACACAGGTTCGCCCTAATCGAGGACCTGTGAATGTCCCGCCAAGCGGCCACCAACGACCCAAAAGCCGACCTCTCTATCAACGCCCTCGACCCGGCTCGGAGAACGTCGTAAAGACCCAAGCAGGTAGAAAAGCCCGAGAAAGTCCTCATGGTGCCAATCTCTTGAAATCAAAAACAGACAACGTCAGAATGCCTATTTTAGGCCCGACACTTCAAAAATGACAAAATTCAACCGGGGAATGCGACTCACCATGCCCTCGTGAGCACGATAGGAACGGTGTCGGTCCAGTCGAAGCAACAACTGGCTACCGTCAAACCCTCTGCCCACTCTGGCGCCGCCCGTAAAAGCAACCCCCGCGGAGCCGTAACCCGCCTGGCTCTCCAACTCGCGACGTCAGCATCGTCCTCGGCTGTCTCCGCTCTCCGCCACTTGTGACCGCGGGACTCAACGTGGTGGATAGGGCCCAACTCAACAACCCTGTGGACGTCCCGCAACAACTGCCTAGTCACCCGAGGACGTCGCTCCCTCGAAGAAACCCTCCTCCCGGAGGTACTCGCCTCGGCCCGTCCCGAGCTCTCCCGGTGCTTGCCCCAACAACGGGCTCCTCACGCTCCTCGACGGCCCCCCGAGGCCCCAACAGTCTGCTCAGGAGGTCTCTCCTCCTCAGTAACGTCCTCCACAACCACGGCGGGCGTGCTAACCGGAGTACTAACCGGGCCCGACCCGAACAATTCCTCAAAAGTCGCAACAAGAGACTCGGCCTGCCCCGAACACTCTCCTACAAACAAAAAAACGTCAGCCGAAATTTCGGCATTACGACGGCATGAAATGGATAAATCCAAAAACAAAAAAACACAACCTGCAATACAAAAACAAGGGGCAATCCCGCCCCAAACCATTCACAAAAAAAAAAAACACAAAAACAACTCGCCCCTCTTTTCAAGCAAAAGACGAGTCAAAACCACAAAAACGGCATTTCAAGACCCATACAAGGTCCGCCAACAACCCAAAATACATTCCCGACACAATGGGGATTTTTCTACGGTTCAAAAAGGCAATTCATACGCTAATTTGAGCCCAAGCCGGTCAAAATTCAAAAACGACCGCAAAAAGGAAAACGTGATTTTATCACGCCTCAAGGTGACCTAAGATACCAATAAGGTCCATTTCAAGGCAAACTGACTCAATTCAAGCCCAAACAGACGCTTATTTTGTCAGACGTGAGACCGTCGCAAAAGGAAAAAATCCAATTTTGCCCACAAACATCCAACGAAAGTCCTTAGATGGAAAACACGGGTTTTCCCAACTACAATGCAACCTAGTGGGACCCATTACCCAAGCAAATAAACTTGGCATTGTGAAATGAGACGGTTTCTCGCCTCATTCACGTTTTTCGAGCATAGGGAGCGGGAACGGAGACCAAAATGCAAACTAAAAGCACCCCTATACTCCTAAACAGGTTTCTAACCTAATGCAAACACCAATTTCACTCGAAATTGGCTCAATCAAAAACGCCCAATTCGATTTTTAGGGCAAAACTTCGCCCTAGTTTAATCAAGCTAAAAATCAACAAATTTGAAAGGATTCAAGAGGAAATACTTACCTTGAGATGACATTTGTTGACAATGGCACAAGTGAGAGCAAGCTAGAAGGTCCTTTAATGGCGATTTTGCGAGATTTTTGAGGTTGAAGATGAATAATCATCCGCAGCTCAACCTCGCGTCTTTTTAACAGAAAAAAGGGAAGCCGACTTCCATCGCCAGATGGCTCGCGCCTAAACCAGGCCTCCCCTTTGCTTTTTCAACGAAATTTGGGCTTTGGCCCAATTTCCCAAAACAAACTCCAAAGTTTTCGTTGACGATATTGAATGTCGTCATTTCCTCAAAAACAAACAAAACCAAATAGTGAAAATTCAAATTCGCTATTTTCAAAAATTTCAAGTAAACGGCAATAAAACCGCCAACTTCAAAAATAATAGCGAAAATTCAAAATCGCTATTTTCCTCCAACTTCACAATAACAGCGAAAATTCAAAAACCACTATTTCTCCAAATTTCAAGCAACGGCGGCACATAAACCGTCACTTCAATCAATGGTGAAGATTCCAAATTCACTATTTTCATCAAATGTCAACGGCGGCACATAAACCGTCACTTCAATCAATGGTGAAGATTCCAAATTCACTATTTCCATCACATAGCAACGGCGGCACATAAACCTTCACTTCAATCAATGGTGAAGATTCCAAATTCACTATTTCCATCACATGTCAACGGCGGCACATAAACCGTCACTTCAATCAATAGTGAAGATTCCAAATTCACTATTTCTTTCAAATGTCAACGGCGGCACATAAACCGTCACTTTAAACACTATAGCAAACTCAAATTTGCTATTTTCCTTCAAAATTAGAACAAACGGCGATCAAAACCGCCACTGCAAATTCAAGCCGACGAATGGTGAAAATTCCAAATTCAAAATTCCTTCAAATACCAGCAGGGGGCTTCCTCACGGAACCCACTCATTCCAAAAATAGTGACAGTGAGAATCCATACTCACTATTTCCCAAGCAACATCACGAGTTCGCTATTTTAAAAAAAAAACAAGCCCAATCGACGCGGCTACTCCCATAGTCCATTAACCGACCTTACCATGGCTGGCGAGCCTTTGTCCGCAACCTTTCAAGGACACATCACGAAGATGCCTCGGGTACATTTCCTTGTCTCGGCTGGCGAGCCTTACAACGCATCGCGGCTGGCGAGCCCTCCTCACATACGCACCATGGCTGGCGAGCCTTTGTCCGCAACCTTTCAAGGACACATCCCGAAGATGCCTCGGGTACATTTCCTTGTCTCTGCTGGCGAGCCTTACAACGCATCGCGGCTGGCGAGCCCTCCTCAGAAACGCACCACAGCTGGCGAGCCTTTGTCCGCAACCTTTCAAGGACACATCCCGAAGATGCCTCGGGTACATTTCCTTGTCTCGGCTGGCGAGCCTTACAATGCATCGCGGCTGGCGAGCCTTACAACGCATCGCGGCTGGCGAGCCCTCCTCACATACGCACCATGGCTGGCGAGCCTTTGTCTGCAACCTTTCAAGGACACATCTCGAAGATGCCTCGGGTACATTTCCTTGTCTCGGCTGGCGAGCCTTACAACGCATTGCGGCTGGTGAGCCCTCCTCACATACGCACCATGGCTGGCGAGCCTTTGTCCGCAACCTTTCAAGGACGCATCCCGAAGATGCCTAGGGTACATTTCCATGTCTCGGCTGGCGAGCCTTACAATGCATCGCGGCTGGCGAGCCCTCCTCACATACGCACCACAGCTGGCGAGCCTTTGTCCGCAAACGTGCAAGGACATATCCGAAAATGCCTCAGGTTGACTCCTTCTTATGGTTGGCGAGCCTTTGTACGTAGTCTAATGGACTTTAAACGACCCGCACGGACAGTCGACAGACTCTAAACTGTTCCCGATGACAGGTCCTTGGCTCGTACCCTCGAGTCGCCTTGGCGTCGCCCTTCCCGACGGCAGGTCCTTGGCCCGAATCCTTTCGAGCCGCCTCGACGACGCTTGGGTCTCCAGGTTGTAATCTTCGATTGACCTGGGGGATCTATTTTGACTTTCGCCCTGTCCAAGCCTCAGTCAAAGTGGGGGCTCTGTAGATACCCAGTATCTGCTGAGACTCCAACAAACACCCGATGATTATCGGACTACAACATGTATTGGAATCGCGGCGTTTGATCGACAGTCTGTGTACAACTTTACGTCGGAGAACTTAAAACGATTTCGAAAATAAAACATCTCAAAACATTTCAAAAATACCTGGAGTGTTTAGTGCACGACGACGGGGTCGCAATGACACTTACTAGAGTCAAAACCGACATTGGACCAAAAACCGACTCAAAAATTCAAATCCCGACTCCAACAACGAGTCAAACCGAGTCAAACACAAAAACCAAAACATTTCAAACCTTCTATGCTAAGATTTCCCGGATTTATGTTTGGTCAAGTACCAAACATATGACTACAAATCCTAGGATAGAACAAATCATGATTGCGTTTGTTGTGAAAGCGACAACACAGCTTGAAGACCCGCGACGTGGCTCGCGCCTCTTTGAGGAGCCCAGGTGGCCACATCGCTCAAAACTCACACAACCACTCATTCTCCTATAAATACCCATCAAATGCCACCCATTTGAGACTTACGCGGGTGTCCGCCCCCTCTTTTCTCCCTTAAAATTCTCGACTCGACTTCTTAAGTCACAATCCGACGCGTATTTACGACCTACCGATCGTAAACACGAGCCTTACACATTGTTTGGTACCGTCATCGTGCATTAAATCACTTGATCGACCACTAAACTTTTAAAACACTCTTTCACTTACCAAAACGGTTTTAAACCGAGTTTTTTCCGATCAAACTAGTTGTTACACTTACGTCGGTCACTCGCCATAACTAAACATGTAAGTAAGAGGGTGTAAAATCCTCTTTTATTATGTTTTCATTTGTTTCATGACTCTAACATGCTAAAACATGCATAACATGAACAAAAACATGGAATAAACGAGCCAAAACCGATTTTTGGTCTGAGGCAGAAGCCCCTTAGGTCGCCAACAGGCTCGCGCCTAAATGGGGTACTCAGACCAGAAATCAACCGTGTTTGTTCTTGTCATTTCCCTTAATCCATTTTTCATATTTGTAATCGGTTTTTACCATTTCAAGTATTTTCGAAACCTTTTTGTTTCATTTCACATGTTTTAACCATAAAACATTTTTCACCCTTGGTTCTTCATACCATGACGGTTAAATCCGTGTTTCGGTGATAATATTTGGTTAATGACATTTAGAAGGTATTTTAAAACCTTTTATTTCATTTCTTCACATCTTCAAACAAACATATTAGTCACCAACACAAAATCATCCTTGGTTCTCCATACCATGCCGGATTTTAACCCGGGTACGATGACGAGTATCGGCTAATTACATTCAAAATGGACTTAAAACAACTAGTCCATAATCATTTTTCAAAACTATTCATGTCAAGTTTGTCAAATCGAACCCGATACCGAATATTATCAAATAATGATGATTATTCGAGTCTAGTTCTTCAAATCAACAAATGCGGTCTAAACGACCCTTTCAAAATCAAGCCGGGTTCAAATACCCATTTTCAACACGTTTTATAACGTTTTCTAAATAGTTAGAACACGGCATACAACCGTTGGCTAACCCGCGCCTCAAGCAGGCTCCCCATTTCTCATTTTCAAAACCAGAGGGAGGCCCCTTACACCGTCGGCTGGCTCGCGCCTCTTATAGCTGTCTGGTACAGGGCCTGTTCTCTTCCAGCATTAGTCTAGGACGATCCCGACTCCGGTTAGCTCGGATATAGGACAGATCAGACGACTATTCGATTATTCAAAACCACATTTGCAAAATGCCTTACTAAGACAAATGGATCATGTTATGCACCCTAAACCTAATACGGTAAATGGATGTTTAATTTCCGTCTTGCATGCAAATCAATCATTAATCCAACTCGACATCTTATAATTGATACTTGGATTAAATCAACCTACTTAGAAAGCTCTCACATGTTAGATTTAAATCATTGGATTCGCATTCATGCATTTAAACCGTTTTATCAACTTTTGCATTCAACCAACCAAGATCGATCAGTAGAGGCCGCTAAACGCGGGCGGGATTTGGTGTCTGATTAAAGGGCTTCCCAATACGTACCTTCACCTCTTACTCAGAAACTTTTGATAGTGGACGACCTTATCCAGGGCGTACGAGAGTCATTCTAGAGATAGGATGCTAAAGAGGGACAATTTCCTTATCTTTAGTACCTATGTCAAACGCTGCTTTGTGCTTCGATTTGGCCGAGGTATAAAGTGGAATTCGAACGTGTTCCAGGCATCCCACAAATGCTTGGTGGCAACTCCAAACATCTCTAATCGTTTCGAGACCCTTACCGAGACGAAACCGACCGATCTAAAACGATCCGATCGAAAGCATTTTTACGCTGCCGAGCGTGGCTTTCAAAAGACCGATGCATGTCCACAGATTGGCTTAGCGTGCAGGCGGCCCGTGACTACGGATTGGTAGGTGGCCCAAATCCACAGACCGAGACGTGGCCCATGTCCACAAAGTCGCATCACAATAGTCACAAAAAGTATCCATATGAGAATGAGGGTCTTCCCTAGGCATCCCTCCAAATTGACTTCTTTCTACTAATTGGATAAATGCGGGATTGGCAATAAAATTTCCGGTTAAGTGTTGTGGTGTGGGAGTACCATTGGGTAGGTTCTCCTCGGTGGGCACGGAATGTGATGAAAATTTAGTCATTGTGGGTTGATTTTGTGTTGGATTTTGTGTTGGGTTCTCCTCGCCTTCTCTCGCAAAAGGGTTGATGAACTCAATAGTGTTTGGTTGAATATCTACAACCTCACCAATACCTCTCAAAGTTCTCCTAGCAAGTCTTCTATTGTTTGTCAAAGTCCTTTCAATTTCGTGATCAAAGGGTAACAAGTTACCTTGTAATCTTCTAGACATGCAAAATATCAAACAACTCAAAAATAATTAGAACAAACCTTTAGGAGTTTTACTTTCCCAAAGCAAAGAAAGACACAACTAATGACAATATAAGAAAATATAAATCAAGTTAACACCGTCCCCGGCAACGGCGCCATTTTTGGTCGGACTCACGATGGAGGTTTAGTTTTCAGTACTTGTCGTTAGGAGTACCTAGACCAAAACACAATTTATAACTTCACAAACAACTCTACAATTAATAAAGAGGTATGTAAAGGTCGGATCCCAAGGAACGGGAATTGAGATGAGATTTTCTATTGCAACTAGTGGTGTCTAAGGGTGTCACAACTTGGGGTTGAAGTAGAAGATCACTAAACTAAATAGCAATGAAAGTAAACAAGCAAGATGATTAAAAAGGGATGTAAACAATTGATAAAAGGCACTAGGGTGTCATGGGGTCATAGGGGATTCATGGGAATTGATCATACAAACATATTCTCAAATTATAAGCAAGCAATTATTGTTGTGATGGATCGAGTTGGTTTATATCTTACAATCCTAGGAAAGTTTGGGTCCCGGAGCCGAATCGATTAGATTGAACAACACCTACAAGTCGACTTAATCTTCCCTACTCAACAATATGCATGGTCTAATGAGACTCGAGTTGGTTTATGTCTTATAAGTCTCATTGAAAAGATAGGTGATGGGTAAAAAATGCAAGGATTCATATGCTCACATTTCATCAAACATAACATGTGCATAAGTTGAGATCACAACAAGCAAGCAAATAAACTATGAAAACATATTAAATTAAGCATGAATCATTCCCCATGTTGGTTTCCCCTAATTACCCATTAACCCTAGCTAAGGAAACTACTCACTCATTATCATGTTGAACATGCTAGCAAGGTTGTCAATCATACCAACAAAGTGAAACATGATGAATAAATGAAGATAATTAACAATAATTAAAAAGGGATTAAGAGAATTATACCTACTAATGATTCCAATAATAAAGCAAAGAATAGTAGAAGTACTTGCTGCTTGATTGGAAGGTTGTCAATCTCCCAATAATAACCCAAATAATCTTCAATTACCCAAAATAAAGGATGAACAAGAGAGAGATTAAGGAAATGAAACTTGTATTAAAACTTGATTAAATGTTGATTACAAGATTAAAGAGAGATTTGATTGATATTAACTACACTAAAGATTGCTTAGAAGAACATGCTCTTCTAATTAGACTAATGGGGTATTTATAGTGGGGATTAGGTACATAAATTAGGGTTAACTAAGGGCTTAAATGACGATTAAGTCCTTGAGGAATCGCCGGTCTCTAGGGAGACTCTGGTCTCCTTTTTGCCGGTCTTAGAAAAAGATGCGCATCCTTCGTTGAAGCTTGTAGAAGACGAAAAGGCTGTTAGGGAATCCGGGCGAAAAGCTTGTGGTGTTTTAGACGGGCGTCCACAGGGTGAAGACGCTCGGATTGTGGGTGCTGGACGGGCGTCTTGTGGACAATCCGCCCGGATTGTCTTACAGTTTCGTTCCTTCTTCTTTTCTTCCTTTTTCTTCATAGAATCCTTAAGGATTTCCTCGGGGATGCAAGGATCTTTTCTCATCATTGCCCATCTACTATAGTATGTACAAAGGCCTTCTAATCTTGTCTCTCCTTGATGCTTGGTCATTGAATTCAATCAATTTAGCTTCATTTTGCCATGAAAATGCAAGGTTTGCACTCCTTTCCTACCAAGGACACAAAACCTCAAAGAATATGCAAAACAAAGGACTAAAGACAATAAATGACCCAAATATGCACTAAAAAGCATGGGAACAAGGCTAATTCGGGGACTAAATGTGCTTAAATTATGGTCACATCAATTAATTATAAGTTCATGACTCAATTATTTAAAACCTATCACCTAAGCAAATGGGGTAATATTAATAATTATAATTATACCCAAAGGCCCATTAGTTAACACGATACGAATTAATTAATTAGTCAAAACCCGCTTCAATATCAATTAGTTAATTAAATATAATTACGAATTTAAACAAGTTATTAATAACACTTGAGACGGTTCCACTTAGCTAACTAACCCATCGCCTTTCTTGTACCCGACTCCCTCTTTCTCCAACACCGAACCACCACCAAGGTCAGACCGTGGCAGCCACCACCTTTGCCACGCCGGGCCAGCGTACCACCACGCTACAAACACCAAGCCCACACCAAGCTAACACCTTCCTCCTTCAAACTACACTCAACACTGAACCAATTCCCTTCCTTCCCACTTACTAGCCTCGAGTCAACCCTAACCCAGTACCATGACTACCACTCTGGTTAGCCACCAGCCCACGGTGGAGCTCAGAATCGACCTAGGGCCAGGTCGAACCTAGTGGAGAAATGCCGAGTCTTCAACCTGTATATAATAACCTGCGACAACAACAATACCTCAATACCTCAACAACCACACCACCTCTCATACAAGCCAACCTCGAACTAGCCCTGGCCCACACCAAGTCACTACCGTGGTAGCCACTAGACCCACAGTGGTGCCCAGCATTAGCCTCGGGTTGGGTCGAACCCGACTGAAGGTCGAATCCTTGACCCGCAATAGACCGAAACAACAACAGCAACGACGCCACCACTGGCCACCACAACAACCGCCAACAGCACCACACACAGCCGGTCCTCCACCACCGAAGCCCTGGTCCAGTCGACTCATGTCTTGGGTCAGAATTCCCTTTCCTTTCATGGTTTGAATAACAACAACAATATCGACAAATCCTCCAACTCCAACCACCACGACTCACCTCCACGTTAATCACCTCCATAAACATCATTAACACGGCCCACTAAGTCTACCCCTACCCTGCCCAGAACCTGGTTGGGTCGAAAAAGTCAGGGACTCGGGTTTCTATTTTGGTGTCTTAGATCTGGTTCAAGAAACAACAATTTCAATAATTGAATAATAGGTCACGGTCAACAGTCAAACTAAGTCAATAGGTCATATTAGGTCGGGTCAATGGTCAAGGTCGGGTTGACACATTATTTTAATAATTTAATTATAAGAAAGAGTTTATGAGACGGTTACCTTAAGACGGTTGTAAGATAGATATAAAGCTCCATTTTCCTTCTTATTTCTCTCTCTTATTTTTAGTTGTGATTTATGTGAATACAACTGACAAAAGAATAGCTAGAGGGTCCTATTTACACTAATAGGTAGGTGGAGGAACTTTCATTATCTTATTAGGTAATATTATTATTATCTCATATTAATACCGTATTAATACTGTATAAAATCCTTGTTACCTTATTTATGGTATAATACCGTCACCATATATACCTATGTGTATACGTCACTTCTCATGCATTTTCCATCATATATTATTATTTTATTATTATTATTATTATACGCGTCTCATAATTACTCGTCTTATAATAAATATAAAATATACATTTATAAATCACATTTTAATAAAGAATATTGTTGACTAAACCTTTGACCATCCTCTAAAATACGGGGTATTACAGTCTTCCCTCCTTAAAAAGAACTTTGTGCCGAAGTTCACTCAAACATACTCAACAAACCTCCAACAATACAAATTCCCGACATAAAGCAACAAACTTAACAAAGATCAAAACGTACTTAAAATGCGTATCCAAATGTATTATTAATATTCTCAAAATGTATCACCAAATTGTATCATAAATCACAAGTAATAACCATTAATAACAAGAAATAATGGGGTATTACATCCTACCACCTAAAAGAAAGGGTTAGATCCCCGTAACCTACATACTTAATCAAACAACGTCATTAGTTTTAGCTCCTCCCTGCCCTGTCCCATTGGATCTAGCTATGCTCTTGCCTGCACTCTAGTGATTCCCACCATTTCCCTGCCTCTAGTAAGACCCATTCCTAGAGCTCTGATTGGTATAGTTGTTGTAACAGTTCTGGTTAGTGTAGTTGTTGTAACTCATCTGGTTACTCCAACCTCCGAACTGCTGGTTGCTCCCCTGACTAGGTGCAGGTGTATGGAAACCTCCTCCCTGGCTCCTATGCTCTCCACTCGGACCATCCATAACCACTCTACAAGTAAAGGCTTTATGGCCAATCTTCCCACATCTAAAGCATTGAATACCACTAGGCTCACTAAAGGCACCTCGACTCTAACCATGACTAACAATGCCCCCAAATGGTGCACCACTACCAGTGTATCCTCTAAACTGGTTAGTGTTTGCCTTCTTACTTCCCCTAGCTCCCTCACTCACAGCCTCAGACTTTTTCCTCTTTTCTCCCTTTTCTTTCTTCTCCTCCATTACCATCTCCTTAATCCAGTCAGCATGACCTACTCTCTGGTATACCTCTTCAATAGTGGTAGGTACAATTGAAGTAAGTCTCTTCTTAATACCAAAGTGAACCCCTTCTCGAATCTCATCGCCAACACTTCGTCATTATAGTTCAAATCTGCCACATACTCAGCTAACTCGATGAAGTTGTTATGATAATACTCCACTGTCATCTCATCGGTCATCTTAAAAGAATCGAACAGAGCTCTCATCTTACTCCTAATGTGTTCAGGTATAAAGGTATCTCTTAAAATGTTTTTGAAATTCTTCCATGGTATATATGGTTCCTCACCCAACAGAAATGCCTCTCTTATAGTCGCTTTATTCTTAGTCCACCACCTCCCAGCTTTCCCACTTAAATAGAACACAACCTGGTCAACTTGCATTTCCTTTGGACAAGCTATCAACTCAAAAATATTATCGAACTCCCTACACCATTCTCCTAGCAAGGATGGTTCCCCAACTCCCTCATACTTTGCTGGCTTATATCAAGCCACTGATGCTCCCTCCTTAGAAGCATTCATCTCATCCTTCTTTTCCTTTACAATCTCTAGTAATGAAGCATTCAGGTCCTGCATCCTCTCAATCTCCTCATCGGTCATGGTAGAAGATCTAGCTCTCTTTGGTGCCATACTGTCTATCAAATTAAAAGAAAGGGTATAAGTCTCCATGCTGTGAAAAGTTATAGGGTGACAAACTAATTCCCCAAAAATAAAATCATGTAATTAGTTGAATTGAACTAAGGTCATCCTACCACCAAGGTCTTGTTCAAAAGTGTTACCCTTGTTAGGTCACATTTCAAATCCGTGGTTTATACTCCCCATTTATGATCCCATATCGTCACTTTTATCCTAAAATAACATGGTTCCGGAAATGATAAAATAATCATGTTAAAAGTTTTGTAAAACTTGCATTTTCAGAAACCCAAAATAAAGTTATATCTTTCAAAAATCACTATTAAATAACTGTTAAGTTCCTTTTTGAGTTTTTATACTTTACAGAAAATATAAACAGTTTCAAAAACATAAGAAAAAAATCAAGTCTAAATCTTAAAAGATCAATTTATAAATATTTTTACAATCCGGTTGGTTAACACAAAAACTGTTCAGCAATTTGTCAATAACTTGGGTCAATTTTTTAAAATCACCATTAAATACCAAAATATGATCTTGTAACGAGGCTTATCAATTCGAAAATATATTTGAATCTTTTAAACAATAGAGTTGGAATCATGCATAAAGCTTAAGCACGTTTCAAATGAGAAATTTTACAAAAAAAATGGGTCGAACACAAGACTGTACAGGAACAATCTGACCACTGTCCACTAAAATATTTATTACTCCCAAACCATAAAACATTTAAGTATGAAACCAACGGCATTGGAAAGCTAACTCAGAGGGCTATTACACACAAACATTTCGACCTTAGACAATAACCAGAGAATAAATGGCAGCTAGGTCAAAAGGGGGTAAAAATCGGACAAAACTAGTTTCAGCTCTAGGTCACCTTTTACTAATTCATAACTCCTTACAAGTATCCTCCTATACCTAAATTATCGTAACTCGGTCATCATACTCCACACATGGCTATGCATCTAACTTTAGCATTCTTTATATTACTCCTATTCCTTACATCATAAGTACATAAATCTATAGTCTATCCAATTATTGCAAAAACATTGTAAGAAACATGGTTTCGGGGAACATGTATCGCATATCACTAGACATGATTTCTAATTCTATTCATACAATCATCACAATTTCATTCATCATCCATCATCCGTCATATGTTAACAAACATATCATAAGGCAATATGCATTCAATTCTCAACCATTCTTACTTACCTTGCAATCCTTCATCCTGCAACGAGGTTAGTAAATAATAATTAACTACCCACTCTCTTATTCTTTCCCGCGGTGACCGGTTCAAAACTGAGAAGGCCAGGATACAAATTAAGGCGCACTTTTTAACTGCATTAGGGGCTCCTAACAGTTTCTACCTGGGGTTCACTATATTTAGACTCATCCTGAGTTCATTGGGTTCATTTGTTTTGGCCCGAGGATCGTTCGCTCTGATACCACTTTGTAACACCCCCATTTTTCTACGAACCTTAACTAGACATTCCATGATAAATAAGAGTGTTACCATCTCAGTTTCCTGAGGTAGTAATAACAAAGTATAGCAATCCAAAGTACTTTATTAAATAATAAACTCAAATAGTTTATTACAACTTTAGTGAAGTAACTGTCTTAAAATACTTTACAAAACTTGCAGCGGAAAAATAAGTATAAATAAGTCTTCTACTACATCTACAAATATAAGTCGTGAATGCTCTAGCTTTGACTCGTCAGCCCACACGACCCAAACCTGTAACCTGCCAATCAAACTGCTCCCCAATAATTGGTTCATCACAGGTGTTTAACGAATACACGTCAACCCAATGTGAGTGGGAATAGCCAAACAACAACAATTAATGAATACAAGAGCAATATTAAATGTAAATGCAGTGCAATGCATGCTCATGATCAATCCTCCGACGCTCTCGTTCATCCCGCCAATCCCTGGCCTGGGTATTCTCATCGTCCCAACCAAAGTTGAGGTAGTCTCATCATCCCAGTAACAAGTCCTGCAGAACCAGTTATGGGGTATTCAATGCAAGTGCTCATGATATGAAAATGCAAACAATTGAGTAACACAGGAATCTTACCATCTCAGACACGAAGCTGAGGAATCAAATAATCAATATAATCATCTCACTCACGAGCTGAGGAAGTCATAAATCGAATCATCTCAATGCAACCAAGCAACAATCATATATCATCCATCACAATTCCAAATAATTCAACCAATATAATCAGATAATATCATTCAAGTAAACATTAAAGTGATTGAGTAGCTATCCTACCTCGATAGCGAATTCCGAGTCCAAGCAATATAATAATAATAAATATAGTCACAAGCGGTCTTCCGTAAGTCCAATACCTATCCAATTATAACATAATAATTATAAACATGCCTCGCTTAATTAATTGTTTAATTAAATATAAGTTCATGACTCAATTATTTTAAACCCGTCACTTAAGGAAATGGGGTAATATTAATAATTATAATTATACCCAAAGGCCCATTAGTTAACACGTTACGAATTAATTAATTAGTCAAAACCCACTTTAATATCAATTAGTTAATTAAATATAA
The DNA here is from genome assembly GCF_048544455.1 of Silene latifolia. Lineage (NCBI taxonomy): Eukaryota > Viridiplantae > Streptophyta > Magnoliopsida > Caryophyllales > Caryophyllaceae > Silene > Silene latifolia. Next base: position 148,715,687 of record NC_133534.1, on the reverse strand, counting down.
TTACGAATTTAAACGAGTTATTAATAATACTTGAGATGGTTCCATCTAGCTAACTAACCCATCGCCTTACTTGTACCCGGCTCCCTCCTTCTCCAACAATGAACTACCACCAAGGTCAGGCCGTGGTAGCCACCACCTCTGCCACGCCTGGCCAGCATACCACTACGCTACAACCACCAAGCCCACACCAAGCTAACACCTTCCTCCTTCAAACTCCACTCAACACCAAACCAATTCCCTTCTTTCCCTCTTACTAGCCTCAACTGAACCTTAACCCAACGCCACGACTGCCACCATGGTAGAGCCGAGCATCGACCTAGGGCCGGGTCGAACCCAGTGGAGAATGCTGAGTCTTCAACCAGCATACAACAACCAGCGACATCAATAATACCTCAACACCTCAACAACCATACCACCTCTCATACACGCCAGCCTCGAACCAGCCCTGGCCCACACCAAGTCACCACCGCGGCAGCCACCAGACCCACAGTGGTGCCCAACATTAGCCTCAGGTTGGGTAGAACCCGACTGAAGAAGGTCGAATCCTTGACCCGCAATAGACCGAAACAACAACAGCAACGACGCCACCACTGGCCACCACAACGACCACCAACAACACCACACATAGCCGATCCTACTACCACCCAAGCCCTGGTCCGGTCAACTTATGTCTTTGGTCAGAAATCCCCTTCCTTTCACGATTTGAATAACAACAACAATACCGACACATCCTCCAACTCGAACCACCACTACTCACCTCCACCTTAACCACCACCATAAACACCATCAACACGACCCACTAAGTCTACCCCTACCCTACCCAGAACCTGGTTGGGTCGAAAAAGTCATGGACTCGGGTTTTTATTTTTTTTGGGGTGTCTTAGATCTGGTTCAACAAATAACAATTTCAATAATTGAATAATAGGTCACGGTCAACAGTCAAACTAAGTCAATAGGTCATATTAGGTCGGGTCAATGGTCAAGGTCGGGTTGACACATTATTTTAATAATTTAATTATAAGAAAGAGTTTATGAGACGGTTACCTTAAGACGGTTGTAAGATAGATATAAAGCTCCATTTTCCTTCTTATTTCTCTCTCTTATTTTTAATTGTGATTTATGTGAATACAACTGACAAAAGAATAGCTAGAGGGTCCTATTTATACTAATAGGTAGATGGAGGAACTTTCCTTATCTTATTAGGTAATATTATTATTATCTCATATTAATACCGTATTAATACTGTATAAAATACTTGTTACCTTATTTATGGTATAATACCGTCACCATATATAACTATGTGTATACGTGACTTCTCATGCATTTTCCATATTATTATTATTATTATTATTATTATTATTATTATTATTATTATTATTATTATTATTATTATTATTATTTTTTTTTTTTTTTTTTTTTTTTTTTTTTTTATGAAGGGATGCGCGCAGCTTTCATTAAAATAAAAATAAAAGTTTACATGAAATTGGTGGGGAGCCGAGAGACAATCTGGGCTCCCACACCCTTAGCAATAGCAAAGCTAAGTCTAGTAAAAATGTAAGCGGCCACCCGAGCCCCCGCATCCTGAGATACCGAGAATTTCTGGATCCGCTTGAGCAAGGCAACAACATCCGAACCCAGCTCCCCAAGTGAAGAGAAAGAGAAAGGTAGGAAACCATAGCCCGCTACCGCGCAAAAATCCCCATACTTAGCACACTTTCGCCGAAAAGATCGGCCGACAACCCGCCCCGCACAAAATCGCCAACCCGGCCCCGAGTCAAAGGTGAAGAACCTGTCGGTCGACGCACACATCACGCCCCCTGTCCCAAGAATAAAGCAATAAATCCGCAGGACGAAGAGAGCCACCATGCCCATCAACCAAACCGATATCAACCTCCTTCCCCGCAGTAATACCAGATCTATAGCAGATGTCGAAAAGAGTGTCCCGGACAAGGTTATGCCGATGTTTAACGCCCACAAAGTATCAAGACAAGAAACAGCGTGGTCCCCAAAAACATCCCCAAAGCCAAAAACCCGAGAGCAAGCGGGACGGGGCCTAGATACCGTGAATAACGGAACTCCCAGACGATACCCCAAAGACACTACGGTAAGTCCTCCCGTTCATAGTCCCCCCAACCCCGAGATAGGAACCGCACGTAACCAATCGAGGAGTGAGAACCCCGCCGAGATCGCCATAAAGCAAACGGCGCGGTGTCAAAGAGAAAACAGACTACGAGGCAAGAAAGAACGTCGTGAAATAAATGTCGCCAATTTCTTCATAAGTTTGGGGGCGCAATTTCACTAGGGTGACCTAAAATACGAGTAACTCGTAGTCGCAGTAAACACCTGCGCGGCATCATCAAAAGCAGGGCCAGCAGCTACAATACCAGAAGGGCCGAGGAGCTTAGCCTGCAAACCAGCAGACTGCAAGCGGGACGCAATAAAAGCATAAAATAAAACATCTCCCGCCGCATAGACACCAAGACCGCCGAGATGAAAAGGGAATGTAGCAAGGCGCCACTGCCAATCCCCAAAGCCCGGCCCCGACGCGGTGACAATACGTTCCAAGCTAGAACGCAGAGCGGCATCAAAAGGAAGATGGACAGACCCAAAAACACAAGGGGAGCAAGTACGAAGGGAGAAGTAGAGCTTAGAAATACCAGTACAAGCTCGAAGAAGAAGCAACTCACATTGCGGGTCCTCAATCCTCGCAACCAAGTCCATTAGCTCAATGGTCTTAGTTACTCTCGTCGCCACAATCTCACTGCTAAACCCGGGACAAATCGATGGTCCTCCCAAAATCGTAACACCGCGCAGGTGGCCGAGAAATAGAAGTGGGGAAAACCCAGGAAGCCGACTCCGTGGATCCTCAACGAGCCAAAAAGAGCTCCGTCTTGGAGACATTAAGATGTAATCCAAAACTAGTGCCATCCAACATAATCAAGTCCAAAACCTTCCCCACCTCCAAAGTATCACCCACGATGGTGCCATCATCTAAGTACCAAGCCTGCAAAGTAAGGTCAAAAGTGTCCCGGATCTTGCAAACTAACGGATGCAAAACCAAAGCGAAAAGCAAAGGGCCCAAAGGATCGCCCTGCTGAACACCCTGACAAGACCACAAGCAGTGCTCCCCATAAAAAAGGCGGGCCGGGCTGGAATAACAAAACTCCACCCAACGGGAAAGGGCCGGGCAACGATGGCGGACCTCCTGAAGCATGGTCGAATGATCAACAAGGTTGAACGCATTCTGGAAATCAACCAGCAACATAGAAAGCCCCACCTGAGTCCCCCGATCCTCAACAAGCCGGTTCAAGGCATGCAAGATAGCCTCTCCTCCACCAGACACCCCAACCCCGAACTAAAGCCCATCCAAATAAGAAGATAAGGACGGACCAACCATAGAAGCACCAACCTTGGAGACAAGCCGTCTCCAAACCGTACCAACAACAATAGGACGAACCCCATTATTATTATTATTATTATTATCATTATTATTATTATTATACGCGTCTCATAATTACTCGTCTTATAATAAATATAAAATATACATTTATAAATCACATTGTAATAAAGAATACAGTTGACTAAACCTTTGACCATCCTCTAAAATACGGGGTATTAGAGTCTTCCCTCCTTAAAAAGAACTTCGTCTCGAAGTTCACTCAAACATACTCAATAAACCTCCAACAATACACATTCCCAACATAAACCAACAAACTTAACAGAGATCAAAATGTACTTAAAACGCGTATCCAAATGTATTATTAATATACTTAAAATATATCACCAAATTGTATCATAAATCACAAGTACTAACCATTAATAACAAGAAATGTGTAAGGCATGTGCTTTCGATCGGTAGGTCGAAAACACGTGTCGATTTGTGACTTAGGAAGTCGAGTCTAGAAGTTTAAGGGAGATGTGAGGGGGCGGACGCTCGCGTAAATATTATGGTGTGTGAAGGTGGGTATTTATAGAGAAATGTGGGGTGGTAGGTCGGTTGAGTTTGCTTGGAGGCTAAGGAAGTAGCCCATTGAGGCGCGCGCACGTCAGTGATACAATGGGGTGGTGTCCTGTCCTTTTCGGAAATTTGGATTTTCCATTTGTTCTAACCAATGTTTTGTTGGTAGTGATTTGTGGTCTTATGTGATTTCTTAGCCATGTGAGCTTGCTTTTGGGTGTTTTTTGGGGTAGGTATTTTGTGTGCTTGACTCGGATTTGACCCGTGTTGAGACGCGATTTGAATTTTGAGTCGGTTTTTGGCCCAGTGTCGGGTTTGACTCTAATTAGTGGCATTTTAATGCAAATGGCATGATAAAACCATTGATGGCATTAATTTAGACATTTGAGACTCAGGTTGACTTAGGTTGAATTAGGTTGACTCAGATTAACTCAAGTTGCAGGTTTCTAAATCGGTTTTGGGTCCGAAGACGGTTTTAATTCTAAATAGTGTTGTTTTAAAGCAAATGAAGTTAGAAAACAATTTTTGAAATCATTTTTTGTATCCGAGTAATATATTGAACTGTCTCATGTATAGCCTGTTGGAGTATGTGTCCTCGACAATAATGCGATCACATGTTTAAATCTCATATTAAAAATACATAAGGGAATGTAACATTTTATTGTCAACTGATCCACATTAATCGGTAATGATAGGCTGACTAGAGTTTGACATTACTGTCATGTGACGGTGCTGATCAGTTGATCCCTAAAGGTCATACCTCTAGGGAAACATTCTTAATTGACTAATTAATTAATTGTATGATGATACGAGTTAATTAATTCCTTAAAATTGAACAAATGATTTTATGAGTAATTATACGTATCTTATTGTAATTCGATTATATAAGATTCGTTCTAAGTAATTAAATTGTTTTATTACTTAACGTTTATTTATTGTTTATGAAACAATTGAAATAAGAATGAATTGATTATTATAAATACAAATAGTTGTGATTTATAATTATATGACCCATTTTAAGTAATAGTAATTGTGAATTACTAGTTAATTTTATATGTGATTTATTTTATTTATATAATGATTTTTAATATGTTAAAAATGCATTATTTAAATGACATGTCTAGTAATATGTCCAATTTGTCACATAATACAAATTAACAAACTGACATACTTAAAATGGACCCATGTTAATATGGGTGAACCGTGATTATGGAGGGATTAGGAGTTAGTTGTGTTTTGATTATTTTGTTAAGTGGCAACATAATCATTACCTACAACTTATAGACCTTCTTAACTAGTCTCTTGTGAAGAGCAAATTAAAAAGAATTGGGCACTCTTCCCTTGCACCCTATCCGGCCACCCTAAGAGTAAGAGAAGAGTTTTCTCTTCTTATATTTTTAACACTAATTCATTCTAACATTATTCATTCACTTGAATACAATTTTATCTCTCTACCTCTTGTTGTTGAACAAAAGATAAAAATCTCACAAAATCACTAATATTATTCCATAAATACTAGAAGTAGTATACTTACAATATTAGTAATAATTTTAAGGGAAGAAATATTAATTCTAGTAATCAAATTAATATTTGTATTAAGGGTGATTTTCTTGGTACAATCCTTGAGGAGAGATTCTAACTTGAATCTTGTTCATCCATAAGGAAAGCTCAAGAACTAAGTAAGGAAGGAGACCTTACTAGTGCCCTAATAGCCGAAATATCCAATGTAAGGAACCGGTTTTCCTTCACTCTTGTGTTTTGTTTTGCATGCATAAGATCCTTGTTTTATGACTAAAACTTTAAACTAAAATATGTGATATGTAAAATATGATTTCTTACATAGCCAATCCACGCACGCATATCAAAAACACGTTGTATTCTAATCATTATCAGGTGGTTTTTGGAAGGTGCAGATACTGGGTATCGACAGAGCCCCCACTTTGACTGAGGCTTGGACCGGGCGGAAGTCAAAGTATAGCCTCCAGGTCAATCGAAGATTACAACCTAAAGACCGTTGCGACGTTGAGGCGACTCAAAAGGGTTTAAGCCAAGGACTTGCCGTCGGGAAGGGCGACGTCAAGGCGAGTCGGGGATTCGAGTCAAGGATCTGCCGTCGGGAACGGTTTAGAGTTTGTCAACTTCCGTTTCGGGTCGTTTAAAGTCCATTAGACTAAGTATAAAGGCTCGCCAGCCATAAGATGGAGTCATACCCAAGGCATCTTCGGGATATGTCCTTGAATTGCTTCTTGTTCGTAGTAGAGGCTCGCCAGCTATTGAAGGTGGCGTAAAGACTTTCCAGCCATTGAAGATACATAGAGGCTCGCCAGCCATGGAAGGTGCGTAGGGCTCGCCAGCTATCGATGGTCAAATGATCGATTACAGAAAATAGCCTGAAACATCGGGCTTATTTCAAGATATTGTCCGGTAATGACTTCCAACCAGGTTGACGTTGATAGGTTTGGCTAGGGAGCAATGAACTCCAACTTGCCGGGGGTCTTAAACGAACTTCGTGGGGATAAATAATCTAAGCAAGGCTTTCTGAAAACCATTTAGGGAGAGCATTTCGTCGGGATCATGAATGATGTTGCGAGAATATTTGAAAGACCTGTTTGACTTCCATTTGAAAATCGGCACTCAATGAGGAGTTATAAACTTCTCAGGACTCGCTAGAGATATGAGTTGCCGCTCGTTGGGAGGCAGCGTATGCCATTTAATCGATGCGGTTAAACCCTTGGACTTGACGGGTCGACATTTGTTGGTAGAACCCAGTACTCATTTGGAGTGCGTTTTTCTTCTCAAGATTATCTGCATGGTTACTGAATCCGTAGTCGCATAGACAGGCACGTAAGCATGCAAGCATATAAGCATGTATGCACATAAGCATGTGAGCAATTAACATATAAGCAACTAGCATGTAATATCTCACGTGAAGGGAGATAGGAGTTTCGAAAGCTGTGAAGCTTAATATTGAGTCTTGTTGCTCGCAGATCCGTGATTTGATAAATTAGAGACACGTGACCGTTACGACATTGACTCACACGGACGCATTCTGACAGACTCACAAACAGGCGGTCGTGATCGTGATGCAAATTCAGTATCAACACGACATGGGGGTGATTCTGACACACTTTGCACATGTAAGTGAAACTCCTAGCCAAGAAAGGGTGACAACGCGTATCAAATCCCTGGGGTACAAGGTCCGCTCGACGGGGAACCCGAATTGATTATCTTCTCCAGACATCCTCGCCACCATTTGCTCGTTTGAGATTCTTCCCCGAGGCATGATGATTCTGAGAGCGGAACCAAGACTTTGTCATCGTCCGAACCGAGCACTAGACTATGAGCAGTTTTATTTTGGACTGTAGTTGAGACTCAAAAGATGTTTGAGGATAAAGGACGGGCGGCGTCTCGAAAGAGAAGCCCTCAGAGTGAGAAGGTGAGAATTTGGCAAAAGGAAGCATTAGGCGATGTCTTAAGGAATAAGCCCCCAGTAAAGAGGTATAAGATTAAATTTTGTAGCTGGGTGGGCTGCTTTTGAGGATTGATGCCGTTTGTTGAGATTGAAAGGGGTATATGGTTGTGTCCTTGTTGGGGGACTGCCTACGTATTCGCGTGTTTGCGAAATCAAACCAGATCGTAGTTCTTGCATGGTGTGAAATGGGTTGCAAATTGAAGGTGTGAAAATTGAATGTGTGTGGGGGTGTGGTTGTGCCCTCATAATAGGACTACCTACGTGTTCGCGTGTTTGCGAAATCAAACCAGATCGTAGTTCAGCGTGTGTGTTAATAATTGATTTTGAGGTGTATGGTTGCGTACTTGAAGGATTGCCTACGTATTCACGTGCTGTGAAATTAAACCAGATCGTAGTTCTGCATGTGTATTGATAATTGATTTGTATGATGTATGGTTACGTCCTTGAAGGACTGCCTATGTATTCACTGGTGTGAAAACTAACCAGATCGTAGTTCTGAGTGTGTGTGCCTAAGCTAACTTTTAGGACCTTAAAGTGTGAGGGTCACGACGGTAAATACCGTTTGGTGACTCAAAAATTGATTTGAGAGAATTCCCCTCGATTATGAGTCGAAGAAATATAGTTTGGGAGAATATTCCTTATCATGTGAGCACACTAAAAAGTGGACCCTAAGGGTAGATTGGGTATGTCCCGTTCTCGGTAGCAAAACATTCGAGGACTCCGTATCTGGGTCAGGGTGAAAATGGTTTCGACATTATGGAATGTGGAGCCTGGTAATAATAGGTTTGTTTGACAGATAAAAATCTGGAACTGAGGGTCACGACGGTAAATTCCATTTGGCGACTCAAAAGTTGATTGGCGAGAATTCCCTATTGATCATAAATCGAAGAGGCATAGTTTGTGAAAATGTTTCTTGTTATGTGAGCACACTAAAAAGTGGACTATAAGAATGAAATAAGCGTGTCCCGTTCCAGGAAGCAATGTTTTTTGAAGACTCCGTATCTGGGTCAGGGTGAACATGGTTTCAACATTATGGAATGTGGAGCCTGGTAATAAGAGGTTTGTTTGACAGATAACAATCTATAGCTTGTATTTGTGGTGTTTAAGCCGATGGGTTACGACTTGAAATGTGGCGTGGAATGGGGTCTCAGGCTTGATGTGCCCTGAGCACGAAATTGTTGGTAAAGAATGTGGGATCAGAATCATGTCTGGATCTTAAAGGTTAAGGTGTGATATTACGTGATACGTGCATTTTGTATAGTCTTTTTAGCCTATTTTAGCACGTATTTCCATGTACTTTTATACTGTTTATATTGCATTATGCCCCGAATTGGCTACATTTGCTCGTTTTGTCCGTTTTGTAGGAATGAACGTGAAAGTAGTAGAATCGTACCATTTTCGTCCTACTTTTCATGCATTTTGAGGAGACGGGATTTTTCTGAGTGAGATCTTGCATTGGGATGCGTGAAGGAATGGTCCACGAAGCAGTCGGTTACGAGTTTGAGCGGTTTCAGAGGAAGAATACTCGATCGAGCCCTTTTATTGGTCGATCGAGTGGTTTCTATGGCTGAGGATGGTCGATCGAGTGGTTTGCTTAACTCGATCGACAAAGTTGGAATAGTGGTTATTCGTTCGAGTACTATTTCTACTCGATCGAGTAGATTTCCTGGAGAAGTACTCGATCGAGCTGTTTCAGACTGCTCGATCGAGTGGTTTTGTCTTCCACGGGCTTTAATTAGTCCGTGAACTTGTTTTTTGTTATTGGACTTAGCATTTTTCTATTTAAACGTACAATAACTAGGTCATTCTATCTAATAATCGATTATCATTTTTATTCATTTTTCACTGCAAAAAGACTGCGTTCCTTTTCCTCTCTACTGTAACTTTTGCTTTCGGATTTTCTCGCCCGGATTTAGTTGTTCTTTACGCCGGATTCTTGCAATTGTAATCTCTTACTCTCTTTTAATCTTAATCTTTCAATCATTTGCTTTAATTGCTTGTTTTGTTCCTCTTTAATTTCTGCCCTAATCTCTTTTATGCAATTTCATTATTATTTCATTATGTTATTTATTAGTTCATTCATTATTATTAGTTTTGACAATATTAATAGCATGAGTAGCTAAATCATTTCATGTTGGGATTAGGGGATCTACGGTAGAAATGTGACGATGTAGTGAGTAGGTTAGATGAATTATTTGTGAGATTCTGTCCCCATGGCAATATAACTGTATTTACCGACTTAGTTGAGTGCACGCTTCTGAGTCACCTTTTAATCTGGTTAAATTTAATCCTGGATCGGAAGATTGGACTAAATAGACCTGCTATGAACAGTAGACTACCCTGACGAGGACGGAAGTTAAGTTAGTGGAAATTTAGGATAGAAAGTGGACCGGAAGGACCTTTCCATATCCGTCTCACATGTAATTTATCTAGACTATTTGCAATTGAGTCACTGGACTACCGTAGTGAACCGAAATCCTGGCATGTCCCTTCTTTATTGATAGTTTTTCTCTACTTTTTACCTTTACTGCTTTTTCCTTGCTTCTCCTTCTTTTACACCTTTAGTTTAGAAATCAATTATAAACCCCCCATTTTGTGACCAAATAGACGGACTCTTTACAGATATCTTGCCTCCCTGAGGAGATCGACCTGACTTCCCTAGCTATATAGTTAGTTTAGTTAGTTATTTTTGATAGTATACGACTACCCTGTCAAATTTTGGCGCCGTTGCCGGTGAGGCAATTGCCCTATCTGTTTTTGTTTCGTTTATTTTATCCGTCTCAAGGAATTCTTATTCCTTGAGACAATTTTTATTTATTTTCTTTCAGTATTGTGTATGCCCAGGTCAAACAGGTTGGAGTTAGTTTCAGCTGATTCTGAGCCACAGAGACTGTTCAGGCATAGACTCCGTCTGCAAAGAGAATCACGAAAGGAAGACTTGAGTACTTTCGAACCCGAACTTGAGCATTTCCTATTTACAGAAGATCAATCTTTAGGATAAGATAATCTCAGTTCTGTAAACCGACCAGTAAAGATGCCGAATATTGCAAGTCATTCGGAGCCTAAAGCATCATCTATTCCTAAGGGTTTCAATCTCCAGACTGAGGATGGGAATACTTTTGACATCCGTCCGTCCTACATCAATCTGGTGGAGAGAAATCTCTTTAGAGGTGTGGCAGGTGAAGATCCGAGGAAGCATATGGAGGTCTTTATGGACTACTGTTCTACTATCCCCGCCACAAAGGGGGTAACTCAAGACAAGATTAAGGAGGTGTTGTTTCCTTTTTCTTTGACTGACTCAGCCAGGGAGTGGCTGATTGACTTGGACCGTACGGCCGCGGGGATCACAGACTGGGAGACCCTTGCTCTTGCTTTTTATATGAGATATTTCCCCGCCGCAGCGCACTAATCAGATGAGGGCAAAGATCACTAGTTTCAAGCAGGCACCTGATGAAACTTTCTATGAAACTTGGTGCCAGTTCAAGAGGTTGGTGAGGTCTCTTCCTCAGCATGGTTTTGATCCATGGTTTCTGTCCAATCAGTTCTACAATGGGCTGTACGATGACCACAGAGCCATACTCGATGCCTCATCCAACGGAAGATTCCAAAAGAATACTGATGATGATAAGGGATGGGCGATTATTGAGGAGATGGCGACCCATTGTGCCGAGTGTGGGAACCCGAGGGATGGCATTCGAACAGTTCACGCGGTTGATAAGGCAGTCGTGGCTCAGCTGAAAACCATGAATGCTCATTTTGATAAATTGAAGCTACATTCTGTTAGAGAGCCTCAGACGGTCCATTTGCTTACTAGAGGGGAGACCGTCACATGTGAAAGGTGTGGGAGCAACGACGGTCATACTGATGTTGGCTGTCTTACAGAGAAGGAACAGGTCCTTGCTTTTCAACAATACAGGCAAGGAGGGGGTTCCTATTATAATAACCAAGGGGCAGTCCATCCCAATTTGAGGTGGACAAGTCAAAATGTGCTCAATCCTACCCCTCCTCCACAGCAGCAGCAGCCATATGTCCCTCCTCATAAGGCTCAACAAGGCTTTCAGAAGCCTCCTTCCTTTCCTACACCTAATCACGGTGCATCATCTTCTGGTGGGGTGAGCGAGTTATCTGAGTTGAAGACGATGTTGCAGTCTTTGACAAAGCAATGGCAACTAAGTGACCAACAAAAAGATGCATCCATTAAGTCACTTGAAACTCAAGTTGCCCAGTTAGCCGCGAACCAATCCACGAGGAAGCAGGGTCATTTACCGTCACAAGCTGATAAGAATCCACACTAGACGGTGAATTTAATAAATCTGAGAAGCGGTCGTTCATATGAGGGACCAGAATTATTGAAATCAGACCCGAGGAAGGTAATTACTGCTGATGAACAATGTACTATTGAAGAAAAAGAGCTAACGACAAAGAAGATGCTCGATCGACTCATTTCAGGTGGTCGATCGAGTGAAAATGCTGAAGAACGGACTCGATCGAGTGGAATTTTTGCTCGATCGAGTGAACAGGAGAAAGAACAGCTCGATCGAGTAAAACAAACAACTCGATCGAGTGATTTTATTGAGGATTCTGCTCGATTGAGTGATATTGTTGCTCGATCGAGTGATGCTGTTATAGAAGACCTTGATCGAGAGCCTGCTAGTGCTAGATCGAGTGGAATATCGCCTGAAAGACCCCGTTCGAAAGGAAATAAGTCTCGATTGAAGGATGTAGAGCTTGATCCAGCTGATACGTTGGAAGAGAGGAACAAGGGGCTCCATTACGGTACCCTTTCCGAGGCGACTACAGAACACAAAGGCTAATCAACAGTTCGGTAAATTTGCTGAACTCCTGAAAAGCTTGCAAGTCACCGTTCCGTTCGCCGAATTGCTGACACAGGTACCCTCTTGCCTTAAATTTATGAAAGAAATTTTATCACGTAAGAGGCACATTAATGATCATGAGACGGTAGCTTTGACCGAGGTAGGGACGGCCCTAGTTCAGAATAAGTTACCTCCCAAACAGTCAGATCCGGGTAGTTTCTCAATTCCGTGTCACATTGGTACCCACTTAATTGATAACAAGTTATGCGATCTTGGCACTAACGTGAGTGTCTTACCGCTGTCTCTTGCTAAGAGACTTGGTTTGACCAAGTTTAATTGCACAAATATGACTGTTCAGATGGCTGACCGTAGTATATCACGACCGTTAGGTGTCATAGAAGACATACCTGTTAAGATCGGGAGATTCTTTATTCCCGTTGACTTCGTTGTACTTGACATCCCCGAGGACACACATACCCCTATCATTTTAGGGAGGCCATTTTTATTCACTGCTCGTGCAGTGATAGACGTCGGGGGCAAGACATTGACTTTCCAGGTTGGGGACGAGGAATTGATTTTCCATCAGTCTAAATCCCGAAGGGCTCCCATGCAAGCTCAGCCTTGCAATGCCCTCTCTTTTACTGACCCTCCTATTGACACTCCAAATGAAAATTTGGAAAATCGTGCTGCTATCGTGACCCCTCCGCCTCAGATTTAGAGCAAAAAGGAGGAAAGTCCGTATGTTTTCCTTGCTGCAGGTACAGATGAAAATAATTCAGGAGCTGTCAATGATTATTGTGCAATTAATGTCAGTCAAAGTGGGGATGATGATACTAAAGCTGGTAAGAAAGGAGTAAGGACGAGGAAAGTTTGCGCGTATATGGACGTCAACTATTCTCCTCCTAATGATTCAAATACAAGCTCGTGGAAATTGAAGAGGACGGTTAATGTTGCTGAGGTGACGTCCTCCAGTCAGGAGCCCTCCGAGGGGCTTCTGAATTGCTTTGAGAAGTGAGCAGGGCAATGCCCCGTGTAACAAATTATAAAAACAATTTTTAATTTCCGTCGGATTTTATTTATTGCATTTAATTAGGACAATTAGAATTTAGACATTTTTAGCGTAGATTAGAAGACTATAGACTGTTACCATTCATATTTGGTATTTTAGGATATTTTTGCGAGTGTTTTTATGCAGGTTTGGGGAATTATACGCAAATTCAAAGACTTACACGAGGAAAAGAGCTCGATCGAGTACTTTTTGTACTCGATCGAGTGAAAGTTGATCGATCGAATGGTTTCTTATTGCTCGATCGACAAAAGCTGAAAAGGGGAGTACTCGATTGAGTAAATTTTTACTCGGTCGAGTGAAATGTATACAGGAACTCTCGATCGAGTGGTTTTAAATCACTCGATCGAGTGATTTTGCAAAAGACACGCTGGGAGTTTCTTTAACATCCTTCTTTTTCTTATTACTTCCTTTCCTCTTTCATTATTCCGTCCTCTTTCCCTCTATTTTTGCGAAAAATCCCCAATATCTCCATTTTTATTGCCCATTTACCAAATCCAACACCTACATTTTGTTCATTGCTAATTACTCGACATTTGCCCTCTACTTTCCCCTTGATTCTTGTTGTTTTACACGGTCAATTAGAGGAGTTAGAGTTTGCGATTTTTCGATCAAAAATCGCCATTCTTGCTTGTTTTGTCGATTAATTGCTCAACTTGAATGTTTCTCATCATCAAGTAAGTAATTCCAATACTTCTTTGCATTTTAATTTCATTAATTTTGCTTTTTATGAAGATAATTAGGAATTAGGTTTCGGGTAGTCCTTATTGGGTCGAATTTTTCAACTATAATTGTGATTCTTTGCCCAATTTGCCTTACTTGATGATTAATTCCCTTACCTCATTGATTTTCACTTGTTTAATTCGAATTTTATGAGAAATTTCCGATTAGGGTTCATCTCAGTCGAAATTTTCGACTGAGTTTGGGTTTGTTTATGCTATTATTGCTTCAATTATTGCTTAATGTGCTGCATTTGTCATCTGCTACCCTTCCCCTATCGCTGATTACCTGCTTCATTCGAAATATTGAGGAAAAATTTGGGAATTAGGGCTGCCAGTCGAAAATTTCGATTGTTTAGGGAAATTCTCTACTGTTTTCATGCTGTTTTCTCATCAGTTTCCCCTGCCCTATTTGACTAGGATGGATTCTAGCTCCATGCCTTCCACGAGCTCTGCTGCCAGTCCGTCCTTGTCTCTGTCCGAGACGGTAGTCCCTGGTGCTACTACCGTCTCCGCACCTGCCAGTACCTCTGTTTTTCTTATTTCTGCTGCCGGTACTGTCTTTACTCCGGCTAGCACTACTGCTAGCCCTGTTTCAGACACAGCTGCTAGCACTGCTACTAGCCCTTTTTCCTCTGTGGCTTTCTCTGCTGCTTTTCTGTAGCAGCCACAACCAGTACTTTAGGTACGGTGACCACCCCTGCTACATGGTCACCCGCAGTCACAACTGCTTTACTGGCGGCCCTAGTACCTCGTACCGTCAGTGGACGGTCTTCTACTTCAGGTTCTAGAGGTCGGGGTTGTGGTCGTGGTCGAGCTACACCTGCTGCTGGCCGTGTTACCATCCGAGTGGACGACATTCTCGACTCCCACCCTGAGTACCCGCAAGTAATTTTTGTTAATGGTGTACATCGTACTAGATTTTATAACATAATTGACTGCGAGTTTCTCCCTACACGTTTTCTTTGCCGTACGTCACTTGAGAGGCTCGGCTTCTATGAGCCAGTTTGTGAGCTTTTACGGGGCACGGGGATGGCCGGACTCATCACTATGAGTGGCCATACTTTTCGGGAGCTTAGTCTTGAGTTCTTCAGCTCCTTCACCTTCTCCTCCAGGGCACACGATGCTGCCCCCACTAGTCTTTCTATGTCCTTCCGGTTGTTCAACCGGACTTTTTCGATGACATTGGAGGAGTTTGGTACTAGACTTGGACTTTCCTCTACGGGCGCCACCGTTGCCCCTAGGAAGGTCCTCCGACAGCTTTGGCGGACCATGGCCCAGACCACCTTTCCCGAGCGAAAGCTCGCTCAGGTCCACCTTCCCCCTGCCCGTTACTTCCTTAGACTGATGGGGAGTACTATTTTTGTCCGAAAAGAGCCAAACAACATCAACAACAACGAGATCTCCATTTTAGGCGGTTACCTGAACATCGACTGCGAGGGTCCCTTTACCCTCAACATCGCATACTTGACCGCCCAGTACTTCCAGGCTCAGGGAGAGAAGATCATGGGCACTATCGTCTGCGGTGGCATAGCCACCATTCTTGCCCGCTCTCTCCTCCAGGCCTTGCCTCATGACCTACCGTACATCGAGGGAGATAGTTACCTGAGCCTAGCGTCTATGCACTATCAGACCGGGCTGATTTCTGACTACCGGACATGGAAGATAGACGGTTCCTTGTCCGTAGACCTACCTTGCACCACTCTCCCTCGTCTAGCCCCTTTGCCTACTGTTGCACGGGGCGCCCGACTACCACCTCTACCCGAGTACCACCTGTCGATCCGACCACCGACTACCTTACCCGCTGCTAAGAAGCAGCGTAGACTTGAGACCGGAGAGGGATCCGCACCTTCCACGGGTGGCCAGACTTCCACGGCCACACCTACCCCGATCCCTACTCCTACTCCTACCTCCGCACCTGCTGACCAGACACAGACACAGCCGGTTCTACCGGCTAATTTTGTACCTCCTCCACCCTTTGGGGCGTCCTCGGTCATGGACCAAGGGCGCCGTGATGGTTTGTTGATTGAGATTGCAGAGACACAGGTTCGTATGGAGCGGGACTTAGCTTTGAATTTGTTCCCTCTATACGAGTATCACATGAGGCGATACCGTGCGATCCCAGAGGGTTCGCCACACCCTTCCTTTTACCGGTACCCAGCTGAGGGGTACCCGGAGCATGCTAGTGAGGAGGAGGAGGAGGACGAGGACCCGACGGCGGCGACGGAGAGAGCTCGAGTTGAGCAGAGGAGGAGGAGAGAGCAGAAGGTGGATCCGGACTACACTGTGATAGTGGAGGAAGTGACGGAGGAGGCTGACGAGTAGCTCCTGGTCTACTCACTTCCCCAGTTTTCAGGCTGGTTTGGGGAAGTTCGTGTTTTGTATGTCTATTCTCGCTCTTTTATTTCTTTTGTCTCCTTTTTATTTTATTGTTTTTCATTCTTTATTGGTTGTATATTCCCGTTCCCCTGTATATATCTGCCGGTGTATGCTGGAGGACAACAAGGGCGTTGTCCGTTTTGGTTTGGGGAGGGTATTGCATGCTTTTGAGTCTCTATTTGCATTGGTTTTGCATTCATGTTCATATTTTCAGCTTGCATTCGTATTTATTTATTTCAGAAAAAAAAAATCAAAAAAAAAAAAACAAAAATTAGAAAATTTCAAAAAATCAAAAAAATATTCACGTTTATTTGTGCATATAAGTTGAGTCAGAACGGTTGATTTCCCAGATGATATTGCACTTTAACTTGTCATTTTACTTGAGCCTTGCACTTTCATTGATAGTTATTAGCTTTGACATACGCATAGTCTACGAGTTTTTGTTCAAATATAGCCGACTGTGTAGACTTGACCTGATAAATCGGCAACCTACTTTACAATTTCTGAGATTAAGATCCCATAACTGGTGACATTCATGACCAGTTCATTAGGAATTGAGAGTAGTACTCCTTACATAGCATGTTCATCATTTTTGCACTTTTATGACATTCGATTTCTTGTCAAATGCACACATTCGGGTTTGTGGTCGGTGTCACATGCAGGGAGGTGCTTGCAAATTTTCCCCTTTTCTTACATTTTTCACCCATTTAGCTCCACTTAA
Organism: Silene latifolia; assembly: GCF_048544455.1. Taxonomy (NCBI): domain Eukaryota; kingdom Viridiplantae; phylum Streptophyta; class Magnoliopsida; order Caryophyllales; family Caryophyllaceae; genus Silene; species Silene latifolia. The sequence goes on along the minus strand of NC_133534.1, from coordinate 148,698,558 downwards.
GCCAAAACTTGCCTTTTTGACCCATTAGCTACATCTCAAACTGAGCCTGCGTAGTCAAGCTAGTTTAGTATGTCTTTTGTGGTATGGTTTTCCGTCTGCAGTTTGGCCCGTATCATTTTGATTGGAGTTGGTGTAAATAAAGGAAGGAGAAAAGAAAAAACAAAGAATTGAAAATAAGAAAAAAAAAGGAAAGAGAAAAACGTGAAAAGAAAGAAAAAGAAAAAAATGATGAAAAATGTATGATTCACGTATGTCAGAAAAGGAATGAAAAAAGTTGAAATAATATTTGATTTGTATCAGTTGATTCATTAAGACGGTATTAAAAAAGGGAAGTTTGTGACCGCCTAACTCCTCCGTTCTTATTCCATATTTTTGAGGAGGTAGTGTATGTGATTAGTGAGCTATGTGCCAAATGAAGGGCACTTGTACTTTATTTTTCAGTCAGTTCAGCTTCGGACGGTCTTATATGGTCCTGTTTAGAGACTAGGTTGGCGCTTTTACCTCCACATTACCATAACTTGTTTTGCCTTTTCTCACCTGAACCTCACTATTCCCATATCATTTGTAAGCCCTCGGCTGTGACGGACATTATTGGTTGGAGTGTGTGCATTAGTACTTGAATGGTCTTTTATTTTTGTTGCATGCATGCTATGTAGGTCGCAGTTAGGTGACTGACTGTTTCTCTTTCTCTCTTTCACATATATTATTCACCCTTTGCTTCATGAGAGAAGAGTGACCAAGTGAGAGTCCGATTTTGTTGGTCTTGCAAGGTCGATAGGTCGGCTTTATTTCTAAACAACTTATAACTCGTTTGCGTATTGACTGCATAGCTGTAACTGTTAATTTTTGTTGCATTAAACTGGTTCAAGTAGACAAGTTAAGCTAGCTCTGAGTTTTCATTTCCATTCCATTAGTTGCATTTTAGTTTACTCGAGGACGAGTAAAGGTTCGGTTTGGGAAGATTTGATACGTGCATTTTGTATAGTCTTTTTAGCCTATTTTAGCACGTATTTCCATGTACTTTTGTACTGTTTATATTGCATTATGCCCCCAATTGGCTACTTTGGTTCGTTTTGTCCGTTTTGTAGGAATGAACGTGAAAGTAGTAGAATCGTACCATTTTCGTCCTACTTTGCATGCATTTTGAGGAGACGAGATTTTTCTGAGTGAGATCTTGCATTGGGATGCGTGAAAGAACGGTCCACGAAGTAGTCGGTTACGAGTTTGAGCTGTTTCAGAGGAAGAATACTCGATCGAGCCCTTTTATTGGTCGATCGAGTGGTTTCTATGGCTGAGGATGGTCGATCGAGTGGTTTGCTTAACTCGATCGACAAAGCTGGATTAGAGGTTACTCGTTCGAGTACTATTTTTACTCGATCGAGTAGATTGTCTGCAGAAGTACTCGATCGAGCTGTTTCAGACTGCTCGATCGAGTGGTTTTGTCCTCCATGGGATTTAATTAGTCCGTGAACTTGTTTTTAATTATTGGACTTAACATTTTTCTATTTAAACGTACAATAACTAGGTCATTCTATCTAATAATCGATTATCATTTTTATTCATCTTTCACTGCAAAAAGACTGCGTTGCTTTTCCTCTCTACTGTAACTTTTGCTTCCGGATTTTCTCGCTCGGATCTAGTTATTCTTTAGGCCGGATTCTTGCGATTGTAATCTCTTACTCTCTTTTAATCTTAATCTTTCAATCATTTGCTTTAATTACTTGTTTTGTTCCTCTTTAATTTCTGCCCTAATCTCTTTAATGCAATTTCATTATTATTTCATTATGTTATTTATTAGTTCATTCATTATTATTAGTTTTGACAATATTAATAGCATGATAGCTAAATCATTTCATGTTGGGATTAGAGGATCTACGGTAGAAATGTGACGATGTAGTGAGTAGGTTAGATGAATTATTTGTGAGATTCTGTCCCCATGGCAATATAACTGTATTTACCGACTTAGTTGAGTGCACGCTTCTGAGTCACCTTTTAATCTGGTTAAATTTAATCCTGGATCGGAAGATTGGACTAAATAGACCTGCTATGAACAGTAGACTACCCTGACGAGGACTGAAGTTAAGTTAGTGGAAATTTATGATAGAAAGTGGACCGGAAGGACCTTTCCATATCCGTCTCACATGTAATTTATGTAGACTATTTGCAATTGAGTCACTGGACTACCGTAGTGAACCGAAATCCTGGCATGTCCCTTCTTTATTGATAGTTTTTCTCTACTTTCTACCTTTACCTCTCTTTCCTTGCATCTCCTTCTTTTACACCTTTAGTTTAGAAATCAATTATAAACCCCCCATTTTGTGACCAAATAGACGGACTCTTTAAAGATATCTTGCCTCCCTGAGGAGATCAACCTTACTTCCCTAGCTATATAATTAGTTTAGTTAGTTATTTTTGATAGGTATACGACTGCCCTGTCATTACGAGCTTGAGGGGAATCCTCAGAAGCCTAGATAGTTCTCCCTATAACAGTCTCTAGAAAGACATAGTGGTGAAGCGATGTTGACTATGATCTTAAGGAGAATCCCCAGGATCCTAGATCGGTCTCTCTGTAACGGTCTCTAGAAGGACTTAGGGGTGAAGCATTGTTGGTTGATGTTTTGGTGTTTTGGAATCATCGGTCCAGGATTTGGTGTGTTGGACTCATTGGTCCTAGGCTTTGGACTCACTGGTCCTGGACTTGGGGTTTTATACTCACTGGTCCGGGATTTTATGTGTTGGACTCATTGGTCTTGGGCTTTGGACTCATTGGTCTTGGACTTGGTGTTTGGACTCATTGGTCCGGGATTTTGTGTGTTGGACTCATTGGTCCTAGACTTGGTGTTTTGGACTCATTGGTCCGGGATTTTGTGTTGGACTCATTGGTCCATGTTTTGAAAAGTGACGGTTTTTAATTCCGTCGTTTGAGTCTTTGTGAAGATAACGAATCTGAATGTCGCTATTTCATTTTCTTGAAAAATGACGGTTTTTAATTCTGTTGTTTGAAATTGTGGGAAAATAACGAATTTTGAATTTCGCTATTTTTTGTTTGTTTGAAAAAGGTCGGTTTTTAATTCCGTCGTTTGGAATTGTGAGAAAATAACGAATTTTGAATTCCGTTATTTCATTTTCTTGAAAAGTGACGATTTAATTTCGTCATTTGAAATTGTAGGAAAACACCGAATTTTGAATTCCGTTATTTCATTTTCTTGAAAAATAACGGTTTTTAATTCCGTCATTTGAAATTGTGGCAAAATAACGCATTTGAATTTCGCTATTTCATTTTTTGTTTGAAAATGGTCTGTTTTTAATTCCGTCGTTTGGAATTGTGAGAAATTAACGAATTTTGAATTCCGTTATTTCATTTTCTTGAAAAGTGACGGTTTTTAATTCCGTCAATTGGAATTGTGAGAAAATAACAAATTTTGAATTCCGCTATTTTATTTTATTGAAAAGGGACGGTTTTTAATTCCGTCATTTGAAATTGTGGGAAAATAACGAATTTGAATTTTGCCCTTTCATTTTTTTTGTTTGAAAAAGGACGGTTTTTAATTCCGTCATTTGGAATTGTTAGAAAATAACGAATTTTGAATTCCGTTATTTCATTTTCTTGAAAGTGACGGTTTTTAATTCTGTCATTTGAAATTGTGGGAAAATAACGAATTTGAATTTCGCTATTTTTTTACTTTTTTGCTTTGGCTTTAGCCTTGGCTTTGGTTTCCGCTTTTGTTTTTGGGAATTGGTAGGCTTAGATCTACTCGTTCTTTGTTGTCCTTCGTTTGAGATGGTGAAGGTGCCAGCGGGGATGTACCTGGAGGTCAGAGGTCGATTCTTTGTGATGGGATGTTTTTTTGTGGGGAATGGGCTTGCCTTCCGTCATTGATCATGAACAAGGAGATGTTCTGGTTTGTTATCTGGGTTCGTCGTAGAATCCCTTCGATAAAAGCTCGTTCTAAATTGGGTGCTAATGGAAGGTTTCTATTGCCAGACATGGAATAGTAAAGAGATGGACATGGAGTTCCGGGTCCTTTGCTTACATAGTACGGAACGTCACTTGAGTACTCACATTGAATTGGAATGTGGCTTTGTTTTTAAAAATTAATTCTCAAATCAATTCTCGTTGTCAACGGGAACTGGTAAAGGAAGAGAGAAGAAAATACGTGAAAGTTGTGCTTTTATTTAGATAAATAAAAGGTTAGCACATACTTGAGGAATACGTGTGACTCATGGGGACAACCCTCAGTTTGTCACTTAGGAATAAAAGGATAGACACTAAGATAGATATGAGAAAGCCTAAGACTCGGACTCGGACTCTAACTCGATCTCAGATACGAACTCCTAATCATCACTTTCCTCCTCGAAGGTCTCCTTCGCAGCATCCGGCGGTTTGAATGTTTGGTCTTGATCATTTACCCACTTGAGCACTTCACTCTCGTTGTTTGGGATGATATGAGGACAATAGTCCATGAGGCTTTCATCTCCTTGCAGAATGAGGTGTTCATTAGGGTTGTTTTCATCACTTGGTTGGCCTAGGGATGAAGCTATCAGTTCATGGTTGTCGATCATATCTTGAATAGCATGTTTCAAGTTGAAGCATGTTTCAGTATCATGACCTTTTCCTTGATGATATTGGCAATAGGCACTGTCATCCCAAAAATGGGTTTTCCTGCATTCAGGCGGGTCCGGAGTGGGCCCGATTTGTTGTAGCTTCCCTTCAGTCATAAGCCTTTTAAGAGCTGCGGCATAAGTTGGGTTAAGATTAGTGAATGTCTTTTGAGAACGTTCGACTTTGTTGTTTGTCTTGATACATTCAGGAGGATTGTCTTGACTGAGAGGTGCAATTATGATTTTGCCAACCTCGATTATATCTTGAATGGCATGCTTGAGTTTGAACCAGGCTTCGGTGTCATGGGCCTTGTCTTGATGGTATTGGCAATAAGCATTACCATCCCAAAATCGGTTTCTCCTGTGCTTAGGTGGGTCCGGAGTCGAACCAATGGGTTGCAGCATTCCTTCTGAAGCAAGTATCTCCAGAGCGGTGCCATATGCTATTCCCAAATCCGTGAATACCCTTTGATGTTTTCCCATGGTTCCACCATTGGTGTTTTTTGGGATGTTTTTGTGAGTTTTGTTTTTGTCAACCCTGAGCGGAAAATGGATTTGGTCATTGTTAATGGGAAGCTTTTTGGACGTTGCTTGGTATTTTGAAGGGGATTTTGGTTAGGCAATTTCATGTTCTTTGTTGATGGGTTCGTGGGTGTGGGAACCATCGAACAATTCCTCATTTTCATCACTCATTGGTTGGTGAATGGAGGGTTTGTTTTCTCCTTGGTGGTTTGCTTTAGGTTCGTTTTTGGCATTACCAAACCTTTTCTCCAACTTAGCTACCCGAGTGTTTAAATCATCGATAGCCACTTGCAGCTTTGAGAATATGTTGTTGATAGAGACGGAGAGCATCATTATAGCGCTTTGTATGCCATCTTCGTCAATTGCATGAATTTTCTCATCGTCAGGAGAGATGAGGTGAGAGCAGTCTAGGAAAGATTCCTGACTGTGTTCAATAGGGTTTTCAGGATGGTTGTTTTTATTGTTTGCTGAGGGAGGTAACGGTAAGTCGCCCTTTTCAATCATATCAAGGATGGCACCTTTTAGGGGGAGACACATTTCAGTGTCATATCCGCGGCCTTGGTGATATTGACAAAATAATTTTCCGTCCCATCTACGTCCTCGCTTGTGTGGTAAAGGGTCTGGAGTTGGACCAATCGGCCTAAGCTTTCCTTTGGAGATTAGCCTTTCTAAGGCTGTGGCATAAGGCATACCCAAATAAGATAAGGACCTATGAGGTCGTCTGGTTTTGTTTGTTGGAGCACATAAGGAATTGGCTTCAGTGTTTTTGGTAGCCTTCCAACTAGGGTCGGTTTTGTCATTGGCAAGTAGTCGGCTTTTAAAGAGTCTATCAATAGCCGAAATACTCCGGGGGGGGAGGGGGGGGGGGGGGTTGTGGATTGAGGATTAAAAAAAACATAGACCACTTTTTCGATTGTAAGTATATAATTAATTATTTAAAGTTTATTGATTAAACTTTAACTAATCAACTAATTAACGAGTTAAAACAAAGCATAAATAAAATGAAACAAACGAAAGAGAAGGGAGAGACACACACGAATTTTGAAGTGGTTCAGTTTTACAAATCGAAACCTACGTCCACTAATCTCGATTAATAAATTTGGTACCTTTCTACGGATTACAAATTTACTAACCCAATTCGTACAACTAATCCTAGTTGTAACTCAAATGAGTATCGTTAAATACTCAAGTGACTAACGTACGCTAATAAGAAAGCACTAATGATTCTACTAAAAGTTCACGTTAATGAACAAATAAGAAATCAGTTAATAAGCACTATTATCTTATAATTATAACGAAAGAACGAATGCACAAGTTTATAAATCACACGACCTTTTTCGAAAAATAACAAAACAGTTTTTGCTTTAAAACACGGTTTTTGCCTTTTGAAAATAAATCAAAGTTATGCTCAAAGGTCTTGCTTTTAAATGTAGCAAAGAGTAAATTATTTATAGTAAAAGAGGAGCAAGGGTGAGAGGAGTTTCGGTCTCCTTGAAACCCTAATATGGCCGAAATATTATGATATGAAAATAGAATCATATCTTATTATTTTTATCCATAAAATCTTAGGAAAAGATATAAGTTGTTAATAGATTATCTTATCATATATTCTCCTAATATTCTTTCCTTAATTCCCTAGATATGCCGAATGAAGATAAGGAAAAATCATAACAACTTTCCTTATTTTATTTAAGCAATCTCTTAGAAAAGATATAGGATAATCATAAGATAATCCAATCAAATATATACTTAATATATTTCCCTTAAACCCCTAGATGGCCGAAATATAAGATATGTAAACAAATCATATCTTATTATTTCTATCCTTAAAATCTTAGGAAATGATAGAGATTAACTAAAAGATAATTTTATTAATTATTCTCTTATTATCTTTTCCTTAAATCTTAAGATATGATAAGATTTTTCCATAATAAATATATCTTATCATATATAACCATATCATACTAAATATAAAAGATATGTTAAGATAATTTTAGAGAATAAAATCTTAACAATAATCAACTTATATTATTAGTTTTACACGAGAGTCCACACGGCTCATAGGCCTCGTTTTTCATGAAAACCCTAACTTAACATTAGGTTAGATTTAGAGTTTAAGAGTGTGTAGTATTAGAAACCCTAATTAGTAATATGACTCAACTCATAAGTTGAATCAACGTAATCACTAATTATAAGCTTAACATAAAACCACACTCAATATGAATATAAGCTTCCTCGTCAAATAAATACTTCTACTAAAAACATTTAAAAGAACAAAAACAGTTTTCTAAAAACAATTTAAAAACATTGAGCTCTTATATAACTAATATTATAGCTGTGAGGCTATAACTTTACTAATCTAAGAAGTGCATTCTTACGTTACCATTACGAGATAACCACCTACACTATTCTAATCTTCTTAGGATATCTTCGAATGTAGGCTTCTTCGTTATTCAAGCTTGATCAATCTTTAAATGAGCTTCATCTTTTCATGAAATATTGATTAATACTTCAATAGCTTGTAGTATCTTGATCCTTGATTGAGGGCTTAATCATGATATAAACGCATTATACTTCCATCACAATTCCTTAATGCTTGTGATTAGTAAGTCCAATCTAAAAGACAAAACAAACAATTACGCGCAACAAGTATATAAAATTTCAAGTACTCTTGACATCATTAAAATATAAACATATATTTATATGGTCCAACAAATTCCCCCTTTTTTATGATGGCAAGTCTCCTAAAATTGTGACTACGTATGTAGTTCCCCCTCAATATAATACCGTCATCTTTATAGATAAAGATTAATGCAAGATCAAAACAATTATGTTCAAGACCAAAGGCTTTAAGGACTTTAAGAGACAATAGGTCTTGACAAGGAGCAAGCTTAGGCAAATACTAAATCATGGTCATTTCTTCCCCCTCTTGACATCATCGAAAAAACGAGAACAGACATACAACGACTAGAATGATATCAATCGAGGTAAGAAATATATATTAATCAAAGCATATATTATAGCATAAGAACGACGTCGACATAAGAAAGCCCTACATATAAAGTGTGTAATATAAACCAAGTTGAGTACAGATTTTGTAGGAGAGAAGGAAATTAGTCACTCACCTAACTGCGACCTACAGAAGCATGCATGCAATCTAACATGATAGATATCTCTAGCTACCGTACATATACACTCCAACCAAGCGAGGTCCAAAACACATGCCAAGGACTTACATATGAATGTGAGAAGAGGTAATTGGGTAAGAAGGGGCAAAATAATTTGGATATGTGGAGGTAAAAGCCAAGCTAGCACCGATCACAACCAAAGATAACCATATTCCACTTTCCAACCCAACATTAAAGATGATGCACCATGCTAAGTACGGCACACCCTCACTCACATCAACAAGTACTTCTCCTTAAGTAATATGGAAATGAATAAGAATAGGAGTAATAAGGGATTTCTGCTTTTCCATCTTTTATAATATCATTTTTCTCCCTTTTTTTGTATATTTTTTTTCATTTTTTTCAGTCCACCTTTTTCTTCCTTCCTTCCAATATTCATCACAACACCAACAAAATTGACCACAACAAGACTTCCAAATATACCAACAAGACTAGCTTGACAAGGGTAGGTCATATGGAATGTAGTTGAATAAATAGGTCAAAATAAGACAAATTTGGCTAATGTGAGGTTAGTAGGTAAAACGTAAAGGAAGGTTCGGTTCTCCACATGTGACACCACCACAAACCGAGTGTATACAGATAATAAGAGACAAATTTCATGCTTATGCAATTTGATGTTACATGCCATATAAGGAGTACTACTCACGACTTAAATGAAACCAATCATGAATGTCATTGGTTTATGAAACTCTAAACCTTAGAATGTATAAGTAATGAAAGATATGATCTGTATACAACACAAAATATAACAGGCTAGCAAACGGAATCTTCTCATAAAATAATAAAATACTATATAAGAATGTACTTGCAGCGGAAAATACGGACACAGACATATAATCTCGTCTTAACTAGTCAGTCACACTGTTAGGAAATAATTATGATAGTTTAGGTGCCACTGATTAAACCAATTTCCAACCGTAAAGTCTCAAAACTTCCTTTAGCTAAAGGCTTTGTCAAAATGTCTGCCCATTGTTTTTCAGTACTACAAAATTCGAGTTTTATATTCCCTTTTTCAACATGGTCACGTATAAAATGGTGTCTAGTTTCAATGTGCTTAGTACGCGAGTGTTGCGCGAGGTTTTTGGAAATAATAATAGCACTCGTATTATCGCATAAAATAAGAATACAACCTACGTTAACACCATAATCACATAACTGTTGCTTAAGCCATAATAATTGAGTATATACCAGTCTTGCTGCAATATATTCAGCTTCTGCTGTTGAAAGGGCAAGTGAATTCTGCTTCTTTGAATCCCAAGTAATAATGCAAGGTCCAACAAATGTGGCAACACCTGACATACTTTTCCAGTCTAAGGAGCATCCTGCATAATCGGCATCTGAGTATCCGACAAGATCGAAATGGCATTCCATAGGATACCATAGATATAATTTAGACGTCCCAATAAGATATCGTAAAATTCTTTTTACGGCCGTCATATGCGACTCCTTGGGAGTTGATTGATATCTGACACAAACGCATACACTAAACATGATATTCGGTCTACTTGCAGTTAAATATAACAATGACCAAATCATTCCTCGGTAAGTTGTTTTATCAACAGACTTACCATCTTCATCTAAAGTCAATTTTTTGTCTGCGACCATTGGAGTAGACATAGCATGGGAATTTTCCATTCTGAAATTTCTAAGTAACTCCTTAATATATTTCTGTTGATGAATCTTAATGCCTTCCTCAGTTTGTTGAATTTGTAGATCTAGGAAGAATTTCAATTCTCCCATCATACTCATCTCAAATTCGGAAGTCATCAATTCCGAAAAATACTTGCATAGATTACGGTTTGTTGATCCAAAAATAATATCGTCAATATAGACTTGAACAACCAAAAGATTGGATTCCTCGGTTTTTAGGAATAATGTCTTCTCTACAGATCCTCTCTTAAATCCACTGTCGGGTGAAAATTTCGATAATCTGTCATACAAGGCCCTTAGAGCTTGCTTTAATCCATACAAGGCCTTTTTTAATTTAAAGACATGATCTTCAAATTTGTTATCCTTAAAACCAGGAGGTTATTCTTGTTGGGAAATGTGTCCTCAACAATAGTGCGATCACATGATTTAAATATCATGATTTAAATCTCATTACAAGAATACGGAAAGGATGATACATTACATATATAGTCAACTGGTCCACACATATCGGTAATGATTAGCTGGCTAGAGTTTGACATTACTGTCGTACGATGGTGGTGATCAGTTGATCCGTTGAGGTCACACCTAAAGGACAATTCCCTTAATTGAAAAGGTTAATTAGTTGTATACCGATACAGATTAATTAATTCCTTAAAATTGAACAAATTATTATAAGAGAGAGAGAAATGACATCTTATTCTAATGTGATTAAATGAGATTTTATTTAGTAATTTAAGAAGTTATATTACTAAAATTAATCGGTGTTTGCGAAACACGCGAGATGAGAATGATAAGTTAGTTATAATTACAAGATATTGTGAATTATACTAACTAGTAATTAAATGACCATTTTATGAGAAAATAATTTTAAATTACTAGTCAATTTGTTAAATATGATTTATTTAATTTGTAAATGATATTTAATTTGTTAAATATGCATTTTAATTTAAAAGATGACATAAGACATGCCACATGTCACATGACATACAATTGTACAATTGACAAAAATAAAATGGACTCCATATTACACTATTGAAACCGAAAATTGGGTGGCTCTTCTAGTAGTTTTGTCTTATTCATTTGTCTTGTTCATTTGTCTATGACAATTAATAGTGACTTGACTATGCAAAAGACTTACACATTTGTCTTGTGAAGACAAAAAGAAAAATAATAATGGTCATAAGACCATGCATGGCCACCGGTTTTTGAGTGGCAATTAGAGAGAATTTTTCCTCAATTTTTTCATCATTCTCTCTCATGTTTTTGATAAAAACTACTTTCTCTCTCTTGTTCATCATAAAATCAAGTTTGATGAATCTAATTTGTACAAATCAAATATTAATAATACTAGTAGTAGTATATGAGCATTAGTAATCAATTTTAAGGTAAACTACATTACAAACATCTAGTACATGTTAGTTTGTGGGATTAAGGGATAGTCTTGGGTGCTACTAATTGGAGGGCTTCTAATTTGAAGTCATGAATGTTCATCCATTAATGGAAAGCTCAAGAACTAACAAGAAGGAGATCTTGTTGGTGCCCAAATAGCCGAAATTTTGATGGTGAGAAATAGTTTTTTCCATCTCTTTTATTAAAGTTTGCATGCATAAGATTTGTATTTAATTTTATGACTAAATTAAATTTGAAACATATAAGAATATGTTGTATAATGAGATATAGATTTCTAACAAGCGGTATCAAGAGCACAAGGTTGTTTGCATGCAAATCGGTTATAGTTTTTCCGAGTTATACGATTAACATATAAAACTTGTAAATTTGTATTATTATGATATATCACAAAATAAATTTATGCATGTTAAATTTTCTGATCCTAAAATGTATTTAGGATATTTTGGTTAATTTATGGATTTTATTGTTCATTTTATATAATATTGGCATTAAAATGTGATTTTTATGATAAAAATGTCATTTTTGGACGAAAATTAGCTAAGCTTTGAATTTTAGAGTGGTTTTTGGATATGTTTTTGCATATATTATTTTTAGTTGATCTGGAAATTTTCATAATTTTTGGAGTTCTTATGCTCGAAAAATGGATTTTTCATGATAAAAATCGAATTTAAATGAAAAATAGGTTAATATGAGAAAAATTTTGAATCTGGTCATAGAAATTTAGTATGTTGTCACATGCAAATTTACAAGATGTGTGTAAAATAATAGGCTATATTGAAGTCTTTATGCATGATTTATGGAGTTTTGATGAAAAATAGCATAAATAGTGACTTAATTAGTGAATAATTGCTAAAACATACTTCATGACTAAGGAAAAACGTCACATGTTGTATTTTATTATCTTTTTCAGATCTAAAATTGAAAAGTTGATGAATATAATTTTTCTCATGTTTTTATGATATTTATTGATAAATCCGACAAAGCGCAACATTGTTTTTCCCGATAACTTTCGAAATTTTTAACCTAAGTTTTTGAACATTATGAGTGTCATGGTATTTTTCCAGAATGTTCATGAGTTTAAATTTCAAATTTTGAATTTATTTGAAATTTTTGTGATTTATTTGAAGTTTATAGCATTTTATTGTAATTTTGAGTCCATTAATGAACAATTTTAAGTAATATAAGTTAATTATAGTCAAATAGTTAGTGAAGACTAATTTTGAGTCCTAAGAAGTTAGGGTAATTAACTTGTGCATAAATATGAATTTATGTAATTATCGTGATTATAAAACGTTGAATCACGCAAATCCGTAAAAACCGTGTAATATACGATATTGGCTCCTTAAAGGCGATTTAGCATTAAATTGGGCATGTTCATACATATTATAATGCTGCATTTTATTTATGATTGTCATAATTTTATTTTATGTAATTTTTGAATTATGTAATTTTTACTTAGTATGGCCTTAGTTTTTAATTGATATTACCCGAAATGTATGGGAATATCGATTCGGTTGTAATTTATTGTGATCTCGTATCACCGTTTTGTAATTTAATAGATTTATTTTATTTTAATTATAAATGTATAATAGGAAATTATGTAATTTGTTATGTAATTTAATTATTCCGGAGTTCCTTGAAGACAGTGTCACTCAAGGAAGACGATACATAAAGACAGTGTTGCCTCGAGATGCGTGCCTCAACTGAAGTTCAAGGGACCAATGGAGTTGGTTTCGGAATATGTAATAGTTAATTAGATTTTCTATTTTAGGAAGGCCATACTAGGATTTATTTTTATGCTTTGCATTTTATTTATATGTTGCATGCATCGCTAAATCGCCATAACTAAAACATGCATTGTCATTTTAATCGAGTTTATCGACCGTGTCAATTATAATTATCGTAGTTCACCACTTTAGTTCACTTAAAAAGTGATAGATAATAAATTGACATGACCTCTCGCTAAAAATAAACAATTGAGACTTAGCCTTACTGATCGAGGCCATTTCGTGTTCACAATTAAGTATATGTGGTCGTTGGTCAATGGTCGATACAAAACACAATTTATACTTCACAAACAACTCTACAATTAGTAAAGAGGCAAGTAAAGGTCGGATCCCAAGGGACGGGTATTGAAATGAGAATTCTATTGTAACTAGTAGTGTCTAGGGGTGTCACAAATTGGGTTGATGTAGAAGGTTACTAAACTAGAATATCAATGAAAATAAACTAGCAAGATGAATTAAAGTAAGGGGTGTGAACAATTGATTAAAGGCACTAGGGTGTCATGGGTTCATAGGGGAATCATGGGATATGATCATACAAACATGTTTTCAAATTATAAGCAAGCAATTATTGTTGTGATGGATTGAGTTGGGTTATATCTTACAATCCTAGGAAAGTTTGGGTCCCGGAGCCGAATCGATTAGATTGTACAACACCTACAAGTCGACTTAATCTTCCCTACTCAACAACATGCATGGTCTAATGAGACTCGAGTTGGGTTATGTCTTACAAGTCTCATTGAAAAGATAGGAGATGATAGTAAATGCAAGGATTCATAGGCTTAGCATTTCATCAAATATAACATGTGCATGTATTAAGATCAAAACAAGCAAGCAAATAAGATATGAAAGCATATTATTTTAAGCATGAATCATTCCCCATGTTGGTTTCCCCTAATCACCCATTAAACCCTAGCTAAGAGACTACTCACTCATAATCATGTTGATCATGCTAGCAAGGTTGTCAATCATACTAACAATATGAAACATGATGAATAAATGAAAGTAATTAACAATAATTAAAAAGGGATTAAGAGATTATACCTACTAATGATTCCAATAATAAAGCAAGAATAATAGAAGTACTTGAATGCTAGATTGAGAGGTTGTCAATCTCCCAATAAACCCAATAATCTTCTAATTACCCAAAATAAAGGAAGAACAAGAGAGAGATTAAAGAACTAAAACTTGGATTAAAACTTGATTAATACTTGATTACAATATTTGAGAGAGATTTGATTGATATTAACTACACTAATTATTGATAAGAAGAACATGCTCCTCTAATTAGACTAATGGGGTATTTATAGTGAAAATTAGGGAGGATGCATTAGGGTTAACTAAGGGCTAAACTAGTAATTACACTTTTTGAGTTGAGCAAGGAGGACCCGGTATTTTCTGAGAGAAGGGCTTCTCTTTTCGTAGCTAGAAGAATGAAATCCGTGCTGTGCAGGAATCCGGGCGGATTAGAGTCGGGACGGCCGGATTTAAGCGGTGCAATCCGAGCGGATTCAGGAGAGGGACGCTCGGATTGTTGAGGGGGAATCCGAGCGGATTCCGAGGAGGGACGCTCGGATTGTTGAGGCTGGACGGACGGATTGTCTGCAATCCGTTCGGATTGTTGGTCAGCGTCAATTCTTCTTCTTTTCTTCCCTTTTCTTCATAAATTCCTTGGGGATTTCCTTGGGGACGCAAGGATCCTTTCTCAACATTGTTCTTCTACTATGATATGTACAAAGGCCTTCTAGTCTTGTCTCTTCTTGATGCTTGGTCATTGAATACAATCAATTTAGCCTCGTTTTGCCATGAAAATGCAAGATTCTTACTCCTTTCCTACCAAGGGATCAAAATCTCAAAGAATATGCAAAACAAAGAACTAAAGATAAGAAATGACCCAAATAGGCACTAAAAAGCATGGGAACAAGGCTAATTCGGGGCTAAATATGCGCTAATTATGGTCACATCAAATATCCCCAAACCGAACCTTTGCTCGTCCCGAGTAAAGAGGTGACAAAGACTAGGACCAAAACTAACCTATCCTAATAATAATAGCCGATATGAGACAATTAGCGGGTCTCACTCCGCCCCTTCAACTCACAACAAGACAACCATGAGGTAGGATGCCTTCTTGCAAGGCAAGGTGGGTCTTGCCAAAATGGCGACACATCCAAACATTAAAGCACATAAAATCACATAATGGATGCATCTACAAAAAGAATAGCCACTCCCTCATCTAAGTGGCGGAAATTATCTACAAGGGAAGCAATTCAAGGGTACACATTCCTTCATAGATGCAATTTGTTCAAACTACTAAGCCTAGAAGGATACCAATAAATCACCTCCAAAATGTGTCAAGCTAGGGTACCTTTGTCCTCAATCGTTAAATGCTTTTGTCAAGAGTAGACTCCTTATGGTGTTAGAAACACTGGAGGATCGCGGAATTCCCCCTCTTGCCTAGACAAGAAGAAGGGTCGTCCCCTCTCTACCATGCACAAAAATGGATATGATGGATAAAGGGATCAATAGATATTTGAGTTTCATTTTGGGAGTTTGCTTTTGTTTTTGTTTTTCCCCCCCAAATTTCTTGTGGCATTTGACATTTGAGAACACTTTCTTTGCCATTTCTTTTTGATTTTTGGCATTTCAATATTTGACAACTTTTTGTATTTCTTTTTGAACATTTTCAAAGTCACCCCAATTAGTAACGAGGGTGCCTTGTATTCGAAGCTTAGGAGTTCTATTTTTGCTCCTCTTTTCATTTGATGCATTTTTGCAAACTTTCTTTCACTTTTCATTTCATTGAACTCAAATTGATTTCTTTTTGTGCCCATTCCCTTTGATGACAAAAATGTATGGTAGAACATGGATGATGGATGGATGGATGCATGGTTTCAAGGGTCACCTTGGAATAAACGGTAGCCAAGGAGTTATCACACCACAAGGTACTCTTGACTAGGCCTTAAACCATGGGTCAAAGGATACTAGCATGACACATCCTAGGGTGTTTTACAAGCATTCTAACAAGCAAAGTCTTAAGAATAAAAAGCATCTACTAGGGCCTATATACACTTGTCAAGCTTCCCAAATAGACGGTTTCGCAAAATTTTTCTAACATGCAAACTACATGCCATGATGCAACTAACATATACACATCCTAATGCAAATGATTCTACCAACTAATATGCCATATAAACTAAATGCAAGTCCTAAGTTCACATTGTTGTACCGCATCAATCAAAATAAAGCCACATAGTCATTAACATAAAGAGGAAAAAGGAGATTGGAAAGATCATACCATGCGGTCTTCAATATCCTCATGTCTCGGATGTGGCGTAGTCAATCAAAGTGAACAAGGGTAAACACAATATATACAAGACAATATATACAAAGGAAATGAACTTGTTTTTGGATTTTTAAATTTTTCAATTTTTATGATTTTTGAAATTTTTCAATTTTTATGGTTTTTTTTTTGAATAAAAGTTAAGTGTTAGAATTCCCATCCCCACACTAATATGGGCATTGTCCTCAATGGCCAAAATGATGGAAATTATGCAAAGATGATGCATGATTTCTATACTAAATGCAATTCTATACTAAGCTATACTACATGATGCATGGTTTTTGTTATGACGGAGAGGATAATTTAGATTACCTCCCGTTGTGTATGCATTAACTTCCCCAAACCGAGTGAGACACTATTGCTAATGTCCAAGGATGGGTATAGTTAATGCACACACTATGCTATGCATGAAACTAGATTTGTCATTTTGGATTTTACAAATGGGAACAATAAAAACAAGAACACCTCAATGGTACCGAGGTGTGAGTCCTTTGATGTTGCTAGGACTAAACCAACAATGATCAAAATGAAATAAAATACAAAGAGATATAGACAAACCATGGGAGTGTAGGAGTCTCCAAGGCTTGCTAGTCTTCCATCATGCTATCATCATCACCACTTCCCTCATGAGAAGTGGTCACATTGCCACTTTCCTTGTCACTTACTTCTTCACTTTCTCCATCATCTTGTTCAACATCATCTTCACCATCTCTTTCTCCATCTCCACTTGCTTCTTCCTCAATATTATCATCAATTTCTTCACCATTTCCAACAACCTCATTATCTCCCACCACGTCCCTAGATGCACCCGGAAACAAGGCTTCTTTATCCGCCCAACTAGGCAAAGGACAAGATGGATCAAGGAGTCCTTGCCTAGCTAGATGTAGGAGGGGAGGATATTGAGCCAAATATGCATTCTTCCGATCTTCATAAGCTTGCTTGTGCATTGCTTGCATAAGAAGAGTGACATAGTCTTTTCCGATTTCAACTCCTTCCGGTTTGAACTCTTCATACACAAAGGGGTAAGGCGGTATAACAATGGAAGAGGAGGGGGTTTCATGATCACCCTTTTGTTGTTGAATGATGTACTCGGCTTCTTCGGATAGGGGAAGTAGATAGTTGGTCCGGTGGACACTTAGGCGACAAATCTTCGAGGGCAAGGTGAACGATCTAGCTTCACTAGTTAGCCATCCATATTTAGTGTCAAGGGGGTTATGGGCAACCCACTTGAACTTGTTGATCATAATAGGCATATCAATAAGATGGCCACCTCCCTTTGTCTTGTACTTGCTATCCTTATTGAAATTAGGATCAAAGTGCTTGGCTAGGACCGTGACTAGGCCGCCATTAACAATAACGGTTGTACCCTTCTTCCCACTATCAACATTGAGCCATCTATCAACCAATAGCCTCAAAGAATTGAAAGGCTTGGTATGGATTCTTCCGACATTCAAAGCCGATTCAAGGAGAATAAAATCAAGTCTTGTGAAATGATTGGTGTCTTTCCTAGCAATTATGGTATTTCCCACAACCTTGTGCCATACTCTTATGCCCGGATGATGGACCAAATGAGCACGACAAGCATGAAAATCATCAAATTTCTTCCCGGAGATTGCCTCCCAAAGAGGCTCGGGGTCATACTTTCCATAATGCTTAAGATATCTCGATTCATCGCTAAGACCCAAAATTTCACCTAATTCCTTAAAGGTAATGCGTCTACTAATGTTAGCTAGACGAAACTCAAGATTTTCCCTATCCTCAACTTTGGTGACTTTCAAAGAACTTAAGAATTCCAAGACAAGGGAGGGGTATGTCGATTCCTTTGTTTCAAACAATTTCTTCAAACCCATGGTATTGAAAAAGGCTTTTGTTTGTTCAAGAACACCCAATTTCTCCAAGGCATCTTTACATACGAATTTGGTGGATTGAATTGATTTCATAGCAAACTTGACAAATGTATTTCTATGGGTATCGGAAATAAAAGTTACCTCCGGATAATGCAAGAGTTGATCGACACGGAGTAGAAGGTGATGCTCCCATAGAAGTTTGTTGTTGTTGTTGTTCCACTTCCAAGTTTGGTGTTGATACCACCATTGCCAAAGCTTTCTTTGTTTGGAGAGCTTTTTGCCTTTGAGAGAGAGCCTTTGCCTTTGGTGCCTTTGTAGCTCTCTTTGTCCTTGCCATTTGATGAACTAACCAAGAAAAGAATCAAAAATCTTCAATTTGTAGGATGCCCAAATCGATTTGAAGGTGAAAGGCTTTGCCTTTATGAAATCAAAAATCGACTCAAAGGTTGAAGATTTTGTTCTTGGTTTTGATTTTTATTGAAGATGGGGTGATTGATTTGTTGTTTGAAGGATGGTTTGATTTGATTTTGGTGGATTTTGTTGAGGGTTTTTGTTTTTGTGATGGAGAGGATGAGGGTTTTGATGTTGTGGGTAGTGTTTATGAATGAATGAAGGAAGGAATGAAGGTGGGAGGGTATTTAAAGAAGTCGAAATTTTCGAAAACGCAGGGGCAATCCGTGCGGATTAGGCCCAATCCGTGCGGATTCTCGGACTTCAAAATTTTCGAAGCTCGCCTAAAGACGGGCGGATTGGGGAATCCGCTCGGATTCTTCCGTGTTGGGACGGGCGGATTCTTTGCGGGACGGACGGATTTTAATCCGAGAGAAATTTCTTTGTTTTCTTCAATTTGCAAAGACGGGCGTCTTCTTCACAAGACGGACGGATTCTATGAGACGGGCGTCTTTCCAGAAATCCGCTCGGATTCTTTAACAGTCAAGAATTCTTCAATTTCAGCTCAGGTCAGGACGGACGTCTTCTCGGCGCAGGACGCTCGGATTGTTGAAGACGGACGGATTCTCGTGAATCCGCTCGGATTCTTCCCCGTTGTACACGGATTTGCTCCACCCGTGCACAAACGCATTCCCTTATCATTCTTTCTTTCTTTCTTTCAAATCTTGTGTTCTTCATTGTGGGGGCACTACTAAGGCATGAATAGCCTAGACAATTGCCGTCCCCACACTAAGGTAAAGCACTACACATCAATTGAAGTCGTTAGTCCCTCCCTCACTTCTCTCTTACATGACAATTATTTTGATCAAAGTAAATAAAAATCCAAAAATGACAAAAATGCAATACAAGAATTGAAATGTAAGTTAGGGAGTTAGAAATATTTACAAGTGGTGGTTTAGGGAGGACTCCACCAAACTCTCATTCTTGATGAGATGTCAAGGGGGCATGTTCAAGGTGTTGTTGATGTTGCTCAACACCTTGAAGAAGTAATCAAAAGCTTGTTCATTATTGTGGTAGAGGTCCTCAATAGATCGTGGCCCTTGTTGCTGATCATGATCGATGGCATGCCCAATGTAGGGATTAAAAATCCCTTCAAACTCGTCGTCCCAAAGACCACAAACTTCATTGAGTTGATCATTGAAAATCTCTTGCTTAGATGGAGACAACTCTCCCAATTTCTTCTCTTGGCCAATGAGGCCATCTTCTTCTTCCTTGGTTGATTTTGATGAGCCTTGCAAGCTCTCCTTGTCACAATTCACTTGCTCTTTGAATGGATCCTCTTCATCTTTCTTCTTCCATTGGAGTTCCGATCTCTTCCTTTCATCCTTCCGGCTATAATGATCAATCATGAAACATGGCTCATGCAAACGAGGAGCTCTCATGGTCTTGTCAAGATTAAAAGTTATGCTTTCATCTCCCACTTCTAGAGTGAGCTCTCCATGTTTCACATCAATCACCGCACCCGCGGTGTGTAGGAAAGGTCTTCTTAAGATGATTGGAATGTTGGAATCTTCCTCCATATCAACAATGACAAAGTCCACCGGGATGAAAAACTTCCCAATTCGCACGGGGACATCTTCCCATATCCCTAATGGTGTCTTCGTCGATCTATCGGCCATTTGAAGTGTGATATTGGTGCATTTAAGCTCTCCCATTCCCAACCTTTTACTCACCGAGTACGGCATGACACTCACACTAGCCCCTAGATCACATAAGGCTTTGTTGATCGTCGTGTCGCCAATGGTACACGGTATTGAGAAGCTTCCCGGATCCTTTAACTTTGGAGGTGAACTCCCTTGAAGTATTGCACTACTCACCTTAGTGAAGGCGATAGTCTCAAGTTTCCAGATCGACTTCTTCTTTGTGAGGATGTCTTTCATGTACTTTGCATAGGCCGGAACGTGATTGATTAATTCCGTGAAAGGAATTGAGACTTCTAAGTTCTTCACAATCTCCATGAACTTTCCATGTTGATCATCAAATTTGGGCTTGGCTTGACGACTTGGAAAAGGAAGTCTAATCACAATGGGCTCCTTCTCTTTGGCCTTGTCTTAATTTTTCTTTGAACTTTCTTCTTTTGATGATTCTCCATCTTTGGAGTTTTGCACAATTTCTTCCTTTTCACTAGCTTCCACAACTTCATCCTCAACTTGCTTCTTGGGTGCTTCATACCTTGTACCACTTCTCAAGTGAATGGCACTAACCGTTTCATGTCTAGGGGATTACTTTGAGGTGGTAATTGCCCCTTTTGTCTTTGTGAGCTTGAAGATGCTAGTTGAGTCAATTGTGTTTCCAACATCTTGGTGTGAGCTAGAATGTTGTTGATGGTGGTGTCTTTTGCTTGGCTATCTTTTTGCATTTGAGTGAAAAATTCTTGTTGATTCTTTTGCATTTGGAGGACCGCTTTTTGGACATCAAAACCTTGGTCATTTTGGTGATTGTATGGATTTTGATTTTGGTAGCCTTGGTTTTGATTGTAAAAGGGTCTTTGATTTTGGTTTCTCATGGGTGGTGGAGTGTATGTTGTTTGAGGGTTTTGAACATTTTGGCTTTTGTATGAGAGATTTGGATGGAACTTGGTGTTTTCATTGTAAAAATTTGAATAAGGGGTACCACTTTTGTAAGCTTGGAAAGCATTAACTTGTTCGGTTGTTCCCCTACACTCACTTGGGTCATGACCCAAAGTTCCACAATTCTCACATATCCCACTTGGGATTGATGAGGATGCCGTCATGGCATTGACATGATGCTTTGATGATTTTGAGTTTTCCTCAAGTCTAGCCATAGCTTGTTCAAACTTCAAGTTGATTGTGTCAATGTGAGCACTAAGTTGAGCACCCAATTGAGTAACGGAGTCCACTTCATACTTTCCTCCTCTAGTAGCCTTGCGAGGTCTACTATATTGTGAATTATGGACCGCCATTTCCTCAATCTTGTTCCATGTTTGATTGTCATCAACTTCGGTGAACATTCCATTTGATCCCATATTGAGAATGTTCCTTCAATCTTCATATAAACCATTCCAAAATTGTTGTACCAAAAACCATTCGCTAAGTCCATGGTGAGGACATGAGCGACAAATACCTTTGAACCGCTCCCAAGCTTCATACAAAGATTCTTCATCCCTTTGCTTAAAACCCGTAATTTGAGCTCTTAGCATGTTGGTCTTTTCCGGTGGGTAGAATTTTTTGTAGAAAGCTAGAGCTAACTTCTTCCAAGAATCTATTCCAAGGGTGGCCTTATCAAGGCCCTTCAACCATTGCTTTGCGGTGCCGATTAAGGAAAAAGGAAATAAGACCCATCTAATTTGGTCTTGAGTCACGCCCGTTTGAGAGATAGCATCACAATAGTCGCAAAAGGTTTCCATATGAGAATGAGGGTCTTCACTTGGCATCCCCCCAAATTGGCTCCCCTCAACTAGTTGGATGAAGGCGGACTTGGCAATAAAATTTCCGGTGAGATGTTGCGGTGTAGGAGTACCATTTGGTAGATTCTCCTCGGTGGGTATAGAGTGTGACGAGAATTTAGGCATTGTAGGTGGATTTTGTGTGGTATTGTTTAATGGGTTCTCTTCTCCTTCTATTGCGAAAGGATTGACAAACTCACTAGTGGGTTGAACAACTTCACCAACACCTCTCAAATTCCTCCTAACAAGTCTCCTATTATTCGTCAAGGTTCTTTCGATTTCACGGACAAAAGGTAACAAATCACCTTGTAACCTTCTAGACATGCAAAATATCAAACAACTCAAAAACAATTAGAACAAACCTTGAGGAGTTTTACTTCCCCAAGGTGAAGAAAGACACAACTAATAGCAATAAAAAGAAATCTTAAATCAATTAAACACCGTCCCCAAACAACGGCGCCATTTTTGATCGAGGCCATTTCGTGTTCACAATTAAGTATATGTGGTCGTTGGTCAATGGTCGATACAAAACACAATTTATACTTCACAAACAACTCTACAATTAGTAAAGAGGCAAGTAAAGGTCGGATCCCAATGGACGGGTATTGAAATGAGAATTCTATTGTAACTAGTAGTGTCTAGGGGTGTCACAAATTGGGTTGATGTAGAAGGTTACTAAACTAGAATATCAATGAAAATAAACTAGCAAGATGAATTAAAGTAAGGGGTGTGAACAATTGATTAAAGGCACTAGGGTGTCATGGGTTCATAGGGGAATCATGGGATATGATCATACAAACATGTTTTCAAATTATAAGCAAGCAATTATTGTTGTGATGGATTGAGTTGGGTTATATCTTACAATCCTAGGAAAGTTTGGGTCCCGGAGCCGAATCGATTAGATTGTACAACACCTACAAGTCGACTTAATCTTCCCTACTCAACAACATGCATGGTCTAATGAGACTCGAGTTGGGTTATGTCTTACAAGTCTCATTGAAAAGATAGGAGATGATAGTAAATGCAAGGATTCATAGGCTTAGCATTTCATCAAATATAACATGTGCATGTATTAAGATCAAAACAAGCAAGCAAATAAGATATGAAAGCATATTATTTTAAGCATGAATCATTCCCCATGTTGGTTTCCCCTAATCACCCATTAAACCCTAGCTAAGAGACTACTCACTCATAATCATGTTGATCATGCTAGCAAGGTTGTCAATCATACTAACAATATGAAACATGATAAATAAATGAAAGTAATTAACAATAATTAAAAAGGGATTAAGAGATTATACCTACTAATGATTCCAATAATAAAGCAAGAATAATAGAAGTACTTGAATGCTAGATTGAGAGGTTGTCAATCTCCCAATAAACCCAATAATCTTCTAATTACCCAAAATAAAGGAAGAACAAGAGAGAGATTAAAGAACTAAAACTTGGATTAAAACTTGATTAATACTTGATTACAATATTTGAGAGAGATTTGATTGATATTAACTACACTAATTATTGATAAGAAGAACATGCTCCTCTAATTAGACTAATGGGGTATTTATAGTGAAAATTAGGGAGGATGCATTAGGGTTAACTAAGGGCTAAACTAGTAATTACACTTTTAAGTTGAGCAAGGAGGACCGGTATTTTACGAGAGAAGGGCTTCTCTTTTCGTAGCTAGAAGAATGAAATCCGTGCTGTGCAGGAATCCGGGCGGATTAGAGTCGGGACGGCCGGATTTAAGCGGTGCAATCCGAGCGGATTCAGGAGAGGGACGCTCGGATTGTTGAGGGGGAATCCGAGCGGATTCCAAGGAGGGACGCTCGGATTGTTGAGGCTGGACGGACGGATTGTCTGCAATCCGTTCGGATTGTTGGTCAGCGTCAATTCTTCTTCTTTTCTTCCCTTTTCTTCATAAATTCCTTGGGGATTTCCTTGGGGACGCAAGGATCCTTTCTCAACATTGTTCTTCTACTATGATATGTACAAAGGCCTTCTAGTCTTGTCTCTTCTTGATGCTTGGTCATTGAATACAATCAATTTAGCCTCGTTTTGCCATGAAAATGCAAGATTCTTACTCCTTTCCTACCAAGGGATCAAAATCTCAAAGAATATGCAAAACAAAGAACTAAAGATAAGAAATGACCCAAATAGGCACTAAAAAGCATGGGAACAAGGCTAATTCGGGGGCTAAATATGCGCTAATTATGGTCACATCAAATATCCCCAAACCGAACCTTTGCTCGTCCCGAGTAAAGAGGTGACAAAGACTAGGACCAAAACTAACCTATCCTAATAATAATAGCCGATATGAGACAATTAGCGGGTCTCACTCCACCCCTTCAACTCACAACAAGACAACCATGAGGTAGGATGCCTTCTTGCAAGGCAAGGTGGGTCTTGCCAAAATGGCGACACATCCAAACATTAAAGCACATAAAATCACATAATGGATGCATCTACAAAAAGAATAGCCACTCCCTCATCTAAGTGGCGGAAATTATCTACAAGGGAAGCAATTCAAGGGTACACATTCCTTCATAGATGCAATTTGTTCAAACTACTAAGCCTAGAAGGATACCAATAAATCACCTCCAAAATGTGTCAAGCTAGGGTACCTTTGTCCTCAATCGTTAAATGCTTTTGTCAAGAGTAGACTCCTTATGGTGTTAGAAACACTGGAGGATCGCGGAATTCCCCCTCTTGCCTAGACAAGAAGAAGGGTCGTCCCCTCTCTACCATGCACAAAAATGGATATGATGGATAAAGGGATCAATAGATATTTGAGTTTCATTTTGGGAGTTTGCTTTTGTTTTTGTTTTTCCCCCCCAAATTTCTTGTGGCATTTGACATTTGAGAACACTTTCTTTGCCATATCTTTTTGATTTTTGGCATTTCAATACTTGACAACTTTTTGTATTTCTTTTTGAACATTTTCAAAGTCACCCCAATTAGTAACGAGGGTGCCTTGTATTCGAAGCTTAGGAGTTCTATTTTTGCTCCTCTTTTCATTTGATGCATTTTTGCAAACTTTCTTTCACTTTTCATTTCATTGAACTCAAATTGATTTCTTTTTGTGCCCATTCCCTTTGATGACAAAAATGTATGGTAGAACATGGATGATGGATGGATGGATGCATGGTTTCAAGGGTCACCTTGGAATAAACGGTAGCCAAGGAGTTATCACACCACAAGGTACTCTTGACTAGGCCTTAAACCATGGGTCAAAGGATACTAGCATGACACATCCTAGGGTGTTTTACAAGCATTCTAACAAGCAAAGTCTTAAGAATAAAAAGCATCTACTAGGGCCTATATACACTTGTCAAGCTTCCCAAATAGACGGTTTCGCAAAATTTTTCTAACATGCAAACTACATGCCATGATGCAACTAACATATACACATCCTAATGCAAATGATTCTACCAACTAATATGCCATATAAACTAAATGCAAGTCCTAAGTTCACATTGTTGTACCGCATCAATCAAAATAAAGCCACATAGTCATTAACATAAAGAGGAAAAAGGAGATTGGAAAGATCATACCATGCGGTCTTCAATATCCTCATGTCTCGGATGTGGCGTAGTCAATCAAAGTGAACAAGGGTAAACACAATATATACAAGACAATATATACAAAGGAAATGAACTTGTTTTTGGATTTTTAAAATTTTCAATTTTTATGATTTTTGAAATTTTTCAATTTTTATGATTTTTTTTTTGAATAAAAGTTAAGTGTTAGAATTCCCATCCCCACACTAATATGGGCATTGTCCTCAATGGCCAAAATGATGGAAATTATGCAAAGATGATGCATGATTTTTATACTAAATGCAATTCTATACTAAGCTATACTACATGATGCATGGTTTTTGTTATGACGGAGAGGATAATTTAGATTACCTCCCGTTGTGTATGCATTAACTTCCCCAAACCGAGTGAGACACTATTGCTAATGTCCAAGGATGGGTATAGTTAATGCACACACTATGCTATGCATGAAACTAGATTTGTCATTTTGGATTTTACAAATGGGAACAATAAAAACAAGAACACCTCAATGGTACCGAGGTGTGAGTCCTTTGATGTTGCTAGGACTAAACCAACAATGATCAAAATGAAATAAAATACAAAGAGATATAGACAAACCATGGGAGTGTAGGAGTCTCCACGGCTTGCTAGTCTTCCATCATGCTATCATCATCACCACTTCCCTCATGAGAAGTGGTCACATTGCCACTTTCCTTGTCACTTTCTTCTTCACTTTCTCCATCATCTTGTTCATCATCATCTTCACCATCTCTTTCTCCATCTCCACTTGCTTCTTCCTCAATATTATCATCAATTTCTTCACCATTTCCAACAACCTCATTATCTCCCACCACGTCCCTAGATGCACCCGGAAACAAGGCTTCTTTATCCGCCCAACTAGGCAAAGGACAAGATGGATCAAGGAGTCCTTGCCTAGCTAGATGTAGGAGGGGAGGCTATTGAGCCAAATATGCATTCTTCTGATCTTCATAAGCTTGCTTGTGCATTGCTTGCATAAGAAGAGTGACATAGTCTTTCCCGATTTCAACTCCTTCCGGTTTGAACTCTTCATACACAAAGGGGTAAGGCGGTATAACAATGGAAGAGGAGGGGGTTTCATGATCACCCTTTTGTTGTTGAATGATGTACTCGGCTTCTTCGGATAGGGGAAGTAGATAGTTGGTCCGGTGGACACTTAGGCGACAAATCTTCGAGGGCAAGGTGAACGATCTAGCTTCACTAGTTAGCCATCCATATTTAGTGTCGAGGGGGTTATGGGCAACCCACTTGAACTTGTTGATCATAATAGGCATATCAATAAGATGGCCACCTCCCTTTGCCTTGTACTTGCTATCCTTATTGAAATTAGGATCAAAGTGCTTGGCTAGGACCGTGACTAGGCCGCCATTAACAATAACGGTTGTACCCTTCTTCCCACTATCAACATTGAGCCATCTATCAACCAATAGCCTCAAAGAATTGAAAGGCTTGGTATGGATTCTTCCGACATTCAAAGCCGATTCAAGGAGAATAAAATCAAGTCTTGTGAAATGATTGGTGTCTTTCCTAGCAATTATGGTATTTCCCACAACCTTGTGCCATACTCTTATGCCCGGATGATGGACCAAAAGAGCACGACAAGCATGAAAATCATCAAATTTCTTCCCGGAGATTGCCTCCCAAAAAGGCTCAGGGTCATACTTTCCATAATGCTTAAGATATCTCGATTCATCGCTAAGACCCAAAATTTCACCTAATTCCTTAAAGGTAATGCGTCTACTAATGTTAGCTAGACGAAACTCAAGATTTTCCCTATCCTCAACTTTGGTGACTTTCAAAGAACTTAAGAATTCCAAGACAAGGGAGGGGTATGTCGATTCCTTTGTTTCAAACAATTTCTTCAAACCCATGGTATTGAAAAAGGCTTTTGTTTGTTCAAGAACACCCAATTTCTCCAAGGCATCTTTACATACGAATTTGGTGGATTGAATTGATTTCATAGCAAACTTGACAAATGTATTTCTATGGGTATCGGAAATAAAAGTTACCTCCGGATAATGCAAGAGTTGATCGATTACCGGAGTAGAAGGTGATGCTCCCATAGAAGTTTGTTGTTGTTGTTGTTCCACTTCCAAGTTTGGTGTTGATACCACCATTGCCAAAGCTTTCTTTGTTTGGAGAGCTTTTTGCCTTTGAGAGAGAGCCTTTGCCTTTGGTGCCTTTGTAGCTCTCTTTGTCCTTGCCATTTGATGAACTAACCAAGAAAAGAATCAAAAATCTTCAATTTGTAGGATGCCCAAATCGATTTGAAGGTGAAAGGCTTTGCCTTTATGAAATCAAAAATCGACTCAAAGGTTGAAGATTTTGTTCTTGGTTTTGATTTTTATTGAAGATGGGGTGATTGATTTGTTGTTTGAAGGATGGTTTGATTTGATTTTGGTGGATTTTGTTGAGGGTTTTTGTTTTTGTGATGGAGAGGATGAGGGTTTTGATGTTGTGGGTAGTGTTTATGAATGAATGAAGGAAGGAATGAAGGTGGGAGGGTATTTAAAGAAGTCGAAATTTTCGAAAACGCAGGGGCAATCCGTGCGGATTAGGCCCAATCCGTGCGGATTCTGCAGCTTCAAAATTTTCAGAAGCTCGCCTAAAGACGGGCGGATTCTGGGGAATCCGCTCGGATTCTTCTGTGTTGGGACGGGCGGATTTGCTGCAGGACGGACGGATTTTAATCCAGAGAAATTTCTTTGTTTTCTTCAGCTGCAAAGACGGGCGTCTTCTTCACAAGACGGACGGATTCTATGAGACGGGCGTCTTTCCAGAAATCCGCTCGGATTCTTTAACAGTCAAGAATTCTTCAATTTCAGCTCAGGTCAGGACGGACGTCTTCTCAGCAGGACGCTCGGATTGTTGAAGACGGACGGATTCTCAGGAATCCGCTCGGATTCTTCCCTGTTGTACACGGATTCAGCTCCACCCGTGCACAAACGCATTCCCTTATCAAAGTAAATAAAAATCCAAAAATGACAAAAATGCAATACAAGAATTGAAATGTAAGTTAGGGAGTTAGAAATATTTACAAGTGGTGGTTTAGGGAGGACTCCACCAAACTCTCATTCTTGATGAGATGTCAAGGGGGCATGTTCAAGGTGTTGTTGATGTTGCTCAACACCTTGAAGAAGTAATCAAAAGCTTGTTCATTATTGTGGTAGAGGTCCTCAATAGACCGTGGCCCTTGTTGTTGATCATGATCGATGGCATGCCCAATATAGGGATTAAAAATCCCTTCAAACTCGTCGTCCCAAAGACCACAAACTTCATTGAGTTGATCATTGAAAATCTCTTGCTTAGATGGAGACAACTCTCCCAATTTCTTCTCTTGGCCAATGAGGCCATCTTCTTCTTCCTTGGTTGATTTTGATGAGCCTTGCAAGCTCTCCTTGTCACAATTCACTTGCTCTTTGAATGGAGCCTCTTCATCTTTCTTCTTCCATTGGAGTTCCGATCTCTTCCTTTCATCCTTCCGGCTATAATGATCAATCATGAAACATGGCTCATGCAAACGAGGAGCTCTCATGGTCTTGTCAAGATTAAAAGTTATGCTTTCATCTCCCACTTCTAGAGTGAGCTCTCCATGTTTCACATCAATCACCGCACCCGCGGTGTGTAGGAAAGGTCTTCTTAAGATGATTGGAATGTTGGAATCTTCCTCCATATCAACAATGACAAAGTCCACCCGGGATGAAAAACTTCCCAATTCGCACGGGGACATCTTCCCATATCCCTAATGGTGTCTTCGTCGATCTATCGGCCATTTGAAGTGTGATATTGGTGCATTTAAGCTCTCCCATTCCCAACCTTTTACTCACCGAGTACGGCATGACACTCACACTAGCCCCTAGATCACATAAGGCTTTGTTGATCGTCGTGTCGCCAATGGTACACGGTATTGAGAAGCTTCCCCGGATCCTTTAACTTTGGAGGTGAACTCCCTTGAAGTATTGCACTACTCACCTTAGTGAAGGCGATAGTCTCAAGTTTCCAGATCGACTTCTTCTTTGTGAGGATGTCTTTCATGTACTTTGCATAGGCCGGAACGTGATTGATTAATTCCGTGAAAGGAATTGAGACTTCTAAGTTCTTCACAATCTCCATGAACTTTCCATGTTGATCATCAAATTTGGGCTTGGCTTGACGACTTGGAAAAGGAAGTCTAATCACAATGGGCTCCTTCTCTTTGGCCTTGTCTTAATTTTTCTTTGAACTTTCTTCTTTTGATGATTCTCCATCTTTGGAGTTTTGCACAATTTCTTCCTTTTCACTAGCTTCCACAACTTCATCCTCAACTTGCTTCTTCGGTGCTTCATACCTTGTACCACTTCTTAAGTGAATGGCACTAACCGTTTTATGTCTAGGGGGATTACTTTGAGGTGGTAATTGCCCCTTTTGTCTTTGTGAGCTTGAAGATGCTAGTTGAGTCAATTGTGTTTCCAACATCTTGGTGTGAGCTAGAATGTTGTTGATGGTGGTGTCTTTTGCTTGGCTATCTTTTTGCATTTGAGTGAAAAATTCTTGTTGATTCTTTTGCATTTGGAGGACCGCTTTTTGGACATCAAAACCTTGGTCATTTTGGTGATTGTATGGATTTTGATTTTGGTAGCCTTGGTTTTGATTGTAAAAGGGTCTTTGATTTTGGTTTCTCATGGGTGGTGGAGTGTATGTTGTTTGAGGGTTTTGAACATTTTGGCTTTTGTATGAGAGATTTGGATGGAACTTGGTGTTTTCATTGTAAAAATTTGAATAAGGGGTACCACTTTTGTAAGCTTGGAAAGCATTAACTTGTTCGGTTGTTCCCCTACACTCACTTGGGTCATGACCCAAAGTTCCACAATTCTCACATATCCCACTTGGGATTGATGAGGATGCCGTCATGGCATTGACATGATGCTTTGATGATTTTGAGTTTTCCTCAAGTCTAGCCATAGCTTGTTCAAACTTCAAGTTGATTGTGTCAATGTGAGCACTAAGTTGAGCACCCAATTGAGTAACGGAGTCCACTTCATACTTTCCTCCTCTAGTAGCCTTGCGAGGTCTACTATATTGTGAATTATGGACCGCCATTTCCTCAATCTTGTTCCATGTTTGATTGTCATCAACTTCGGTGAACATTCCATTTGATCCCATATTGAGAATGTTCCTTGAATCTTCATATAAACCATTCCAAAATTGTTGTACCAAAAACCATTCGCTAAGTCCATGGTGAGGACATGAGCGACAAATACCTTAGAACCGCTCCCAAGCTTCATACAAAGATTCTTCATCCCTTTGCTTAAAACCCGTAATTTGAGCTCTTAGCATGTTGGTCTTTTCCGGTGGGTAGAATTTTTTGTAGAAAGCTAGAGCTAACTTCTTCCAAGAATCTATTCCAAGGGTGGCCTTATCAAGGCCCTTCAACCATTGCTTTGCGGTGCCGATTAAGGAAAAAGGAAATAAGACCCATCTAATTTGGTCTTGAGTCACGCCCGTTTGAAAGATAGCATCACAATAGTCGCAAAAGGTTTCCATATGAGAATGAGGGTCTTCACTTGGCATCCCCCCAAATTGGCTCCTCTCAAATAGTTGGATGAAGGCGGACTTGGCAATAAAATTTCCGGTGAGATGTTGCGGTGTAGGAGTACCATTTGGTAGATTCTCCTCGGTGGGTATAGAGTGTGACGAGAATTTAGGCATTGTAGGTGGATTTTGTGTGGTATTGTTTAATGGGTTCTCTTCTCCTTCTATTGCGAAAGGATTGACAAACTCACTAGTGGGTTGAACAACTTCACCAACACCTCTCAAATTCCTCCTAACAAGTCTCCTATTATTCGTCAAGGTTCTTTCGATTTCACAGTCAAAAGGTAACAAATCACCTTGTAACCTTCTAGACATGCAAAATATCAAACAACTCAAAAACAATTAGAACAAACCTTGAGGAGTTTTACTTCCCCAAGGTGAAGAAAGACACAACTAATAGCAATAAAAAGAAATCTTAAATCAATTAAACACCGTCCCCGGCAACGGCGCCATTTTTGATCGAGGCCATTTCGTGTTCACAATTAAGTATATGTGCTCGTTGGTCAATGGTCGATACAAAACACAATTTATACTTCACAAACAACTCTACAATTAGTAAAGAGGCAAGTAAAGGTCGGATCCCAAGGGACGGGTATTGAAATGAGAATTCTATTGTAACTAGTAGTGTCTAGGGGTGTCACAAATTGGGTTGATGTAGAAGGTTACTAAACTAGAATATCAATGAAAATAAACTAGCAAGATGAATTAAAGTAAGGGGTGTGAACAATTGATTAAAGGCACTAGGGTGTCATGGGTTCATAGGGGAATCATGGGATATGATCATACAAACATGTTTTCAAATTATAAGCAAGCAATTATTGTTGTGATGTATTGAGTTGGGTTATATCTTACAATCCTAGGAAAGTTTGGGTCCCGGAGCCGAATTGATTAGATTGTACAACACCTACAAGTCGAATTAATTTTCCCTACTCAACAACATGCATGGTCTAATGAGACTCGAGTTGGTGAAGTGGTGATAAATGTCTACCCACCGAATTTATAAAGATGAGGGTTGTTTTCGGCTTTACCGATGCCCAAGTTGATGTAAGTTTGGATCATGGACACATTTATTCGAAATTTGGGTTGAACTCAACGAAAGTATTCTCGACGGTTGCCGGATGTGTTTCGGGCTAAAGATAAATTTTAATGTAAATTTTATCGACCAAGAGTTCTAAAAGTAGAATCGATTAAAGTGTTAATACACCGAGTTATATTGATAAAGGTTTGTTTTCGGCTTTACCGATGCCTAAGTTAATATGAATTTGGATCTTGGAATCATTTATCATAGTTGGGTAGAGGTCACTATGTAAATGCTTTACTTGTTATTTACAAGTATTTAATAAAACGATAAATGTTAAGTTTTCCTCTATTCCGTTATCATATTGTTCTATTTCTTTACCACAATTCATATACGATATCATTTCGTTTTTGATTCAAATCTCTATTAAAACATCGTAACTAAAGACAAATAAGAATTTACTTCTAAAACCTCAAATGAACCATTGCTAAGGATCTCTTGTAAAGAGTATAGATAAAAGTTATTCATTATCAAACAGGTTTTTGATTTTTGACTAACACATCTACTTACAATGAATTGTTTCTAATTTTGGTAACTAGATTTGTTGGAAATCAAAATTAACCAAAATATCGCAACCACTTCAATGAAAGTTTTAAGACTAAAACGATTGAATTGAAGAGTAATCTTCATAAGATTCAACTTTGCTTCTCTAAGTAAAGATTCTTTGAAATGAGTGGGAGCATTGTCTTAAACCGTTAAGAAAGGGACGAGGTTCAAGAAGTAAAATTAGAATGGAATTGATACAAGATAATGTTAAAGGTAAAGTTGTTGAGAATAACGATACTAAACCTATCAATCCCGACCGATAAAAGTTTCCATTGTCTTAAATGTTGGACACTAGAAAGGAAACTACCCCAAGTTGTTAAAGAATAAGCAAGTTAGTTGTGGGACATTTAATAAGACTTAGTTCTTTATTTATTTGATTCACATAAATTTTGCTAGTACTACTTCGTCAATATTAGAAACCGGTGGTGGTTTACATCATTGTACTTGATACATAGGATGATTAGAATATGACGACTAGCAACAATGAAGTCGAGAGATAGAGTCATTGTGTACTAAATCTAGTTTTCGGGTTTGAAGTTGTACTTAATTGTGACTATTAAGTACATAAACTCTAAATAAGAATACAAACTTGTTAAGATACAAAAGAGGTTTTACTTTTGTGACCCTATACACCACATATTGATGTATGGCTAGCCCATTATCAAGGTGATTATATTCTAAACCAAACTAGAATGATATATCATGAAGATGATGCAAGACTCAAATTGGTAACCCATGATTAAACCTTAGTTTCTAGAATGATGAACGCAAAGAGTTATCGAGTACTCTTGAAACCATTAGATCTTATGGTTTACGCGTATCTTGTATTCAAAGCAAGATATCTCGTGCCTTTTGGTTGAAAAGGAAATCGAGGTTGTAAATCATTGATACAGAATAGGTTGATCATTTTCTTTTACCAACGATTTAAGTTGACACTAATGTGTTCACTTAATAAGGTAAATAGGGAAATCTTTGAAGAAGTTTAAACAGTTCAAGGAATCACGATTTAGTCGTGATGGGATTATAAGCCAAAAGAAATGTGATATAGTATCATAAGTTAATCTCTCTTAGCACGCATTATGGAATAATGTGTGGTTGGATAAGAAATCAAACGCTATTCGATATGGTTTGGACTTCAATCAAGTTACTTTGAGTTACTTGATCCTTTTGGGGATTTTATCATTTTGTCTAAGTTATTTTTCCACTAAATCTAGAACAAATCATATGAGATATGAAATGGTAATGTACCATATTTGTAAGTTTTCAAAAGAAACAAATGCTAATTTTTCCCTTTCAATTATCACGAGTACGACGGGTTTGCGGCTCGTGAAGCTGTCTTTTTAAAAATACAAGTTTATTTCTAGAAGACAGAGTGGGAGAAATTATTCAAGAGCCACAAAGAATGTTATGTCGCAAGAAACTGGTCTTTCTTGGCTACATGAGACGTTTTGTGTAAAATGCTGTTTCTTTAAACCTAGGAGGTTAAATTCGTCACTTGTTAAAAATGATGAATTCATGCTACTTTTAAGAAAGTAAAGAGCTTATAACTTACAAAGAAATTGTTTGATTCAAGTTGATTACTTCTGGAAAGTAATAAACATATGACTTACATGAGAGTGTTTAAGTCACAACTCAATATAAGGCTTAGAGCCATGAAAATCCGAAATAAAAAGGCTCGATTAGTGACAAAGGGTTTTGCACTAATAAAGAGAGATTTCAAAGCTTTATTGGTGGCAAATAGTTTTGCACTAGTTGAAATGCTTAAGTCTATTTGGATCTTCTTGGGGATTATATATCATTATGAGATATATAGCGAGTGAATCTAAAACCCACTTCTTCAATTAGAAGGAATGTATTCAATACATGTTTTGAGTTTTGTAGATTCTTGCAATCCTAAGATAATGTGCAACTTAAGAGATGGTCATAAGTAGGACATCAATGAGTTAGAATCAATGTTTTGATCATGTTATAAAACTTTTCTCGATAAGTCGAGAAGTTGTGTTTATACATGGAGTTTAGTGGGAGTTACGAAAATTTTAATTAGTCTTATATGTGAATGACATATTGATCATTGGGAATGATTTAAGACTTTTGGAGTATTATAATACATCTTTAATATCCGGATTTATGAAGATAAATCCACATGATATTAGCGTCAAATAAGAAGTCTTATGTTCATAAGATTCATGACTAAGTTCAATAAAATTGAACATATTTGATTGATTCCATTTGCTTCCGCCGCCGGATCAATTAAATGAGTAATGATGTATAACACTTCATATATTTTGAGTATGATGAATTGTTTTCAAAAATCGAATTTAAGTAATCTTTACCAAGTAAGCCATAAAGATTACCCTTAAGTGCTTGCAGAAGCATTAAGGAAGTAAAGCAAAGTGTTTATGATGCAATTTTGTGTAAGGGTGTTACACAAGTGACAATTGACAATTGAGATTGCGCATGGTTTCCGACAAAACCATAATCAAAACACATTAGGATGGTTAAGATACCATTGTGGCTATGTTATTTAAGAAATAGATTTTCTAGAATCATTCTAGGCAATAAAGAACAATGAGAAATATTTACAACGGAAATTGAGTACACTTGCAATCATGAGATGTGCAAGAAGAATGAGTCCTGCACACCTGTGAAAACAGTGGGAGCTATTCTAAGGCTAGAGGACCTATGTCTTGATTGGATCTCGACACGTACTCTGAAAGTTTTGTGATGCAAATTTATACATTACAAAGGAAAACGCGTATGTAGTAAGGTTGAGTAAGGTACAAGAAGTTGATAAAACCTACTAACCAAAGCCTTTTCATAGGCTTAACGTGATGAGTCATATCATTTCAATTAAATTGAAATGAGCAACTACATACAAGATCAAATTAGATTATAGAACATGAAATAGTAATCAGGCATTGTCTATTCATATGTGATAATCGCATTTGTCGTTCTAGTTTTACTTTAAAACTCTTTTTATTATACTTTGTTACATCCAAACGGGTTGTAGAGACAACATTGAACCCCGTTAAAGTGAACCCGGATTAACATAGTATTAGCCCATAGTCGCTTGTATGAGGTGACGTCTCGAAGTGACTAGAGTGTGATGCGATTGATGGCAAGTTCAAGTGCCATAGAGTCATGTGAGATGACTAGTCGATCACATAGGCAGACTGTTAGAAACACTTTGTCGGGCAGTGACCGCTTATAGAGTTCTGGCAAATTTATATAGCCTGGTCGTGGCGAGAGCTACTATAGTATTCTAATGAGTCGAATCTTTTGACTAAAGACTGTTCACCTAAGATGGCATAGTTTCAGATTAACTTTGATTTGTGTTACTAAGACCTTCGTAAATGGGGTCAAATTGGCATATTTTGGGTTATGATGGCTGTGGCTAGTCGAAGGGAATAAGTGCGATAAGAATTGTCCACCCCTTTGTCAGGGTTAAAACAATATCTCAGGGCCACTCGAGGAGTAATGAACTGGAAATACGTGGCCACGCTCGGATGGTATCTATGATAGATAAATCGGGTCAATCAGTTATTCTCTAGATCGAGGAAACCACTCTCGATATGATCACTTGCAAGTACGACCCGAAAGACACCTTGCATTGAGTGGGAGATAGTAATAGGACTAGAGAATTGGTGACGCACACTTGTCGAGGACAAGTGGGAGATTGTTGGGTGTGTCCTCAACAATAATGCGATCACATGATTTAAATATCATGATTTAAATCTCATTACAAGAATACGGAAGGGATGATACATTACATATATAGTCAACTGGTCCACACATATTGGTAACGATTGGCTGGCTAGAGTTTGACATTACTGTCGTACGACGGTGGTGATCAGTTGATCCCTTGAGGTCACACATAAAGGACAATTCCCTTAATTGAAAAGGTTAATTAGTTGTATGCCGATACAGATTAATTAATTCCTTAAAATTGAACAAATTATTATAAGAGAGAGAGAAATGACATCTTATTCTAATGTGATTAAATGAGATTTTATTTAGTAATTTAAGAAGTTATATTACTAAAATTAATCGGTGTTTGCGAAACACGCGAGATGAGAATGATAAGTTAGTTATAATTACAAGATATTGTGAATTATACTAACTAGTAATTAAATGACCATTTTATGAGAAAGTAATTTTAAATTACTAGTCAATTTGTTAAATATGATTTATTTAATTTGTAAATGATATTTAATTTGTTAAATATGAATTTTAAATTAAAACATGACATAAGACATGTCACATGTCACATGACATACAATTGTACAATTGACAAAAATAAAATGGACTCCATATTACACTATTGAAACCGAAAATTGGGTGGCTCTTCTAGTAGTTTTGTCTTATTCATTTGTCTTGTTCATTTGTCTATGACAATTGATAGTGACTTGACTATGCAAAAGACTTACACATTTGTCTTGTGAAGACAAAATGAAAAATAATAATGGTCATAAGACCATGCATGGCCACCGGTTTTTGAGTGGCAATTAGAGGGGATTTTTCCTCAATTTTTTCATCATTCTCTCTCATGTTTTTGATAAAAACTACTTTCTCTCTCTTGCTCATCATAAAATCAAGTTTGATGAATCTAATTTGTACAAATCAAATACTAATAATACTAGTAGTAGTATATGAGCATTAGTAATCGATTTTAAGGTAAACTACATTACAAACATCTAGTACATGTTAGTTTGTGGGATTAAGGGATAGTCTTGGGTGCTACTAATTGGAGGGCTTCTAATTTGAAGTCATGAATGTTCATCCATTAATGGAAAGCTCAAGAACTAACAAGAAGGAGATCTTGTTGGTGCCCAAATAGCCGAAATTTTGATGGTGAGAAATAGATTTTTCCATCTCTTTTATTAAAGTTTGCATGCATAAGATTTGTATTTAATTTTATGACTAAATTAAATTTGAAACATATAAGAATATGTTGTATAATGAGATATAGATTTCTAACAATTCTACGAAGACTTCTTCTTGTAGATACCCATTTAGAAATGTTGTCTTGACGTCCATTTGGAAGAACTTCATTCCTTTATGAGCTACGAATGCTATCAGAAGTCTAATAGATTCAAGACGAGCCACAGGAGCAAATGTCTCGTCATAATCTATTCCTTCTTGTTGATTATAACCTTGTACCACCAATCTTGCCTTATTTCCAACTATGACCCCGACATCATCTAGTTTATTTCTAAACACCCATTTGGCTCCAATTACAGATCGATCCTTGGGTCTAGAAACTAAGTGCCAAACTTTGTTCCGTTCGAATTGTTGAAGTTCTTCTTGCATAGCTATAATCCAATCTGATTCTGCGAGAGCTTCCTTAATATTCGCTGGTTCAATTATTGATAGAAACGAATAGAAAAAGCAGAAATTGTTCAAGGATCGTTTGAACACCCTTTTTAATATTACCAAGTATGCTTTCCATAGGGTGTGAACTCTTATATTTCCATTTTTTTGAAGTACTTGGTTCTTCAGCATTTGACCTTGATCCAACTTCATTTGGCTCAGAGTTTAAGGACGTTCCCCCTGAATCTAATCCTGGTGTTGTAGTTGAGTCAGGCAACACTTCAGACTCATTACCTTGATTTGGATTCAATGTTATAGTAACATCAGCTATAACATTGGGTTGAGACCCCTTATCTTGCGACAAAGTTATAGTATCATCAACTATAACTTTAGTTTTCTTCTCTTTGTCATTTGAAGAATGATCAAGCTCATCATTTGTTCCTTCAATCTCTTTGTCCTCAATTTCCAATAATGGAGGATCATTTCTGGAAAGACGAAAGTCAAGTTCATCAATGTCTTCTTCCTCATCCTGTAATGGCTTATCAAACACATTATCTTCATCAAAAATAACTTAAATACTTTCTTCAATACAAAGTGTTCTTTTATTGAAGACCTTATAAGCCTTGATATGGTTCGAATAACCTATAAAAATAGCCTCATTACTTCTAGGGTCGAACTTACTTAACCTATTTTTACCATTGTTATGAACAAAACACTTACTTCCAAAACAACGAAGATGAGAGATATTAGGTTTACGACCTCTTAGAAGTTCATAAGGGGTTTTCTTTAGGATAGGTCTTATCATAGCACAGTTATGAATATAACATGAAGTACTAATAGCTTCAGCCCAACAATTATGAGGTAGACCACTGCACAAAAGTATTGTACGAGCCATATCTTCTAGTGTTCTATTCATACGTTCAACAACACCGTTTTATTGAGTGGTTCGTGGTGCAGAAAAGTTATGTCCTACACCATTAACTCTACAATATTCTATAAAGGCTTGATTATCAAATTCGGTGCCATGATCCGTACGAATAGAAACAAGGTTAGTCTTATATTTATTTTGAACCAGTTTCATAAGACAAACAAACTCATCAAAAGTCTCATCTTTTGAATGAAGAAAGATAGGCCATAGATACCTTGAGTAGTCATCTACGAGGAAAAAGATGTACCTGGATCCTCCTCTACGTCTTACCTTCATAGGACCATACAAGTCCATGTGTATCAATTCCAAGGCTTGATTCGTGCTTACCACTCTTTTAGATTTGAATAATGACCTTACATGCTTGCAACGGGCATAAGTGTCACACAATTTCTACTTGATCGAACCTGATTTTAGGTAGTCCTTCAACCAAGTCCCATCTCATAAGTTTATTCAAAATAAGCGAGCTAATGTGACCAAAATGTTTGTGCCACAAGCAAGGATCATCAAGTGTTACTTTCATGCACGAAAAAGAATTAGTAGGCACAACATTTAAATCAACCATATACATATTTCTTTGTCTATGGCCTTCAAGAATAATACTACTTGTACGTTCAATTATAATGCGACAAACATCTGCATGAAATACAACCGTGTTACCTTTGTCGCATAGTTGAGATATGCTAAGTAGATTATGCTTGAGACCATCCACTAGATAAACATCACTGATTGCGTCTGATTTAGAAATTCTAATTTTGCCCACACCAATCACTTTGCCCTTCTTGTCATCCCCGAATGTTACCTTCCCTCCATTGAAAGGTTTGAGTGAAAGAAACAAATTATCATCTCCAGTCATGTGTCTTGAGCATCCACTCTCAAGATACCATTGGTTGTTTTCTTTCACCATTACCTGCAAAAGGATTAGATATAATTTTTAGGTACCCAAGCTAAGTTGGGTCCTTTATGGTTATTTACTCTATATACCATATCCTTACGTACCCAAACTTTTCTATTACTCGTATTTCTAAACCTTGGGTAGTTTCATTTTGGATGAGTTCTAGGTCTAGGGGACTTCCTGGGTCTCACATATCTAGTCTCCTTGTGTTTAGGTCTACTTTGTTTAGGTTGACAAGAAATTTGTGAGGTACTGGGCCTTTTAGTGTAGTCAAAGGCCATGTCATAGAACCAGCAAAAGTTGTTATTTCTTTCTTCGTTAGGTTCATCTATAGGGGATTCATCATCCTCAAATACTGTGTCAACTGTTTTAACAAATTTAGTATTCTTTCGTATATCTTGTATACGTTTGACACAATTGTTTTGGATGTGACCCGTATGGCCACAATAATTGCAAATCAAGTATTCAGGAAGATTAGCATATTTTCTTTTTCTGAAATCATGATCAGAAGGTGTTGATTTGCATTTAGTATGATCTCTACGGCTGTAGCACTCATGTCCTAAACCCATCTTCATATTATTGTAAGATTGTTCGGTTAGGAAGTTTAGGACTTTGGTGCTACCTCCCCATTTGTCGTGGACTTTCCTTGCGTGTAGGAGTAAGTCCTTTAGGGTTTTAATTTCCTCAAGACATTTCGTGTGATCTACGTCATTATCCTTATTGTAATTTTCATGAAAGTCTTGGAACCTTTTGTTAAAAATAAATACAACATCCGAATGTTGTCTCTTAACATTGATCATCTCAGTTTTAGATTCCTTCAATTACTTTGTAAGAGAATCTATTTCTTTCTTTTGATCTAAAATCACTGCTTCATTAGATGTAGCTTTAGACTCTAAAAGGTATTTGGCTTTTCTAAGTTCTAAAGTTATAGCTTCATTAGCTATAACTTTGGCTTGAAGGTGCTGAATATTAAGCTTTAGATATGAGGTTATAGCTTCATTAGCTATAACTTTAGACTCTAGTTCCTTCTTCTTAGCATTAGTAGTATCTAATGTTGTAGCTTTATCAGCTGTAACTTTAGATTTCAACTTCTTAGCTTTTGCCTTTAGAATATGATTCTCCTCAGCAATATCAAGAATATGTTCTTTTAGATCCTTTAGTTCCATATCTTTTTCATGACATCTGTCGAGGGATTGCTCAAATAGTTCAATTAGGGCATTTCTAGATAGTTTCTTAACGCGCTTTTTGAGTTCAAAATAACTAACCTCATCATCGTCATCTTCATCTGATTCTCCTAGAAGGCAGTAATTTGAGTGAGAATCTGTGCTATCATCGTCGCTATTAGAAATTAGGTCAAGACTGACGCTGCTGAGGCAAAGATTTGCTACTTCGTCATCTTCAGATCCTTCATCATCTTCTGAGTCAAGATCTCCCTAACACGAAGCCATTATTACTTGCTTGAACTCCTTCTTTGTCTTCTCACGTTTTGTCTTGTCTTTAATTTTCTCCCATGTGGGACAATCCTTGATCATATGATCAGATTCTCCACACTTGAAGCAACCTCTATTGGCAAATGACGATTTAGACTTTGTTGTTTTCTTATTGAAAGACTTATTGTTATTAGCAGTAGACTTTGTTTACTTGTTTCGAAAAATTCTATTTTTAAAACGACGAGCAAACAAAATGGTCTCATCTTCTATGTCGGAGCTGACATCCTCGCTTATCAAGGCCATGTTTTTACCTCTACTCGGTTCTGCTTCATCAGCATTTAGAGTGAGTTCATGGGCCATGAGAGCACCAATGAGTTCTTGATAAGATAGGCTCGCAAGATCTCTTGATTCCTCCATTGCAGTGACCTTGGCGCACCACTTTTTAGTTAGACACCTAAGAACCTTTCTTGCAATGTCCTCGGTATCAAATTTTCTTCCTAGGTTTTTCAACTCGTTTATGATGCTTGAAAAACGTGCGGACATACTATCCAAGGACTCATTTGGCTCCATACTGAATAGCTCATATTTCTGTATTAACAGATCTATGCGGTGCTTCCTAACAATGGAAGTACCTTTATAAGCTAGTTCAAGGCTATCCCATATTTCCTTGTCCATTGAGCAAGAAGAGAAGCGATCGAATTCTGCAGTAGTCATGCCATTCTGCAATAGGCTTATTGCTTTAGTATTATTTTCGGCCTTCTTGTAGTCAGCCTCGACATAATACTCTTCCATTTTCTCGTAGGTAGTGCTTTCAGTGGATGCAACCAAAATTTTATGCGGTCCGTTTTGGATAATCCTCCAGCACTCCCAATCATGACCCTTCACATAGTGAGTCATCATGTTATTCCATAAACCATAATTCTTCCCATCAAAGATGGGACACTTGAGGTATTTGGAATTTATTTATCACATGATAGGCAGCGCAATATAAAACGATAAGATAAATAAAGATAGACAGATCAGCCTCTTTGCGGTTAAGCAATCAAGAGCACGAGGCTCTGATACCAATTGAAGAGTCTATCAATAGCCGAAATACTCAAGAGGGGGGGGGGGGGAATTGAGGATTAAAAAAAACATAGCCCACTTTTTCGATTGTAAGTATATAATTAATAATTTAAAGTTTATTGATTAAACTTTAACTAATCAACTAATTAACGAATTAAAACAAACTGTAAATAAAACGAAACAAACGAAAGAGAAGGGAGAGACACACACGATTTTTGAAGCGGTTCAGTTTCACAAATCGAAACCTACGTCCACTATTCTCGATTAATAAATTTAGTACCTTTCTACAGATTACAAATTTACTAACCCAACTCGTACAACTAACCCTAATTATAACTCAAATAAGAATCATTAAATACTCGAGTGACTAACTTACGCTAATAAGAAAGCACTAATGATTCTACTAAAAGTTCACGTTAATGAACAAATAAGAAATCAATTAAGCACTATTATCTTATAACAATAACGAAAGAACGAATGCACAAGTTTATAAATCACACGACCTTTTTCGAAAAATAACGAAACGGTTTTTGCTTTAAAACGCGGTTTTTGCTTTTTGAAAATAAATCAAAGTTATGCTCAAATGTCTTGCTTTCAAATGTAGCCAAGAGTAAATTATTTATAGTAAAAGAGGAGCAAGGGTGAGAGGAGTTTCGGTCTCCTTGAAACCCTAATATGGCCGAAATAATATGATATGAAAATAGAATCATATCTTATTATTTTTATCCATAAAATCATAGGAAAAGATATAATTTGTTAATAGATTATCTTATCATATATTCTCCTAATATTCTTTCCTTAATGCCCTAGATATGCCGAATGAAAATAAGGAAAAATCATAACAACTTTCCTTATTTTATTTAAGCAATCTCTTAGAAAAGATATAGGATAATCATAAGATAATCCAATCAAATATATACTTAATATATTTTCCTTAAACCCCTAGATGGAGAAAATATAAGATATGTAAACAAATCATATCTTATTATTTATATCCTTAAAGTCTTAGGAAATGATAGAGAATAACTAAAAGATAATTTTATTAATTATTCTCTTATTATGATTTCCTTAAATCTTAAGATATGATAAGATTTTTCGATAATAAAGATATCTTATCATATATAACCATATCATGCTAAATATAAAAGATATGTTAAGATACTTTTAGAGAATAAAATCTTAACAATAATCAACTAATATTATTAGGTTTACACGAGAGTCCACACGGCTCATAGGTCTCGTTTTTCGTGAAAATCCTAGCTTAACATTAGTTAGATTTAGGGTTTAAGAGTGTGTAGTATTAGAAACCTTAACTAGTAATACGACTCAACTCATAAGTTGAATTAACATAATCACTAATTATAAGCTTAACATAAAACCACACTCAATATGAATATAAGCTTCCTCGTCAAATAAATACTTCTACTAAAAACATTTAAAAGAACAAAAACAGTTTTCTAAAAACAATTTAAAAACAATTTTGTCGTGTATTATATAAACTTCTGTAGATACCTCATTTATGCACCTCCCGCCAAACACCCGGTGATGATTGGGCCGCATGTTTGGTACGCGGAACGATTTATGACAGTTCGTAAGTTTATCGTTAAGTGATAGCTCAAATACTTGTGTCTACCCCTTGGTCGTCATCTATGCACCGATACGGTCGTTTTGACAGTAATTAGAGTTCATTTGGAGTCCGGGTCAAAAACCGTTTTATTTTCTAATAAACCGTTTAAAATGCCGAGTGAGAATGTTCTGGAATATTCCGGATGTTTCTATTCCATAATTTATTTTTACAACTTTTGGTATAATATATCCCGAAATCTTATTTTAAGGAATAAGGAAGTTGAGATCTACCGCAATTCCATAAAAGAAACGCGGAAATCTTTCTTCCGCAGGAGGAAACCTCTGGGGAAAAGACGCAGCACCTGCTGCGCCTCTTCGAAGAGTCGCAGTGGGTGCTGCGCCTCTTCCCCAGCCCTTTTATGCGTATTTTCAGATCTTTTCGAGATTTATTTCCAAAGTTTCACTCATACCATAATTCCTCCGTGTGATTAGTATAAATAGGGACCTTCGTTCCTCATATTTCTCACGCGAGTATCCGCCCTTCTCTTCTCCCTTTGCATTCTAAGACCGTGCTCTAAGCTTATTGACATCTACGTGCTTGATCAATCGACAACGTAAGCTCGGATCCTTCTGAGTA
The DNA here is from genome assembly GCF_048544455.1 of Silene latifolia. Taxonomy (NCBI): domain Eukaryota; kingdom Viridiplantae; phylum Streptophyta; class Magnoliopsida; order Caryophyllales; family Caryophyllaceae; genus Silene; species Silene latifolia. The sequence goes on along the minus strand of NC_133534.1, from coordinate 148,653,761 downwards.
CCAGTCATGTTTGCATGACCGACCAATTTGACCAACTCCACTCAATTAATCAATCAATTTAATCTAAATCCTCTAACGAGGGCACTTTCATCATACATTCGAGTCGAGAAATCTCTAATCGTAAACATAGTTAATCTCGTTTCGTCAAACATAGAAGTCTGAGGGTGTAAATCCCATCTTTTACTATTGTATTTTATTAATGTATCAGTTAATGTAAGGTTTACGTCAAAAATATGCTTAAAACCGATTTATAAAACCTTTTATGAAACTTATTTTTACGGATTAACAGCAGACAGACGTCGAGAAGAAACGCAGCATCTGCTGCGTCTCTTCCTGAGGCTGCCGCAGTTCCTGCTTTTCTTCTTCCTCCGTCCTCTGTTAATTCGTCCTTTGTGTTCTTTTTCTTATTTTCTTCTTAATCATTCACATGTAATAATTATGATTAATTGTTCTTAATAATTTTTCGCCTTTAAATTTCGACATAAATCCCTAATAATCAATATTTGCAGGTTTTCGTCATTAAAATCAAACCCGGTTTTGGGAGATTCGATTTGTTCATATCAAATCTCTGGAATTCGACTTGTATATGTTTGCATCTGTTTATCACAACCTTCTTAATAGTTTAACCTAAACAAACCTAATTAACTTGTAATAATTTGACCTAAATAATTTGTAATTAATATCTTATTAATCTTATTAGTTTTAATTCGTTTTAATTCGTTTTAATTCGCTTTTACGACCAATTCACATGTAAATAACCTGTTAAATCACTTTCATCCGAGTCAAATATCGATAATCGATCATTAAATCCACCAACGAACATTAACAATCGCAGTTCTGACTTCACAGCCAGAACTCGCCTCAAGAACAGACGCATTGACCAATGCGCCTCTTCCAAGGGACGCAGCATTGCTGCGCCTGTTCCGGGTTGAGCTATGTCTCTGAACTTCCGTTCTTGCTTTGACCTAATTCGTTAATTGTGTATTAATCGGCTATTAATCCTAATATTGCTCTAATCCGTCCGTGTTTTCTAACCTATTTTGTTTTTTTCCCTTATTTTTCTCAAATTATCCATTTTAAATATATTTTTGACGTAAATCATTAATCCGTTGTAATTCATTGTAATTTTTAATTATCGCAATTTTATTTATTATATTGTTTTGGATTATTTATTTATTTGTTCTCACATGTAATTAATTTTAAACCCTACTTCGACATTAATGAGTGCTTAATTGCGTGTTCACCGACTTAGTTAACTATCACATGCTAGGTTTAAAACGTTGTTTGTTGCATTGCATGCATATAATCGACAGCATATCAAGTACAAACGACTTCTCTAATCATTAGTAGAGGCCGCTATCGAGGCGGGCGGGATTAGGTGTTCATTAAAAGGACTCCCTAATACGTACCCTCACCCCTTACTCCAGATCTCTGTGAACATCCGTGTTCATTGGCATCCACGAGAGTCATTCCAGACATAGAATGCTAAGGGTAACGAGTTCTTAGTGTTCATGTCACTACTTTGTGTCTTGACATGACACGAGGTATTCGAACGGTTTCCAATTTTCCCTATTAAATTGGTGGCGACTCCACAAATGAAAACGCTTGTTTCCCAAGCGCCCCCATGGGCCCCTCGTGTCCACAGTTTGGCGACTCCGCTATGGAGTAATACACTTACGTGTTGCCAAGGGTGAAACTTGAACAAGGTTAGGGAATAGTTCATATGAGACAGTTGTCGGTTTTCATTACTCGATCTTCTTAGATCGTTTTATTCGGCCTTCCTAGGCCCAACCCAACCCATTTGACCAATCGTCCCGTCTGGATGGTCCAAATTTTTATCTAGGCCTAAGGAGGGATATCGATTGACGTCAACCATACCATGATGCTTACTCATGTTTGTATCAAGGGCTTTCACTACTCGAGGAAATGGACTAGGAACCGACCTTACTCATGTTTGGCACAGACCTCTACACAGACCAGGGTTTGATTGCTCGGTATGACAACCCACCCTTTTAAACCAAAACCCTTCTAAATGCACTCAGCATACCGTTATAATGCCCGTATGAATGCTTGTTTTATACGTGATCACCATTTTATAAACAAAACCATGACAAAAATTTCGTAAAAAAAAATAAAAAAAAAATTCAAAATATAAATATTTTCGAAAAATGGCCCCAAATTAGCGCAGAATAAGTCGAAACTCTGTCCAAATGTCGAGTCAAAATTCGGGCCTCAAAACCCATTTCAAAACCTCACTTCGAGTCAACACTCCTGCAACTACAACACAGTTTGCCAGGACAAACATTTCAAACCTTTGTCATTTTCAAAACCATACTTCACACAAGTGACACAATCCCACTTCACAAGTCGAGTCTCTTTGCTTTGAGTAAGTGTGCTGGAGTGGTCGATCGTGTTTTGATTCGTCGTCGATCTCTTATCCAGTTTCCAAGATGCCTGAAAGTAGTACCACAAGCGCCAGCGGTCAACCCCCAAATGGTAATGCTCAAATCCTAGCTGCGCTCTCTCGTCTCTAAATAAGTCAAGACTAAGTTTATGATCGCCTCAACACTATTGAAGGCCGAATTGTTGCTGTAGAAACTAGACTCCCTCCTGTAGAAGATGATATTCCTAGTGAAATTGTGCATGCTAACCTCCCACCTTTTGTTGGACAACCAAAAATCAACCCTCCTACTGAAGCTGAGAAGCGACTCCAATACTTGGAGGAGCAACTAATGTACCTCAAAGGAGATGACATTTAAAGGGAGAACAATTGTAAGTATGAGGCCGTGAACACCAAATTGCCAACCAACTTCAATTTGACTGATATCCCAAAGTTCAAGGGACATGAAAATCCTTTGAACCACATTCGTGCTTTCAAAGACTACATGTCTATCAAAGGCATCAAACCTGAGATGTTCCTAAGGATATTTCCTTCATCTCTCGACACCATTCCTAAGCAATGGTTCTACTCTTTGGAGCACAAGAAGATTGCCACCTGGGATGATGATGTAATCGAGTTCGCTAAACAATACACGGATAATGCTGAGATCCAAGTCAATATGCGTACTCTAGAGGTTCTTACCCAAAATAAGAAAGAAGGCTTCACCGACTTCCTAAGTAGGCGGAGGACGACTAGCACACAACTTGTCGAGCGTCCAGATGAAGCTATCCTTGTGGAAAAGTTCGTGGATAACTTGAGACCCATTTATGCAAACTACTTGAGGTATCAAAACATAAAGACCTTCAAAGATCTAGCTGTGCTAGGGACAAGAATTGAAGATGACATCCGTAAAGGCCTCTTGTCCAAAACGGTAGGTTGTGGATATAAAGGTTTAACAAGTCATTCTTATGGCTCTTCTAGTAAGACTGATGAGGTTAACCTTCTCGAATCATCCAAGAAAAATAACCCGCAAAGGAAATTCACGAACATTGGCGATACATACTCCAATGCTCTGAAAAGGTTGATGAAACAGGGTAAGCTCGAACCCATAGGGCCTACACCTAACCCAGAAAAGAAGTCTAAGTTCTGGGACGAAAATTCATACTGCGAATATCATAGAGGTAAGGGACACGATACAGAGAAGTGTTACAAGCTAAAGCATGTCCTTCAAGATATGATCGAAGATGGTCGCCTACCCATACCTCCTGGAGGTAAGCCTAACAATACTCAGAATCCTCTTGGAGTTCTGATGATTACAAATGAAGAATCTACCTTAGATTGTTCATACCTCATTTCTCCTATCGAAGATGAGATCCATGCGTTAGAAGATGAAGGGCGTTATTCCACCATTTCTCCTACCATCGCCGACTTTATTGCATGGGCAAAGAGTGTGAATAGGCAAGTTTCAGAATTGGAAGATGTAGTAGCATCCCTCCGTAATCCAAGCACCATACCCAGGGAGAGTGTGCCACTAAAACTATCTTCAAATTCTACAATACAAGAGGTAGTCGCCGTGGTTGACAGTCTAGTCAACCAAATAATCAATTTAGAATCTGAGATCATCAGATTAAGAGAGTTTGCTACCGTCAACCGAGTATGGGCCGACGACGATGAAGATGAACACCTCACTGAGCACTACCTAGTCAAGATTACTGAGGACATAGTCAAAGGTAGTGAAGACCAAGATATAGACCACCTTACTCGTTCAAGGCGTCCATATCAAAACATTTCTCAAAATGGTCCTATAGCTAGTGGTCCAATTACTAACACCAACGTCGTCACACCAAATGATGGCGAAGATACATCTACTGACCACTTGCTAAAACAACTACAGAAGACAAAGGCTGATCTTTCAGTCTGGCAACTAGTGGCAAGTTCATTTCCTTATCGCCAAGCTTTATTACAAGCTTTGGCCAAATTAAATGTAGCACACAACTCTACGCCTGACGATATAGTCAACTTGGTCTTCCAAGATTCAACTAAGCTAAGTAACCCAGTTACTTTTTCAGATGAGGATTTACCTCCCTTCGGTGCCAGTCAAAACCTAGTTCTATACATCACCGTCATATGCTTAAAGAAAAATGTGCCAATGACTTTGGTAGATGATGGCTCTGCACTCAATGTCATACCATTGAAAACAGCCTATAAATTGGGCATGAAAGAATCGGATTGGACTCCTACTAACCAAGGTGTTTGAGCATACGATGGAACACGACGTAAAGTGGTATGACTAGTCAATCTCACCATAGCTACAGGACCAATTGAGCGAAAGGTTAACTTTAAAATAGTGGATATCGAAGCATCATTTAACATACTTCTGGGAAGGCCTTGGATTCACGCCTCCAAAGCAGTAGCATCCACCTTGCACCAGAAAATCAAGATCCCACTAGATGGCAAAGTAGTGATGATCACTTCGTCACCTATTAAGGCAGTGATAGAGAAGATGTCAAGCAACCAAGTAGTCACAGATCCAGTATATGAGCTTGGGGGCTTCCTTAGCATAAACCTTATAGAAACTGAACTAGCACCTCTTTACTTCGATCTATACTCCAATTTAGTGGTCAACCACATACTCAAGTCTCAGGGATACTTCCTGGGAATGCCACTGAATCCTGCCCAGAAGAATACATTTACACCTTACAAAGAAGGAAACTCTCAAAGGATACCGTTAGGGTTGGGATACAAACCCACGAAAGAAGAAGCTCTAGAAATGCTCACCCAGTTTCAAAACCGTAAGAACGTGGGAATCCAAATGCGACCCTATCTCCCCACCCTAAATGGATACTTCGTCAGAGAAGGGAGTCAAGAATACTATCATGGGTTTTCCGAACCTTGGCACTATAAAGGAACGTGATACGGTCGTTTCTGTACCAAAAATAAACCTAAAAACAACTAACAGAAGCTAGCAGCAAGTAGGGTCGATCTCCACAGGGAGGCTATTTTGCTAATTATCTGTTTAACTCAGTCCGTCAGGATGTCACGAAAATGGGGGTTTAAATGTGATTTTCTAAACTAATAAGAGTAGGGAAAAGAGAATAAGAGAAAGGGATTAAACAGATAGGGAAAAACAGCTAAGACAAACGGTTCACCATAATCATCCGATCAAGTAATCTAGGTCTCAGGTCAATGCAAATACGGTCTAAGGGGTAATGAACGTCACCTTTCGGTCCTTAATTCGCCCTAAAGTGTAAACAGCTTAACTTTCGCCCTCACTGCAATACCCTATTGTTCGCTACTAGTCTACCTTTTCCAACCTTTCGGTCCAGGTCGAGGGTCACTAGGAATTATAGGTCTAATTGCGTCGACTCAATTAGAAAGATACAATTAAATGTAGCATTTAACCAACAAAGACAACACCAGCATTAACCCAATAAGTCGATTACTCTCCCTTCATAATTATGGATCCCCTATAGTCTTAGCATAAGGGAATTAGCTACTCATGTTACTAATTAAACTAACAGCAATTAATTTCCCAGCAGTAAACATAATGAAATAACAATAAATTGCGATAAGGAAAATTAGGGTAGAAATTAATTGTAACGAAAGCGAAGAATTAAAGCAATAAAGGATTAATTATTATTAAAGGAAGAGAAAGAAATTACAATCCAAGCGAATCCGGCGTAAAGAACACAAAATCCGAGTGAAAATAATCCCGAAATAAAGTAACAGTGAAGAGGAACAAGGCAGCGTTCTAAAGTTTACAGTAGAGTGTTTGATAATATGAAAGATGATCCTAATAAACCTAGTAAAGCATGCTTAAATGGCAAAGCAAAAGAGTTTAGCGAAATAAAATATCACGCGGGCTAATTAAAGCCCAAACCCGTCAAAAAATGTTGCTCGATCGATCATGTAGTCTCTCGATCGAGTGATATTCCTTAGCATTCCTCTCGATCGAGAACAATTCCTCTTTAATCACTCGATCGAGAAGAAGTAGCTCTCAATCGAGTAAATGGTCTCTCGATCGAATAGAAATAGATCTCGATCGAGCACTTCTCAGCGCGTAATTCCTGCTTTGCGCACTGAACTTCAAATGGCTGCCATTTCTTCGTTACTTGGGCAAATAGGGCGATTCCGGTGGCGTTGGAAAGCTAAAAGGACAAAATTTCATCTCCAATTGGAATCACCTGAATATCTGTTGTATAACCCGAGATATGGCTCTCCAAAGTAGGCACTAGCAATTTGAAGTTCTTCCTTTGCTCGCCTAGCTATCTTTCTTCTTTGCGCATCTCAAAATAGCTACATTCCCGCTCCAAGTTCACTCTTCCTCCAAATGCATGCTAAAAGGACGGTAAAAGGCTTGATTTCACTACTTTTGGGTTCATTCCTGCAAATAAGACAAAATAACCCAAAGTAGTATATTCGGGCATTTCGTAGCATAAAACTACGATAAAAGCATAGAAATACGTGCATGAATTAGGCTAAAAAGACTATATAAAATGCACGTATCAAATCTCCCCAAACCAAACCTTTACTCGTCCTCGAGTAAACTAAAATGCAACTAATGGAACGGAAATGATAACTCAGAGCTAGCTTAACTTGTCTACTTAAACCAGTTTAATGCAAACTAAAATCAACGATTCTGACTACAATGGTCAACACGCAAACGAATTGTAAGATGTCCATAAATAAAGCTGACCTATCAACCCTGCAAGACCAACAAAATCGGACTCTCACGTGGTCACTCTTCTCTCATGAAGCAAAGGGTGAGAGTATATGTATAAGAGAGAAAGAGAAAACAGTCACTCACCTAGACTGCGACCTACATAACATGCATGCAACAAAAATGATAGACGATTCAAGTCATCGCACATACATTCCAACCAACAATGTCCGTCACAGCTGAGGGCTTACAAAAGATATGGGAAAGTGAGGTTCAGGTGGGAAAAGGCAAAACAAATTATGGAAATGTGAAGGTCAAGCGTCAAGCTAGTTCCTAAACAAGGCCATATAAGACCATCCGAATCTCAACTGACTAGAAAATAAAGTACAAGTGCCCTTCATTGGCACACATCTCACTACCCAAAACACTATCTCCTCAAAAAGATATGAATAAAATGGAGGAGTGAGACCGTCACAAGATAGAAATAGGCACAGACGGACTCAATATTCAAACCAGCTAAGCTTTCTTTGATGTTCATGCCTCTGGTTGTCACGTGAATCAACATTTTTTTTTCATTTCTTCTTCTTTTTCCTATTTCACGTGTAATTCATTTTTCATTTCTCTTTTTTTTTTCAATTTTTTTTTTTTTGTTCCACGTCTCATTTTTTTCATTTTCACGTGTTTTTTTTTCTTCATTCTCATTCTCCTTTCCTTCAACCTTCACCAACTCCAATCAAAGTACACACGGCCAAACTGCAGACGGAAAAATATACCACAAAAGGCAAACTAAACTAGCTTGACTAGGCAGGCTGAGTTTTGGATGTAGCTAATGGGTCAAAAAGGCAAGATTTGGCTTAAGTGGAGCTATATGGGTGAAAAATATAAGAAAAGGGGAAAAATTTATAAGCACCTCCCTGCATGTGACATCGACCACAAACCCGAATGTATGCATTTGACAAGAAATCGAATGTCATAAAAGTGCAAAAATAATGAACATGCTATGCAAGGAGTACTACTCTCAATTCCTACATGAACCGGTCATGAATGTCACCAGTTATAAGGCTCTAAAACTCAGAAATTGTAGAGTAGGTTGCCAATTTATCAGGTCAAGTCTAAACAGTCAGCTAAATTTGAACAAAAACTCGTAGAAATGCGCAAGACTCAACTAATAAGTGTTAAAAAAGTGCAAGGCTCAAGTAAAAAGACAAGTTAAAGTGCAATTTCATCACGGAAATCTACCGTTCCGACTCAACCTATATGCTAAAATAAACGTGAAATTTTTTGATTTTTTGAAAAAAATTCAATTTTTATTGAATTTTTGAATTTTTAACAAAAATAAACAACAATGCAAACATAAATTAAACGTGATAATTGAAATGCAATGAAAACAAGATGCAGACACAGATATGGATGCATAACCTCCCCAAACCAAGCTGTACAATGTCCTCATTGTACCAAAAATAGGGAAAGGAAATGCAAACTAAAAAGGAGAGAGTGGAGATGCGGAAAACTCACAAGACGTCATATAAAGGGACCTCCCCAAACCGACCATAAACATGGGAGGTCAAGGAAAGTCAAACAGTAGCTCCATAGACGGGAAACAGCAGCAGGGAGTCAAAACTACTCGATCGAGCACTTGGAACAGCTCGATCGAGTGAACTGGTCCATTGGAAGGACTCGATCGAGCAGAAAACCAATTGATCGAGTAAGCATGATTTTGGTTTTGGTCGATCGAGGACAATTCTCACTCGATCGAGTGAAAACTGCCCCAAAAAGTGCTCGATCGAGCTAAAAACCACTCGATCGAGTACTTAGACCTGCAAAACAGGCAATTCAAAGCTAGAAAAGCATAAGGAGTTCGTAAAACAGCGTATAAAGTTCAACAATAAGCTAAGGAAAAATAAAATGTTCAACAAAAGTACAACAAAACAGTCCGGGCTGCCTCCCGGTAGCGCTAGTTTCAGATAGGTCCCAGCTCGACCTTCTTCCAGATCCTCCAAAAGCACAAATCATCGGCCTACTACTAGGCCTCTGACTGGACGCGGTAGCTTCAGCAATCGTCAAGCGGATATCCGGCCTCCACAGCTTGGCAATGTAAGAACAAATGACTTCCCACAAAGATCCGGGTCCCAATCTATCACCTCATCACGCAGCTTTTTCCTAGACGGTGTGGCTTCATCAACACCTCCTCCTGGGTCGTCTATCCAGGCAGTTCCAGACTTCATGCTAAGAGCACCCATCTCACCTCCCGGGTCTTTAAACTCGTCAAGACCTGTAGAAAGATAAACAAAGACACATTCCTCCAATTCGCTCGCAGAATGGGGCGGAGGCGTCATAAAAGCAGCAATAAAATGTGACTCAGAAGGACTATCAGACGGTATATCAAAGGACTCTTCATGAGGGACATCATCACATGGCGGGATGTGCATGGGTTCCCTAGGGTCATCAGACTTAGTAAAAACCAAGTCCTCCCCTCCGACCTGAAAGGTAAGTGTCCCAACCCCGACATCGATAATTGCGCCAGCAGTGCACAAAAATGGTCTTCCCAAAATAACGGGAATGTTACGGTCCTCGGGTATATTTAAGATGATAAAATCTACGGGAATAAAGAAATTCCCGATCCTAACAGGTACATCATGTAGAGCTCCTTTGACCCGAACATAAGAATGGTCAGCTAGCTGAACAGTCGTTTTAGCGCGTGTGAACTTAGTCAACCCAAATTTCAAGGCAAGAGACAAAGGTAAAACGCTAATATTAGCTCCTAGGTCACATAAAGCACTATCAATTGAATGGGTCCCTATTGAACATGGTATAGAAAAACGACCTGGGTCAGACATTTTGGGAGGGGTCCCATTTCGAAGAAGTCGTTGCACTCTTGATCATAGAAACATTCATTACCGTCTTAACATTACTAACATCCCTCTTAGACCAATCAATTTGATCAAGAAATTCAGAATAAGAGGGTACCTGAGCAATCATTGCATTGTAATGATCAGCGACATTAAGATCTCGGATACGGTCCAGGAAATTGCAGTCACGGTATGGTAGCGACGATTTTGAAAAAGGAACTCGAACAGAATAGGATTCAACCGTATATTCCTTTGTATCGTTACTCGGAGTAGGCGTTGGTGATGATTTCACGCTTCCCGAGGCTTCAGGGATCGATCGAGGCGTGTCACTACTCGATCGAGTAGTTTCCTCATGATAAGTAGTCAATCGAATGTCAATGGGAACTCGATCGATTACTGTTTGATTGTTGCTGCTCGATCGAACAGGTTCAGGTAGTCGATCGAGATAGTCCTCTTCAAATGTGTTCGATTGACTCAACGAAGTAGGTCGAACGAATGAAAAATCCTCCAAATAATTCGATCGAGCAGTGGTAGGCACTCGATCGAATTCCTCGCTCAGGTCAGCGTGCACATCAGTACTGTGAGCTGCGTGAATGGTACCTGTGAGGCTCGAGTTATAAACAGTAGCGGTAATAGGCGATTCGGGCACTATATGATAAGGAATGATATCGGCATTCATAGCACACACCGTCTCATATTCCTCTTGGATTTGCTCATATTGCTCTTGGGCTTGCTCAAGAGCTAGTTGATTCACCCAAGCCTGTAGCTTCTGTGTACGGATGGCAAATTCCTCACAGTAATATGATATTGTTGACCTTTTGTAGTGCAAGTGCCCTTATCATCGACTTAACTTCTTCGGCCTCATCATTCCTAGCAAGTGGGGGAATTGGCTGCTGTGAGAAAGAATAACAAGGCAGTGGGTAGCCTTGTTGCAGCAACGGTTGTGGTCTAGGCCTCGTTGGAGGAGCAGCATCATAGTAATTACCACAACCCCAAGATTCTTTCCTCTCCCAATTAGTTGATCTTTCAGTTTGAGCTTCAAACTGAGCAATAAGTCGAGAGACGGACGTCATCTTGGCAAAAGGGTCGAAGGTACTCAAGCCTTCCCTTCGACAATCTCTTTCTTAAATCTGTCTAATAGACCTGTAAGACCTATCAAAACAGCACTAAAGAAAAAGATAAGAATGGCCTCAAGGTACTCAGTCTTCCCTTGAGGCGAAAAGACAAACAAAATAAAACAGATAAAAAGCGTCGCCTCCCCGGCAACGGCACCAAAATTTGATACGGTCGTTTCTGTACCAAAAATAAACCTAAAAACAACTAACAGAAGCTAGCAGCAAGTAGGGTCGATCTCCACAGGGAGGCTATTTTGCTAATTATCTGTTTAACTCAGTCCGTCAGGATGTCACGAAAATGGGGGTTTAAATGTGATTTTCTAAACTAATAAGAGTAGGGAAAAGAGAATAAGAGAAAGGGATTAAACAGATAGAGAAAAACAGCTAAGACAAACGGTTCACCATAATCATCCGATCAAGTAATCTAGGTCTCAGGTCAATGCAAATACGGTCTAAGGGGTAATGAACGTCACCTTTCGGTCCTTAATTCGCCCTAAAGTGTAAACAGCTTAACTTTCGCCCTCACTGCAATACCCTATTGTTCGCTACTAGTCTACCTTTTCCAACCTTTCGGTCCAGGTCGAGGGTCACTAGGAATTATAGGTCTAATTGCGTCGACTCAATTAGAAAGATACAATTAAATGTAGCATTTAACCAACAAAGACAACACCAGCATTAACCCAATAAGTCGATTACTCTCCCTTCATAATTATGGATCCCCTATAGTCTTAGCATAAGGGAATTAGCTACTCATATTACTAATTAAACTAACAGCAATTAATTTCCCAGCAGTAAACATAATGAAATAACAATAAATTGCGATAAGGAAAATTAGGGTAGAAATTAATTGTAACGAAAGCGAAGAATTAAAGCAATAAAGGATTAATTATTATTAAAGGAAGAGAAAGAAATTACAATCCAAGCGAATCCTAACGAACGAACACAAAATCCGAGTGAAAATAATCCCGAAATAAAGTAACAGTGAAGAGGAACAAGGCAGCGTTCTAAAGTTTACAGTAGAGTGTTTGATAATATGAAAGATGATCCTAATAAACCTAGTAAAGCATGCTTAAATAGCAAAGCAAAAGAGTTTAGCGAAATAAAATATCACGCGGGCTAATTAAAGCCCAAACCCGTCAAAAAATGTTGCTCGATCGATCATGTAGTCTCTCGATCGAGTGATATTCCTTAGCATTCCTCTCGATCGAGAACAATTCCTCTTTAATCACTCGATCGAGAAGAAGTAGCTCTCAATCGAGTAAATGGTCTCTCGATCGAATAGAAATAGATCTCGATCGAGCACTTCTCAGCGCGTAATTCCTGCTTTGCGCACTGAACTTCAAATGGCTGCCATTTCTTCGTTACTTGGGCAAATAGGGCGATTCTGGTGGCGTTGGAAAGCTAAAAGGACAAACTTTCATCTCCAATTAGAATCACCTGAATATCTGTTGTAGAACCCGAGATATGGCCTCCAAAGTAGGCACTAGCAATTTGAAGTTCTTCCTTTGCTCGCCTAGCTATCTTTCTTCTTTGCGCATCTCAAAATAGCTACATTCCCGCTCCAAGTTCACTCTTCCTCCAAATGCATGCTAAAAGGACGGTAAAAGGCTTGATTTCACTACTTTTGGGTTCATTCCTGCAAATAAGACAAAATAACCCAAAGTAGTATATTCGGGCATTTCGTAGCATAAAACTACGATAAAAGCATAGAAATACGTGCATGAATTAGGCTAAAAAGACTATATAAAATGCACGTATCAGAACGCAACTGGCTGGAATCGAGATCTTTCACGATTGCTACTTCATTCCTTCAGAAACGGTTCATACCGTCAAGACTCGTCAAGCACCTTGCTTAGACGAACAAGCTGTCAGTCTTCTGTTTGGAGAGGACCGATTTGTTAGAGCTGCGCAGGACGAGATCATTACCATGATACTTTAGGATGACCACTTCAATCCTACAGCCTTAATCACCGAAACTAGTTCAAATCAGGAAAAAGAATGGAGAAAGTCGATCAAGTGGACAAACAACCAAGGAAAGCTCTTCAAGGTCACCACTGGAGAAGGAGAGATGTTCAAAGGAGAACCAGAAGACAACGAATTCGAGTCAGAGTCGGAGTTGGAGTCAGAATCAGAGTCAGAGTCTAGAGAAGTCCCTAGAGAGTCTCCTCCTGTCGTCACTCCCAATCCCCGCGTTCCTCCTAGCTTAGCGTCAAGTAGTAGCAGTAGCCTGGGAAATGTTTTAGCAGCTGTCCCTTTACCGCCACTGACTACAGAACAGATGGCTTATTTGTTTCAACTCTTTTCAAAATTTAATATGAATAAATCAGATTCTGCTTACTCTTTGTGTTATTCTGAATACAATTCTATTTACGATGATGATGAGGATGATCCTGACCCAGACTCAATCGAGTTACCTCCCTACATAGCTAAAGAAATATCACAAGAGGGGGAAGGGGCACCGGTTATAGAGGACACTGAACCCATCAACGTTGGAACCGAACTAGAACCCCAAGAACTTAGGATAGGGACGACCCTAAGCCCAACCGAAAGGGCCAGTTTCATAGACCTCCTACATGAGCTCAAAGACGTTTTCGCTTGGTCCTACAAAGACATGCCAGGTATTGACAGGGATATTGCAGAACACAAAATTCCAATCAAACCAGGTTTTAAACCTGTAAAGCAGATACTCCGTCGAATGAGGACAGAATGGGCTCTTAAAATCAAAGAAGAAGTCGATAAACAATTCAAAGCCGGGTTCATCAAAGTTTTCGAGTATTCAGACTGGGTGGCCAATATAGTACCCGTACCCAAAAAGGATGGGTGAATCCGAGTTTGTGTTGATTTCCGAGACTTAAACAAAGTAAGTCCCAAAGACGATTTCCCTCTACCACACATCGACATATTGGTAGACAATATAACAGACCACGCGTTGTTGTCCTTCATGGACGGATATGCAGGATATAATCAGATCAAGATGGCCATAGAAGACATGCATAAGACTGCCTTTGTCACCCAATGGGGCACCAATTGCTATACTATTATGCCATTCGGGCTAATCAATGCTGGAGCTACCTATCAACGAACTGCGACCACATTGCTGCATGACATGATGCACAAAGAGGTAGAAGTGTACGTCGACGATATGATTGTCAAGTCCAAGGATAGAAAGGGGCACACTGACAACCTTCGTAAGTTCTTCCTGAGATTGCGAAAATACAACATGAGGCTCAATCCCCAGAAGTGCGCATTCGGGGTAACATCAGGCAAATTTCTGGGATTTGTCTTTAGTCAAAGAGGAATAGAAATCGATCCATCCAAACTCAAAGCTCTAATTGAAATGCCACAACCTCAAACAGAGAAGGAGGTTAGAGGATTTCTAGGCAAGGTGCAATATATAAACCGCTTCATATCGAAACTTACTATGATCTGTGAACCCATTTTCAAAAAGCTCAAGAAAACAGATCACACCATATGGGACGATGACTGTCAAAAGGCGTTTGACAAAATTAAGGAGATACTAGCCAAGCCACCAGTGCTCATGCCTCCTCAACGATATCAACCTCTTGGTTTATATCTCACAGTAACTAAAACAGCCATGGGAGCTATGCTAGCACCAACTATAGGAAAAGAAGAAAGAGTTATCTACTACCTTAGTAAGAAGTTCTTGGAGTATGAATTCAAGTACACACCTATCTAAAAGACATGCCTCGCTCTTGTATGGGCAACAAAGAAACTACGCCACTACATGCTTAGTTACTCCGTCAAGGTGTATTCCAAAATGTATCCTTTCAACTGCTTCTTCGAAAAACCCGTCCTCAATGGACGCCTAGCAAGATGGACCTTAATGCTCCCAGATTTCGATCTCAAATACGTACCTCTGAAGGTTATAAAGGGGCGTGCCGTTGCCGAGTTCTTCGCAGATAATCCCATCAACGACACCCAAGTAGTAGACACGTGGTCATTTCCAGACGAAGATATACTACAAACCAACGTAGATTCTTGGGACCTTTATTTTGATGGAGCATCGAACCTAAGAGGATTTGGAATAGGAGTATTGCTCATTTCTCCTGAAGGTGAGCATACGCCACTCTCTGTCAAACTCAACTTCGAGGTGACAAATAACACAGCAGAATATGAAGCCTGCCTCATAGGGCTACAAGCAGCAGTAAGTTTAGGCATAAAAAATCTTCGAGTTCACGGAGACTCATCCTTGATCATCAACCAAATTACTGGATCTTGGAAAATTCGAAGTGAAAGTCTAGCACCCTATCAAGCTAGGATAGATCAAGTTGCCCAATTCTTCGATCAGGTCACTTATCTTCACCTACCTCGCGAAGAGAATCAATTTGGAGACGCTCTTGCAAAACTTGCATCTTTGATTAATATTCCAGATGACATGGTAGAAATGCCTTTATGCATCGAACGACGATCAGAACCAGCCTATGTACACCAAATTACAGGTGAGGAAGAAAATCCAGGAGAACCTTGGTTTCAAGCCATTCTAAACATCAAGCTCAATGGTACATATCCGCCAGATATGGATAAGAGAGGACAACGTGCCATACACCTACTAGCCTCTCAGTATTTCCTCATGCAAGGAGAATTATACAAAAGAACACCTCTTGGTGTAGTCTTACGTTGCCTTGATCATTCACAGGCACGAAAAGTGATGGAAGAAGTTCATGATGGAGAATGTGGCCCTCACATGAGTGGGCCAATGATGGCAAAGAAAATCACGCGTCTGGGATATTATTGGACCACGATGGAATCCGATTGCATCAAGTATGTCAGACATTGCCATAACTGCCAAATCTTCGGGAATGTGCAACATGTCCCTCCTTCGCTACTCTACACCATGACATCTCCTTGGCCATTTTCTGTTTGGGGAATCGACATCATCGGAAAGATTACTCTAGCCGGAACAAGAGGCCATTGTTTCATCTTGGTAGCCATCGACTATTTTACTAAGTGGGTCGAAGAGGCATCTTACACTAGTCTCATAGCCAAAAACGTGGCAAATTGCATATAAACCAATATCATCTGTTGATATGGTTGCCCACACGAGATCATCAGTGACAATGGAACATATTTCCAGGCCGAGACTGAGCAATTTCTAGCAAAGTACAAAATCAAACACCACCATTCCTCGCCATATAGACCACAAACTAATGGCGCAGTAGAGGTAACTAACAAGAATGTCGTCACGATCCTCAAGAAAATGATCGACAATTATCGCGATTGGCCCAGTAAGATACCATTCGCAATATGGGGTTATCGCACATTAGTTAGGACGCCCACTGGGGCCACTCCTTTCTACTTGACCTACGGCATGGAAGCCGTACAACCAGTTGAATTAGAAATACCGTCTTTATGCATCCTGCTTGAAAGTCAAATTCCAGAAGTGGATTGGAATAGGGATATATACGAAGAGCTCATCCTCTTGGATGAACGAAGGTTGCGCGGATTGCATACTGTGCAAACATATCAGGCACGTATCAAACGAGCCTTCAACAAAAGGGTTAAGCCCCGAAACATCAAAGAAGGAGACTTAGTCCTCAAATCAGTTAGAGCTCTTCTACCTGTCGATCCATGAGGAAAGTTCAAACCCAACTAGGCCGGACCATTCTTAGTCAAGTCCATACTCTCGGGGGGTGCAGTTAGGATCACAGACCTAGATGGGAATGAATTTGCTAATCTAACTAACCTCGACCAACTGAAACGATATTATGCTTAGGGTAGGACAAGACACGTGCCTCGCGTAACACCCACGTGCCGCTCATGCGACACGAAATAAAAACAGCCCTTGGCCCGCTGAAATAAAACTTATGTCACTATGCTCTTGCATTTTGACATTTCGTCATCCTCATATCATCAAATAAATTGAGCTGTATTTTAGGAGTAAGTAAAGCTCATGCTAATTTTCTAGTTCATTACAAGCTCTCGCTTAGAACAATTATTCTTTTACACTTACTCGAACTACGCGCAAGGGTTTGATTTCATTTTCTTACTGAATACGTAGGCAATCTGTAATACCCGCCCTTTTAGGGATACCTTTGACCAGCGTTGACTGCCCTTGGGAGCGGGAGAAGCCTTAGGGAAGTATACCAAAACCTGTTTGAGCAGCGAGTAAGAGTGGTGCTCGATCGAGTAGAGGCTACTCGATCGAGTGGCTAGGGTACTCGATCGAGTAGGGGGTTACTCGATCGAGTATGTTGGGTACTCGATCGAGTGCCGGTTTCAGCCGAGGGTTATATATCGCGTTTTGTTAAATCCGCAAATCACTTTCGCCACTTTCCTCCTATCCTTCAGCCGCCTCTTTCCCTTCCCTTCACCTCAAAACCTCCATGGATGCCTTTTGAAGATTCTGGAGCCTTAGGAGAGCGTCTCTTGAGTCGGGTAGCGGTCTTTTGCCTTGTCTCTCCCCAATAGGTATGTCATAATCATCATCCGTGCCTCTGTTTCTATAGCTAGGGTTTGTTCGTTAGTAATGGATGTTTGTATGTCGGTATTAGGCTTTGCTTGGTCGCTGGAGATGTTGTCTGTCGGCGTGGA
The DNA here is from genome assembly GCF_048544455.1 of Silene latifolia. Lineage (NCBI taxonomy): Eukaryota > Viridiplantae > Streptophyta > Magnoliopsida > Caryophyllales > Caryophyllaceae > Silene > Silene latifolia. The sequence goes on along the minus strand of NC_133534.1, from coordinate 148,636,205 downwards.
TTGGTTGCGGTTGCATAAAGGTAGGTTCGCCTACTCAGTTTCTGTTGACGGTCTAGTGTGTCGGTCGTTGTGGTAGTGATGTGCTTGTTTGTTGTAGTATTTGTTTGTGTTGTGACTGTGATGGAGATCGTTGTTGATGGTTCTCGAGATGCGTTCTACCGAGTGGGGTCACTTGCGGGAGTGATCTCACGCCCTAGTTTCGCCCTTCGTGGAACCCGCCACGAAAGGGGATGTGCACATTAATGAGCAGGGTTATCGCTCGTACGATGAGCGGGGCTTAGGTGGGAACGGCCTGCGGTCCCCCCTGGGTGGTCGGGTCGGTGTCCGATCGATGTGATGTGAGTTGTTTGAGTTGTGGTGACTGGGTTTGGAATTGGTAGCGTTGATTGTATTGTTGTTTGTAGCTGTCTTTGCGTTGTTTTGTCTCAGTACTGACCTTGCGTGGTTGTTTGTTTGTTATGTGTCTGCCGTGATCCCTTATGGTGAGCAGTCGGTCTTAGCGGTGTTGATGATGTTGATAGCGATTTCGGGCGGGGATGAGTCTTCACGAGTTATGATGGTTATAGCGAGTAGTCCTTGAGTTGTAGCATTGTATTGTATTTTGGTTTGAATCACTTGTAATATAACTTAATGGTCCTGTTATTGACGTTTGATATTTACTTTCCTCGGGCAACCGAGATGGTAACGCCCTTATATGCTAAGGAAGGCCTAGTTAAGGCTCCTCTGAATATCGGGGTGTTACAAAGTGGTATCAGAGCGACGATTTTGGAACCTGTAACAAATGAACATAATGAACTTAGAGAGTCTAATAAAATGAACCTGGTGTATGTAAGATGGGAGCCCCAGCTGATGCTAGATTTTGGGTGAGTAGGCGCCCTCATTTCAAAATCTTGGCCCCATGATACTTAAGCCAGTCACATGGGATGGGGAATGTGGAGTTCGTGTGTCTCTGTGTGCTCTGTATGATAATTGTACCGGAGCTACCTCCGGTTAAGTTTTGTTAGAATTAATAGCGGTGCGATAGTAATGCTTGGATTGAATATAGTAATTGTTGATGAAGTTATGGAGTTCTTTGAATAATTAGTGAGCCTATATGATAGCTATGTGATGCGTGACGAAATTTCTCGTCATGGAGATGCGTGAAAGCGTGAATTTGAATGTGTAATAGGATAGCGAACACGTAGGTGTTTGTTATAAAATTTATTAGTTAGTTGAAATTTTTCCGCTGCGATATATTACAAGTATGCAAAATAGATTGCTTAGAACAATACGTAAGACATAATTGATTAAGTGATTGGTAAAGTATATAAGTGTGTGATAAGTAAATATGGGGAATTAATGTTAATTATACGTTGCAATTTGATGTAAACACGAGTTTGGTAATAACATGTAAAGTAAGTAAGTAAGTGTAATAAAATGGCACGGCTAGGTTTGTACATAACTCGGTGACAGGTAGACCGAGTTGAGTAATTTGAATAACGTAACGTGATATGTCTCTTAGTTGTTGAAGAGTTGTGTTTTGTATGACAATGGTTATAAAATGTGATTGAATGCGATAACTAGGGTCGAATTCCGAATTTAGTTGGAATCGACACGTGGTGTTGTTTTTGCAGGGATCTTTAAGTTACTTCGTGTTTTCGATCGAGTACTTAACAATACTTGAACGAGTGCGAGTGCGTATTGGACCGAGTAGACCTCACTCGATCCAGTTAGGAGGCTATAACGTCGGAATGTGGGAAAATTCCCGCAGTTACTCGACGATTCAGCTCCTACTCGATCGAGTAGGGTGGTACTCGATCGAGTACCCCAGGCACTCGATCGAGTAGGTTACTGTACAGTGATTTCTACGGGTTTTCTTAAAACCCCTAACCTTCCTATTTCTATTCCTTATTCCTCTATAATTCGACACTCTTACACCTAATCACTCTAAAATTTCTTTTCCTACCTCTCAAATTCGCTCTTTCTCTTGGGTTAATAGTGATTCTTGGGGTTGGTTTCTTGTTTAATTCGTTCCTTTACTTTGTTCATCAATCAAGGTATGTTATTCTTCCTTATGTACATGATTATTGCTTGAATGTGTTAAAATAGGGTAATAATAATCTGAAATTTTCGATTATAATGACCAAATTGATGTTTTTAATTGTTGAAACTGGATTCACATGTCTTCTTTACATGTTTGATGGTGTTTATATGCTGTAAATTAGATTAAAAATTTGCTATAGTGAGCCCGAAATTTCTAGGGTTTCCAAATTAAAATCGATTTTTTTTGATTGTTTTATGATGATTAGATAGTAGAATCGAGCCTTAAGCATTGTTTATATTATGTTGGAGGATAGAGTTTGATGTTTTTACCCTTAAAAATTCGTCTTAAAACTCCGTCTTAAAAGTGCCCCAAATGGAAATTCGTGATTTATGATTGAAAAATTTAGGTTGCAATTCACATTATAAGCATAAGTTGAACCTCAATGTGATAGTAGGAACGATTGTTGATGAAATTATTCCAAAATTGTCTCAGCTGTAAAGACCGTCTGAAGAATTCAATTGAGTTGTTCTACCTAATAGTTAAGAGTAATACTGATTTGTCATAAGTTGTTCACTCTCTCGAATTAGTAGCATGTAATTAGCAATGTAAATGGAACGACCGTTAAAAACATGCTAGGATATACGAATTGCTGGGCATATGTGTTCTCGTGCTAAATTTTTGTAATTATGGTTTATAAGGAATTACAAACTGAGACTATATGTTAAAATTGAGGACACCATTGATGAAATGTATGTACCAATCCGAACATCTAAGTTTAATGATATAAGTTATGTGCTTCGAATATGGAACTAGTGGATGAGTTAGTGAACTTGCTAATATAGGACTCAAATTTGACGAACATATGTAACCGCCATGATAATTCCCTTCACCACCGTGGCTTGTGAAGTAGTAGTAATTTGACCGAGTATGTTAAAATGTTAGAAATTGTTAATAAACATGAGCACTTATCTTAATATTCAAGTTTAATAACATGAACTATGTGCTTCACATGTCAAAATTGTTGGAAATTTAGTGCTTAGCTGGATATGTGAATTCAAATTACATGAGGTATATGCTTGCATGTTTATATAAATTGTTTGAACATATGTCTAAAGCAGATGCCGAGACTAAACCTTGGGACCCGTCAGAGTAAACGGGGAAGGGTTGATCCACTTGAGAGGGGGAGGCTAGTGGGCCAGGTAGTACCCATGATCCCGAGTACCCCTGTTGTCTTTGTTAACTTTAAGCAAAGAGAGCGTTTTGTAGCTTTACAAAAACGCAAGATGAGACCCACAAAGTGTATAGACACCGGTGTGCTAGAGGAGTTGGAAATAGAGACGGATGTCCGTCATATATTCGAGACCTTGGGTTTTATTGGTTTGTACCGGTTGAGGAAGCACACCTACCCTTTCCTTACCCTAGAATTCATGAGTTCCTTTAACTATGACCCAGCGGGTCAGACTGTCGAGTTCAGATTGATGAATACCAGTTTCTTGTTAACCATGGATTTGTTTGCCTCTCACCTTGGGTTGGCCAAGCCTCCCAAGGACTCCATCATCGACATTCGGTGAGTGCGGCGTTTGCCGCCTAATGCCTTGCTTGGCCGGGGAAGCAAGCTCCCACCGCGAGCAATATCTTTGATTAATGACGTTCAACACATCACCTTGAGAATCTTTCTCCGTTCCCTTTCAAACCTCCTCTATGATCGGAAAGATATCAGTAAGTTGAATAACCATGAGGTTTTACTTTTGATGTCGTACCTCAATCCGGAGCGGGCCAAGAAAGTGGTCTTTAATGCTCCTTCCATAGTTTGTCCTTGCTCTTGCCTTGATGGCTTCCTCTACTTCTCGGTACTGAGTTGTGGTGCCATTGCCACTCGGTTAGCTGAAAAGCTAACCTCCTTTGAGGCTTCTTCGGCGTACGTGCCTCTAGCTACCCCCGTGCCTACCATGGATCGTGACTACTATCTCGACCTGAAATGGTTGAGAACCCTGGTGACGGTAGCCTAGCGTGGAGGGTGCTTGGCATGAGTTGGATGAAGATTCAGCTCTGAGCACCTCCAGCCCACAGAGCCCTTGGAGCGGCGGTGGTGACTGTGGATGGGGACGACGAGGAGGAGGAGGAGGAGGATGAGGATACACCCCCCACCTGCAGACCTATCTCATTGATGGCACGATCCTCCGGGAGATGCCGGAGCCGACGAAGGGCGAGAATGCGGAAGTTCGAGAGGGCGGAGAGACCCAGAGTGGTGAGGGGACCCCGTCGAGTGAGGGAGAGGGCCCCGGAGGCTAGGCCACGGCCCGTAGCACCGCCGCAAAGATCGTGACCCTTCCCATGCTACCCTTACCTTGACACCCCGGAGACGCGATCCAGTTACCTGGCGGAGAGAGTGTCATCTACTTTGACACTCCGGAACATGCATGAGATGGCATACACTCAGGGGATAGGGACCGAGGGACCGCATCCAGTTTGGTGGAGTGGAGTAGGGAGCTACTCGGGGGTTTTCCATGCCTACGGGGTGGAACAGTCGACATGGGGAGCACCTCAGTCCTTTCCTTATGGAGGCTTGACGCCTTGGTACGTGGGCCCGGGAGCAGGAGCAGGGGGTGATGCGGGAATAGGTTCATCTGGAGGTGGTGGCGGTGATGATGAGGTGATGTTCGAGCAGCAGCAGCAGCAGCAGGAGTGATACTCCTTGCTTTTATTTTCGTTCATGATTGTTGACAGTAGCTGATGTTAGATGGTGGTATTGTTGTTAGACTTGATAGTTGTTTCCTTTTGTTTTGAGACTTAGTTGGATCTGTATGATTGGCCATAAGGCCGAATTTGATATTCTAACTGTGTGCAGGGTATTAGAAGTCGGGGAGTCGTCCCGACTCGATTTTATATGTCAAATATGCGCATGGGTGTTAGCTCGTGACAGATTTATGAGGAGTTGGCCTGTAGGTACTCGATAGAGTGCCCCGTACTCTATCGAGTAGCTGCAGGATGACATAAGAAAAAGCATTCTGATCTAGGGCTACTCGATCGAGTAGCCAACACACTCGATCGAGTAGCATGGCACTCGATCGAGTACCGATACTTACTCGATCGAGTGTCACTGTTACAGGAAGTTTTTGAAAATTAAAAATGTTCAATTGTTTTATAATTATGATTTTAATGTTTAAAGTAGTTGTGAGTACGTAGTAACACCTTGGAACCGTTAATTTCGTATGTTACAAGTCATGATTGAAGTTTTATAAGCGTATTTGTCACAATTGGTGAGGCGCTCATAATTTCTTATTGCTTTTATTTTGTATGCGCCTTTTTACGACTTATTTATCGGAGTTATAGCTTCTCGTACATTTGTGCATACCATATGGGTATATGTTATCAACCGGTGGCTAGCTATTCCGGTGACGTGTGTATGATTTTAATTTAACGAGTATGTAATTAGCGAGTAATGTTCACAACAAATAATATGGTTTTCGTTAAGGATTAAGATACAAGTAGTAGATTATATACGTCATAATTTAAGTGGTGAACTTCGGGGACGAAGTTCCTTTTTAGAGGGGAAGAGTAATGTCGCGGAATAAAAAGGTTGTTTTGAATAATGTCTTGCTTATTCATAATGGTGTTAGAAGTTGTTTGTAATATTGTTGGTATCATGTATGGATAATGTTTTGCATGTTTATAACGTTGTCGGTAGTTATTTAAAATGTTGTTGATGTTATGATCTGCGTTAGCATAACGAATTATCTTAGCCCTTTAAAATGAAAGTGAGTATGGTTGTATGTTTCATTGTGATGGAATCATGTTGCCAAATAACAAGGCGGTAGTAGTCACACCACATGAAAGTTGATATGAGACATGTTCGAGATTGACAATTTGATAATTGTTATGGTATGTTGGGAGATCACGAGTGACGTTTCGCATTGCAAGTTGGACGTTTTATATACATATAAAATAACGGTTGACTGTGATTAAGCTTGCATGATAGTAGTAAAAGTCATTAGATATGAGTATAGACGGTGATGATGATGACATGGGGGGGGAGGATGATATTTCCGGAGAGTAGTGGGCGAGCGGGAAGATGGATAGAGTCGTGTAGTTTGGTGTCTTGATCGAGAGATAGGAGAGGTGAACTTCGGGGACGAAGTTCTTTTTAAGGGGGGAAGACTGTAATACCCGCCCTTTTAGGGATACCTTTGACCAGCGTTGACTGCCCTTGGGAGCGGGAGAAGCCTTAGGGAAGTATACCAAAACCTGTTTGAGCAGCGAGTAAGAGTGGTGCTCGATCGAGTAGAGGCTACTCGATCGAGTGGCTAGGGTACTCGATCGAGTAGGGGGTTACTCGATCGAGTATGTTGGGTACTCGATCGAGTGCCCGGTTTCCAGCGAGGGTTATATATCGCGTTTTGTTAAATCCGCAAATCACTTTCGCCACTTTCCTCCTATCCTTCAGCCGCCTCTTTCCCTTCCCTTCACCTCAAAACCTCCATGGATGCCTTTTGAAGATTCTGGAGCCTTAGGAGAGCGTCTCTTGAGTCGGGTAGCGGTCTTTTGCCTTGTCTCTCCCCAATAGGTATGTCATAATCATCATCCGTGCCTCTGTTTCTATAGCTAGGGTTTGTTCGTTAGTAATGGATGTTTGTATGTCGGTATTAGGCTTTGCTTGGTCATTTGGAGATGTTGTCGTCGGCGTGGATTGGTTGCGGTTGCATAAAGGTAGGTTCGCCTACTCAGTTTCTGTTGACGGTCTAGTGTGTCGGTCGTTGTGGTAGTGATGTGCTTGTTTGTTGTAGTATTTGTTTGTGTTGTGACTGTGATGGAGATCGTTGTTGATGGTTCTCGAGATGCGTTCTCGGCTGAGTGGGGTCACTTGCGAGAGTGATCTCACGCCCTAGTTTCGCCCTTCGTGGAACCCGCCACGAAAGGGGATGTGCACATTAATGAGCAGGGTTATCGCTCGTACGATGAGCGGGGCTTAGGTGGGAACGGCTGCGGTCCCCCCGGCGTGGGGTGGTCCGGTGGACGATCGATGTGAGTTGTTTGAGTTGTGGTGACTGGGTTTGGAATTGGTAGCGTTGATTGTATTGTTGTTTGTAGCTGTCTTTGCGTTGTTTTGTCTCAGTACTGACCTTGCGTGGTTGTTTGTTTGTTATGTGTCTGCCGTGATCCCTTATGGTGAGCAGTCGGTCTTAGCAGGTGTTGATGATGTTGATAGCTGATTTCCGGGCAGGGATGAGTCTTCACGAGTTATGATGGTTATAGCGAGTAGTCCTTGAGTTGTAGCATTGTATTGTATTTTGGTTTGAATCACTTGTAATATAACTTAATGGTCCTGTTATTGACGTTTGATATTTACTTTCCTCGGGCAACCGAGATGGTAACGCCCTTATATGCTAAGGAAGGCCTAGTTAAGGCTCCTCTGAATATCGGGGTGTTACACAATCCTTCACAGGATACAACCCATTATTTTAAAATGTAAATAGAAGGACACTTGCATTTGTGATACCCGTCGTAAGGTGTCAAAAATAATACTTATAATTCCAACTACAACAATAGATAGCGGTAGCAGGGTCGAACCACAGAGAGGCGGATGTAATTTATAGTTGTCTTAATTTTAGTCTTAAAGAAACGAATATGTGGGGGGTTTGATTTGGTCTATAACTAACTAATAGCAATAAAAATAAAAGCTACAACTAAAGCAATTAAATAAAAGGTGTAATCAATAATAAAAAGGATGCTAAGACGATCGTTTCACTATAGCTACGACGACGCAAGTCCTAGGTAAGTCTGAAATAGTCACGTAAGACGGGAAAATAAGAAGTCCTCTCAGTCCAACTTAACAAGTAGCGCCGCTCAGCCTAAGCTACTAGTCCCTAGGTCTCACTAATACTAGCTCACGCCGTGAAAAGTGATTCCTAATGCCTAAATTTTACTTATCTTACGATTTTAGTATAATTTAGTCGTTCAATTGGTAGTCTATTGCCCTCCCCTCTCTTTCGATCTATTGGGTCGGTCAATTCCTAAATATTTAACAAATAGCCTCTCGGTCTTTTACTAAAAAATTGCAATTAAATCAATTGAACAGTGCTGATTCTTACGTGACGCAGTCGATCGACTAGCTAGGCCAGTCGATCGACCAGGTTCTCAGTCGATCAACTATTGACATCAGTCGATCGACCAAGACCCGTATCAGGTCTACCTATTCTACGTCGTCTATGCCACAGATCCCCTCACATCTTAGCAAAGGGTGATTTAGCTACTCATTTGAATGACAATAACAACAACAAATATGATAAAAACAATAAAGGAATTCATAACTGAAGTGATTCAAGCAATAAAAACGCAATAAAGAGATTAGGGTTGCGGGATTCTAAACTAGCAATTCTAATTCTAATAAGCAAATAGGAACGAAACTGAAATTAAGCAGGAAATTACCGAAATAGAAGGCAAGAATAAATCCGGAAACAAGAACTTTATTGAGAGATTAATTATGTACCGAAGCTAAACTAATAATGTGTGAGATCTAAACTAAGAATGAATGGAACTAGGTGATAATGAATCCTAATACATAGAGAAAGTGTTACGTTATATAGCAAAATAACGTAACACTTCCTAAACCTAATTACACAAATGGGCTTAAGCTAAATCTCGTCTTTAAATTCTCGTCAGACTCGTGGAGTGGTCGATCGACCACTTGGACCAGTCGATCGACCAAGAGCGCTGTACACAGAATTGCATTCTGACGAATTCTGCAGCGCGCGCCGATCTTAAAACAGCTGCCATTTCTTCGTTACCTATCGGAATAAAGCGATTCTCACGGAGTTGGAAAGCTAAGAGGATAAGCTTCCACCTCCAATTGGAATCACTAGATTATCGGCTCTAGAACTCGAGATATAGCCATTTGAAACAGGCTGCAATATCGTGAAGTGCATCTTTGCTTGTTAAATTCTTATAACTTGTACGCACCCATGCTCTTGCTATCTTCAGGCCTTGAAATGCATTCTAAACTTCAAGTCCGAGTCAAATATTCATGTCCTTCCTAAGCGTAGCTTTCGGGGTCAAGATTTGGTTCATTTTCTACTCATTTCCGCAATAATCTGCAATATTACAAAAAAATACGAGAGTAGACAGAAATAGGGGAAATAGTAGAATAAACTACATATAATAGACATAAAATGCGTGGAAATAAAGATGTAAAACATCATATTATAGACACGCATCAAACTTCCCCAAACCAAACATTTGCTTGTCCCCAAGCAAACTAAATGCAAAACTAAATCTAGATAGAAAGGAGCAAAACATGGACAAACTGAAAATCGTCTACTTAAACCAATTTAATGCATATGAATCAACTACTAATAGCTCAAAGTCACGCAAACGAATTTATGCATATTTCGAAAAGATGTTGAACGTTTGACCTTGCAAGACTTTCAAGATTGGACTCTCCCGGGTCACTCTTCTCTCAACAAAGCAAATGGTAAGCAATTTATATGTAAGAGAGAAAGAGACAAAAGTCGCTCACCTAGACTTAACCAACATGATCATGCATGCAATATAGTATGATAAGTAATTCTAGCTACCGTGCACATACATTCCAACCATTCAGGGTCCATCACATGCCGAATACTTGCAAAGATTTGGATAAGTGAGGCTATGGGTAAGAAGAGGCAAAACAATATGGGAATGAGAGGGAAATAGCCAAGCTAGCATCCTAACAAACCGAATAAAACATCCACTTCTAACTCAATGTAATAAGCTCAAATGCCTTAATGAATTAGGCAAACACTTCACTAATCCAAATAACACTCCTCATAAAATATAAAGCAACCATAGGAGTAAAAAATTTTCTTTTTTTTTTTTCATTTTTCTTTGTCGTTTCTTTTTCTTTTGTTTTCTTTTTTTTCCGTTTTTTTTTTCGGCAGTCACTATTTTTTAATATTTTTTCAATTTTCTTTTTCTTTTCTCCTTCATTCATTACCAACATCATAGAGTGCAAATCGAGCCAAAATTGATAGAATACAACGAATACCACTAAAACTACTAAACTAGCTCAGCAAAGGGTAGGCTTAGTTTATGGATTGTAGCTAAAGGGTCAACTGGCAATTTTTGGCTAATGTGAAGCTAATGGGTAAAATGAATAGAAGGGATTTTCGCAAGCATTCTCCAAACATGCAATACCAACCACTAACCCGAATGTATGCAGGCAAAAAGCAATTAAATTTCATACTTGTGCAAATTAATGTTACACGACATGCAGGGAGTAACTACTCACAATCCTAAATGAAATTGGTCATGAATGACACCAGTTTATAAAGCTCTAATTCCTTAGAAAGTTTTGTAGTTTGCCAAGATTTCAAGTCAAGTCTACTAGTTCAACAAATTTCGAAACGAAATTCGAGATATTGCAAAAACTTTCGCTAAAACACGTGAAACAATACAAGGCTTAACCAAAAAGACAGCTATCAGCAATGAATACTCCAATCTGACTCAACCTAATATGCAAAATTAAACGTGATATTTTTGCATTTTTTGAATTTTTTCAAATTTTTTTTTTTGAATTTTTTTTTTGTATATATAACGGAAATTAGATAACAATGCAAGACAGAAAATAAACGTGAATGCAAAACAAAATGAATGCAACGCAAAACCCTTCCCCAAACCAAATCACACAATGCCCTCATTGTGCAGAGTCATGTGAGAAAAGAAACAAAGGAAAATGGGATTTTGCGATCACTAAGTAAACAAGATATGAAGTTAAAGCTCGGAAACTCACAAGACTTTAAGCGCGCAAAAGGAAACCTCCCCAAACCAGCGTGAGCTAGGAGGTTTTAGTAGCCAGCAGTGCTACCATATGTACCTGAAAAAACAGAATAAACAGGCATCATTCAGAATTAAAGCAAGGGGCGGTAATTATGTGCATATAAATAATATAGAAGAAAACAAAAGTGAGAAGGAAAGGATAGAAAGAAAAACTCTCTAAAATTCCCATTCACGCTCCACGAGACGGCCAAACATGATCGCCAAAACAGGTAACAGCAGCAGGAGGGTTCGACCGACCACAGGTGGTGGTCGATCGACCAACTGTCGAATGAACAAAGCTCTCTGGAAACTGCAACCTGGTCGATCGACCGATGGGGCTGGTCGATCGACCACCATACCTGACGCAGTGCTTTGTTTCCTTCGAAATTAACTCAATAAATTGAGTTAACTTGGTCTAAAACCTGCATTTGCACAAAAATAACGCGCCCAAAATTGCGCTAAACCCAAATGTAAAGTCTATAGTCGAGCTAATTATTAAAGCACACAAAAACAAATAAAGCTAAATGTTTCAAAACCAAATCAAACAAAATGTTTAAACTGCGGGTTGCCTCCCGGTAGCTCTAGATTATACGGTCCCAGCTCGACCCTCTTTTCCTTCAAACAACCACTCCAAATAAGCCTAGTCAAAATAGCTCAAAGCACGAAGCAACCGATCAAATAACTGCGCATGTGCTACACAAAACTGTAAGTAGCACCATAAAATAGTAATAGCATAGGAAATTAAAACGTAATGACATCTAAGTCTAACAAATTTCCTATGACCGCTCCTAAAAACATCCACAAAATTATTCCTCCCTCCAGATAAGGGCGAAATGTAAAAGCTCAAATTAACAGCAGGTGGAAAATTAGCGAGCTCAGTAGCATTTGACTCAAAAACAACGCGAGTATAATTAAAATGCTCAGACAGGTATGAAATGTGAGGTGCGAGGAGAGTCAGTCGGTGAAGGTGGATAATCATCCCAAATGCATGGGGCTGTAAAGTCAAATGGGTCAATGGGGTCTCCTAAAATAGGCTCATCTACATCATCATAATTATCCCATTTGATCTCAAGACTATCAAAATTTTCCTCCTCACTCTTCGCATCGCTAGACTCGTCAATTTGGAGGTTCTCAAAGAGACCCTTCAAATTGTCCTCACTATCAGTGTAAGAATCATAAAGGGGTTCTAGACAATCCTCATAAAAAGGATTGTCAACCACACTAATGGTCTCCTCTATGTCTCCGTCAGCATTTTCTAGATCGGTTTCTAATGTCTCACCCACCCCCTCATCCAAGTCAACATGAAGAGAAAAGTTAGGTTTAAGACTCTCGTGACAAACCAATCATAGAATTTCAATATATCGTCCATGGAGAATCCTGTGAAATCCCACTTACCTATAGACTCTAGGTATGCTCGCGTAGGGTCATTTATACCCAGGGTAATAGTCCAGCAAAGATCGAGATTAGTAAATCCATCCCGTCTGGGTTCGAGCCACTCCATAAACCTGGCTAAATAAGCACCAAAAATTTCGTTCTCTTCCTGCGGAAATCTCAGAATTCCAATCATGAGAACGGTCTCAAGGAACCGAAGTTCCTTAAGACTTAAGAAAGACTAAAATCAAAACAACTAAAAATTAGCCTTTGCCTCCCCAAGCAACAGCGCCAAAATTTGATACCCGTCGTAAGGTGTCAAAAATAATATTTATAATTCCAACTACAACTATAGATAGCGGTAGCAGGGTCGAACCACAGAGAGGCGGATGCAATTTATAGTTGTCTTAATTTTAGTCTTAAAGAAACGAATAAGTGGGGGGTTTGATTTGGTCTATAACTAACTAATAGCAATAAAAATAAAAGCTACAACTAAAGCAATTAAATAAAAGGTGTAATCAATAATAAAAAGGATGCTAAGACGATCGTTTCACTGTAGCTACGACGAAGCAAGTCCTAGGTAAGTCTGAAATAGTCACGTAAGACGGGAAAATAAGAAGTCCTCTCAGTCCAACTTAACAAGTAGCGCCGCTCAGCCTAAGCTACTAGTCCCTAGGTCTCACTAATACTAGCTCACGCCCTGAAAAGTGATTCCTAATGCCTAAATTTTACTTATCTTACGATCTTAGTATAATTTAGTCGTTCAATTGTTAGTCTATTGCCCTCCCCTCTCTTTCGATCTATTGGGTCGGTCAATTCCTAAATATTTAACAAATAGCCTCTCGGTCTTTTACTAAAAAATTGCAATTAAATCAATTGAACAGTACTGATTCTTACGTGACGCAGTCGATCGACTAGCTAGGCCAGTCGATCGACCAGGTTCTCAGTCGCTCAACTATTGACATCAGTCGATCGACCAAGACCCGTATCAGGTCTACCTATTCTACGTCGTCTACGCCACAGATCCCCTCACATCTTAGCAAAGGGTGATTTAGCTACTCATATGAATGACAATAACAACAACAAATATGATAAAAACAATAAAGGAATTCATACCTGAAGTGATTAAAGCAATAAAAACGCAATAAAGATATTAGGGTTGCGGGATTTTAAAATAGCAATTCTAATTCTAATAAGCAAATAGGAGCGAAACTGAAATTAAGCAGGAAATTACCGAAATAGAAGGCAAGAATAAATCCGGAAACAAGAACTTTATTGAGAGATTAATGTACCGAAGCTAAACTAATGTGTGAGATCTAAACTAAGAATGAATGGAACTAAGTGATAATGAATCCTAATACAGAGAGAAAGTGTTACGTTATATAGCAAAATAACGTAACACTTCCTAAACCAAATTACACAAATGGGCTTAAGCTATATCTCGTCTTTAAATTCTCGTCAGACTCGTGGAGTGGTTGATCGACCACTTGGACCAGTCGATCGACCAAGAGCGCTGTACAGAATTGCATTCTGACGGATTCTGCAGCGCGCGCCGATCTTAAAACAGCTGCCATTTATTCGTTACTTATCGGAATAAAGCGATTCTCACGGCGTTGGAAAGCTAAGAGGATAAGCTTTCACCTCCAGTTAGAATCACTTGATTATCAGCTATATAACTCGAGATATAGCCATTTGAAACAGGCTGCAATATCGTGAAGTGCATCTTTGCTTGTTAAATTCTTGTAACTTGTACGCACCCGTGCTCTTGCTATCTTCAGGCCTTGAAATGCATTCTAAACTTCAAGTCCGAGTCAAATATTCATGTCCTTCCTAAGCTTAGCTTTCGGGGTCAAGATTTGGTTCATTTTCTACTCATTTCCGCAATAATCTGCAATATTAAAATAAAAATACGAGAGTAGACAGAAATAGGGGAAATAGTAGAATAAACTACATATAATAGACATAAAATGCGTGGAAATAAAGATGTAAAACATCATATTATAGACACGCATCAATTTGCATTTGAAATTCGATAAGAATAATAAAGGAAAATCACAATAGTTTCTTAACTAATTAATCCTTTATTCATTTTGTTCCATAAATAATAATATTAATACGCCACATAATATAAAATGCTGAAAAATAAATGCTAGGCTAGGATTCTAAAAACCCCGCCATTTATTACAAATAATAATAATAAATAATACTACGACTAAGGCTACTCTTCCATCTTTCCTTTGCCTTTATCATTTTTGTCATACTTTTTGTCACGACCACGAGCCGGGCGCTCATGTGGTATCTCGGACCTAATCACCAAAGGTCTCTCTCGCGATCTAGCCTTACCATTTCGATCCACTACCATTTCTATGGCAGAAGCGGTCTTCGGCTTCTTCGACAGATGAACGACTCGGAATCCGACCTCTTCCTCCTCTTCAGTCAAGTATTTGTGATTCTCCTTTGCTACTTCGCGAATCTTGTAGTCAACAGGCTCGTGCTTCCTCAATTTCCCACGCTCTTCAGGAGTAGCAGCCTTCCTCCATTGCAAGTATGAATCAGATACCCATAAGGAGCCAACAGGAGAAAGTATGAACCACATGTTCCTTTGAGCCCACTTGAGGGCCCACTCTCGACGAGTCTCTATAGTATGTGCCAATGCAGTCTGACGATCAATGTCAAGCTTAGGGATCTTCTGCTTAAGGTCCACTTGCCTCATCAATCTCTCCGGGAAGATGCAGACCATAAATTCCAAGCCGGGAATGAGAACTGACCGAGTCGGGTCTAAAGAGGAAACTCCGGTGACTGACCTGAGATGCCACCATGGCACAATCCATCGGATCAAGGGACCTCCTTCATTCTTTAACTTGTTCTCCAGTTGCAAACCCGGGTGAAGTCCACCATGTAGAGCCTGGTTCTCATCGCAATTGACCGCGCATGGTATCGGGAACATTAACTGGGGGCTCGATCAACCGCAATCGCTCCATAAGCCAAACCTACAAACGATGACGGGAATTAATTCCCATATGACCAACCAAAAAAAATTAAAGAAAACGGTTGGCATTGTACAAAAAGAGAGAAAAGAGGTTCTTACCTGCAAAATGATAGGACTTCCCACATAAGGAAGCTCGCAGTTGGCTTTTCTATTATCTAGCCCCAAAATGATCTCTCCTAAGAACAGACACGTTGGGCTCTTGCGCAGCTTCATCTGTTCAACCAAGCTCAAGTAACGAGGATCCATTCTCATTTCCTTATCAACATGCCCTTGGAGGACATAACCATGCAATAGACAAAACTCGAACGCCCTACGCCTCGCCACATAAGAGATAGAAGGGTCTTCCCTGTTTATGAATCGGTCAATAAAGTCAAGCATACGGACTCCTTTTGAGGTCACAAGGCGATCAACCTCAGCTTTAGTCAGTCCAAGCAAATCTCTAAATTTTCTTTTGTACCCTTGAGAGCTAGAGGGTATGGCAGGCGCATTTTCTGGATCCCATCCTCCAATTGCAGCAGTTTCCTCAAGGAAAGGACAGATATCGCCTCCAGGAAAGGCAAAAACATGGAAATTAGGGTCCCAATATTCAAGACAAGCATCCAAAAAAGGTTTCACAACCTTCACCAATTTGAGACTCAAGATTGATCCCAAATTAAAAGCACCCATGTCATGCTTCTCAACATTTGTAAACTCATTTGTCCACTCTTTGAGACGGTTCTCAAAGGCATCCATAATTCCTGAATTTCTCTATGAACATAGGAGAGTTTTTGTGAAATAGACGGAAGAGAGTTGGAGAAATTATGTGAATAAAAGCTTCCCCGACGTCTCTATGTATACTAAAAGCCGTTTCTTAATTTCCGTCAGGTCTGACCAGCTGGGGAAGTGGCGCAGCACCTGCTGCGCCTCTTCGAAGGGTCGCAGCTCTTGCTGCGCCTCTTCCCCCGAGGGCTTTCCGTGATTTTCCGCTTTGGAGCTTTCATAATTTATTTTGGCTATAATTTACTATTCCCATAGGTTATTATTTTGGTAATTCTGTCAAATTATCAACTTTTATGTTTCCAAATCCTTGTCGGGTTCACTTCTCGAGACGAGATCGACATTTTTCGCCACACAAGCACACTTACCCATTTTATTTTATTTTGTTTTTTGGAGGAATCATTTCACTCCCCGTTTCACATTACATTTCAAACTTACACGTCACTTTTTAAGTTTTTTTTAGGGGGTAGCCCTCCCTACCGTCCAGTTATTTTTGGGCGATTTTTTCGCACTCGCTCATATCTGGGCAATTTTTCGCACTTTTTTTAGGTTTATTTCTCATTTCACGCTAATTTAGCCATGTATAGTATGTGTTCTACGTGCAATTCTATGTAATTTTCGGCAGCATGACGGTGTAAACCGTCATCTACCAAACCTGTTTCTATGCTAACCTGCAGGAACAAACATACAACCCAGCAGCAAAGGCACTCAGGCCATCATATACAACCAAAATGCTATATGTACATCGAACTGGGGGCTCTCGCCCAAAACAAGTCCGAAAAATCCAAAAAATGAGGTCCAAATGCACAAGTATATACAGTACAGGCAACAACAAAAGAGACAAAAGCAAAGAAAGCTACTACTGCTCGCCACCTCGCTCGGCGACCCTCGCCTCGAGAGCAGCAATCTCGGCATCCCTGACCTCCAACTCCCTCAACAGGCGAGCTGTCTCCTCCTGAGACTGCGCTAGCTCACGCTCCAAGTAGCGCTCCCTCTGCAAATGATAAAGAAATGCCTCATTTCAATCATTTCAAACAAAATGCGAGAAATTACAACAAAATTCAAAATAAAGAAAATAAGAGGTTCATACTTGTCGTCCTCGGCCACCTGCGAGTGCCTCGATGGCTGTACCCCGCATCCGGTTGGCCACCTTCCACAGTGCCACATGCCGAGATGGCGCCACCAGCAAACAAAAGATTTTCAATAAAATGAACCAATGCATTCTTATGCAACAAAGACAACCGAAGCTGGGGGCTTACCCTCCTAACCAAGTGCTGCCACTCCTCCAGGCCAGCATCTGTCACCTCCTCGCCGAAGTCGCGGAGCTTGGAGATCGTCGTCATCCCCGTCGCGTCAGTGTACTCAAGGGTCTCGGGGTACGCTGGGTGCTCGACGCCCGCCACCTCGATCTCCTGCAAAATTCAAATGAATTCTTTATTCGATGATCATTCGTCAGCTTATCAAGACAATTCAAAAGAGGGAAAGTGGAATACTTACCACGATCGGCCAGTACGCCAGCCTCTAGCTAACAAACAAGGAGTACTCCTCGCTAGGAAGGAGAAGAGCGTCACCGCCAACACCCGCCAAGTCAGCCTCCCTCTCAGCATCTGAAGGCTCCCCAAACATCGTCCGAGGAGGGTCGATGGGAACCATGAAATCATCCCGAGAGCACTGACGAGTCAAACGCTCGCCCTGGTACGACACTGGTCTCATGGACGTCCTCAACAGCAACCGACTAGAGCTCCTAGGTCGAAGGACCTCAGCCACGAAGGCCGAAGTGCCAGGGTAGTCCACCCAAGGCATAGGCACCCACTAAAGACAAATAAACGAATGGGTCATTCTTATGATCATTTATGAAATCAATAAAGTAAGTAAGGAGGAAAGTGATTAGAGAATACTTACGTCACTCAGCTTGAGAGCGTTCACGCCCCGTCGACAAACATCGTAAGAAGAGCGCCGACTCTTCCTACGACACACCACCCAGTCCCTCACAACTGGGTAGGCCCTCGGCTCAGGCTCCGTCCTCTTGGGCGCGAAGCCAGGAAAGTAGGAGTACACCCACGCCTGCAAAACAAGACAATCGATAATGATCTTTCAAAATTCAATAGTAAAGAAGAAGTGATGATCTTTTATGATACTAAATGAAGGTTCATACCTCCAACATCAGTCCTGGACCGACAATAGCAGGAGAAGTCCCGTTCTCCAGCAGCTCAGGACGGACCATGACCCTCATGTTGCGAGTGAGGACCGCAAAGCCCGGAGTAACCCAGTCCCAACGACCTAGGTCACTCAGATCAGAAAGGAACGGGAGAAGCTTCGTCGACAGCCTCTCCCCCTTATCTCCGAGGTAGAGCGAAGACAAGAACCACCAGAGCCACAGACGAGCCCTCTGCTCCGCAGTACAAGCAGGAGGAGCCACCTTCCTCCCATCTATCATCAGCAATGTCGGAGTCCTACCCGCAAAGTAGTCCCTGACATAGGTACTCGGCACTAACCCGGGAAGCGCGGAAGCACCCTCTGCCAGGTTCCAGCCGATCAGCCTCCTAGCCTCAGCCGAGTCCACCCTCATGGCCATCAACGGCCACACCACAACCTCCTCTCCACACGGCAGACCAGAGATCATGTCGTAGTCCTCCAACGTGACCCTGACCTCCCCAAAAGGCATGTGAAAGGCCGAGGTCGTATCCCAGTACCGATCAAGGAAGGCTCGAATCAGGAAAAGGTTAGGTTGAAGCTTCTTTGCCTTGATCGCCCTCCACGCTCCCACCAAGGCTCTAAAGGCTCCCAGCTCGATGATGGCCTTCTCCTCCTCCGTTAACCTCTCGCAGGCCTCCATCATCGTCGTATAACCAGAGAAAGATCTCAGGTTCCCGGCCTCCTGTATCGATTCAAGAAAATGCTATCTTTAGCACAAAGCAAATAAGAAATGGAATAAATAAGGAAATTAGTAAAGAAATCGTAAGTTTAGTCTACCAAGCTCCTCGCCGTCCTGTAAGACAGGTGGCTCTCCGCTGCCAAATGAGATATCGGCTATCCCATTTCTCAGCCCACTCTGGTGCCCCCGCTAGCTGGCGACCACCTCGTCCTACGTTGGCCCACCTCGGGACCTCCTCGACGGCCTACTCCTCGAAAACCTCCTCAAGAGTAAGAGAAGGGTCAAAGTCAGTGTCCACGTCCATGGGAGTCCTCCCCGACGTAGAAGCCATGTCATTTGCAAAATTGGAATAGATTAGGCCGCGTCAAATGATGACGAGCCTCGGTAAGGGTGATTTCGAGCCCTTTCAAGCCTCAAAAATGGCCTTTTCTCGCTATCTTTGGTCTTTTCTTTCAAAACCCGTCCACTCATGTGGTAAATTGGGTCAAGACAAGTCTAAACTCGAGCCTAGTCATGGGTGTGAGTCGAAATTTTGGAAGCATTTCGCTATAATGACGATTATGCCCTTGGAACGTGTCCTGAAAGAGTCGCCACAAATCAAAAATCTGAAATGGTTGGAAGTTTACCCATCACACAAGGATTCCAAAAACCAAATTTCATAAAAAATGGGCAATCCTAAGGCCATTTTCGAAGCGATTTTCGAAACAGCTGAGAAACCGTCTCAATTTCACTCAAATGTTCAATACTCAACGAAAATTCAAAAAGAATACATGGTTATGTTCCTAACATTGCCAAATATCCATTTCTAATGTCAATTTCACAAGGCAAGTCCATTTGGGGGAAAAGCGACAAATTTTCGAAATAATTGGGTTGAAAACACTAATGGTTTCGATTCAATTCAAGCAAAATACGGAAATTAAAGCAAGAATGAGATACATACCTCTATTAGTCATGATTAATGGAAGGTTTTGATCAAATTTTAGTGGAATATCGTTAGAATTTGAGAGAATTTAGAGAGAATTTCTGTTTTGTTACAATGAATAAAACACGGGTTCTGTCGAGTTTTTACTCAGACTGGGACGAACCCAAGAAAGGACGCAGCAGGTGCTGCGCCTCTTCCCCAGCTTCTCTCCAGCTCAACTTTCAAAAGTTTGTTATAAGTTTGTTATTTGTGGGGCCATCTTTGGTGCGCCTCTTCTTCAACACCATATATCATATATTATGTCTATTGGGCATTTATTTTTGACCGCACCAGTATTTTATCTTCGAGCAGACTGTGAATCGTCGCAGTAATTTATCGAACCGAGCAAGGATATTTCATCAAGAATTCGCTTGCAGCAACGAGCGGATTTTCGACGGCGTTTCGACACGCCTTATCAATATCCTAATTTCCCCAGCGAGAGTTCATGACAGCCGATAGTACTTCTCAAGAGATGGAGTTCGCTTGAGACCGACGGAAGCAGATTTCCCCCCAGCAGTTTCTATCGACGTCCTGCTATTCCCAATATTATGTTCTGTTTCCCTTTGGAGTTCGGCAAAGGTGTCGTTCTCCGGATGTTCTCATACCTACCTTCTTCTAGGTTCCCAACCTACCCATGTTCCCTCACCTAGCTATCACTCATAGGATCCTAACCCCTTAAGGATTGGCTTTTTCCGGATTCATACGCCTAAATTCACGGTTACCCGTAGGCCGCCTTTTCTCGCCGATGTTTTTCTCTTAGGGATCCACACCCCTAGCACAACCCTTATATATCTTTTAGGTCTTAACCTTAGCTCCTACGTACCTTCGGAAATATCTCGAGAAAGAAGTCTCAGGTATGGTTTCTTCTTATGGCTTGCGAGCTTCCTTACGTAGTCTAATGGACTTTAAACGACCCTCCCCGGTAGTCGACAGGCTCTAAAATGTTCTCAACAACAGGTCCTTGGCTCAGACCCCTTGAGCCGCCTCGCGTCGCCATAGTCGTCAAGTTGTAATCTTCGATTGACCTGATGGCTATACTTTGACTTTCGCCTTGTCCAAGCCTCAGTCAAAGTGGGGGCTCTGTAGATACCTCATTTCTACACCTCCCGCCAAACACCCGGTGATGATTGGGCTGCATGTTTGGTACGCGAAATGATTTATGACAGTTCATAAGTTTATTGTCAAGTGATAGCTCAAATACTTGTGTCTACCCCTTGGTCGTCATCTACGCAACGATACGGTCGTTTTGACAGTAATTAGAGTTCATTTAGAGTCCGGGTCAAAAACCGCTTCATTTTCTAATAAACCGTTTAAAATGCCGAGTCAGAATGTTCTGTAATATTCCGGATGTTTCTATTCCATAATTTATTTTTACATCTTTTGGTATAATATATCCCGAATCTTATTTTAAGGAATAAGGAAGTTGAGATCTACCGCAATTCCATAAAAGAAATGAGGAAATCTTTCTTCCACAAGAGGAAACCTCTGGGGAAAAGACGCAGCACTTGTTGCGCCTCTTCGAAGAGTCGCAGTGGTTGCTGTGCCTCTTTCCCAGCCCTTTTCTGTGTATTTTCAGATCTTTTCGAGATTTATTTCCAAAGTTTCACTCATACCATAATTCCTCCGTGTGATTAGTATAAATTGGGACCTTCGTTCCTCATATTTCTCACGCGAGTGTCCGCCCTTCTCTTCTCCCTTTCCATTCTAAGACCGTGCTCTAAGCTTATTGACGTCTACGTGCTTGATCAATCGACCACGTAAGCTCGGATCCTTCTGAGTACCATCCACGTTTGCATGACCGACCAATTTGACCAACTCCACTCAATTAATCAATCAATTTAACCTAAATCCTTTAACGAGGGCACTTTCATCATACATTCGAGTCGAGCAATCACTAATCGAAAACTTAGTTAATCTCCTTTCGTCAAACATGTAAGTCTAAGGGTGTAAATCGCATCTTTTACTACTGTATTTTATTATTGTATCAATTAATGTAAGGTTTACGTCAAAAATATGCTTAAAACCGATTTATAAAACCTTTTATCAAACCTATTTTTACGGATTAACAGCAGACAGACGTCGAGAAGAAAGGCAACAACTGTTGCGCCTCTTCGAAGAGTCGCAGCATCTGCTGCGCCTCTTCCTGAGGCAGCTGCAGTTCCTGCTTTTCTTGTTCTTCCTCCGTCCTCTGTTAATTCGTCCTTTGTGTTCTTTTTCTTGTTTTCTTCTTATTCATTCACATGTAAAAATTATGATTCATTGTTCTTAATAATTTTTCGCCTTTAAATTTCGACTTAAATCCCTAATAATCAATATTTGCGGGTTTTCGTCATTAAAATCAAACCCGGTTTTTGGAGATTCGATTTGTTCATATCAAATCTCTGGAATTCGACTTGTATATCTTTGCATCTGTTTATCACAACCTTCTTACTAGTTTAACCTAAACAAACCTAATTAACTTGTAATAATTTGACCTAAATATTTTGTAATTAATCTCTTATTAATCTTATTAGTTTAAATTAGTTTTAATTCGTTTTAATTCGCTTTTACGACCAATTCACATGTAAGTAATCTGTTAAATCACTTTCATTCGAGTCAAATATCGATAATCGATCATTAAATCCACCAACGAACATTAACAATCGCAGTTCTGACTTCACAGCCAGAACTCGCCTCAGGAACAGTCGCAGTGACCACTGCGCCTCTTCCAAGGGACCCAGCATTACTGCGCCTGTTCCGGGTTGAGCTCTGTCTCTGAACTTCCGTCTTGCTTTGACCTAATTCGTTAATTGTGTATTAATCGGCTATTAATCCTAATATCGCTCTAATACGTCCGTGTTTTCTAACCTATTTTGTTTTTCCCTTATTTTTCTCAAATTATCCGTTTTAAATATATTTTTGACGTAAATCATTAATTCGTTGTAATTTATTGTAATTTTTAATTATCACAATTTTATTTATTATATTGTTTTGGATGATTTATTTATTTGTTCTCACATGTAATTAATTTTAAACCCTACTTCGACATGAATGAGTGTTAAATTGCGTGTTCACCGACTTAGTTAACTATCACATGCTAGGTTTAAAACGTTGTTTGTTGCATTGCATGCATATAATCGACAGCATATCAAGTACAAACGACTTCCCTGTGTTAGAAACGAATATTTCTTATTAGACATCTCTAATATCTAAGTGTTTATAAGTTTAGTCATAAATCGTAAAGGAACTTATGCATGCATAAATATTAGAATAAAAGGGAAGAATTTAGTCATTCTTACAAGGAGGCCGAAAATGGTTTATACTAATTTGGTCTCCTACCAAATTAGTCTTCTTTAAGAATAATCCAAATGCCCCAAAATCCTAGATCTAATTGCAAGATCTACTCCTCAAGGATTGTACCAAGGAAATCCTTCTTAATACAAATATTAATTTGGTTACTAGAAATTAATATTTGTGTCCTTAAAAATACTAATATTATTAGTATACTACTTCTAGTATTATGTAAATAATATTAGAGATTTATGTGAGAGTTTCTAGTGTTGTTCAAAACTAAAAACTAGAGAGGTAAGTTATTCATCAAGTAAATAATCTTATAGGAAAGAATTGTATAAAAATAGAAGAAAAAACTCTCTCTTTTCTCATAGGGTGGTCGGGGCGCTAGGAGGGGTTAAATTGCCCAATACCTTTTGTTGTTGCTCTTCACAAGAGTGTAGGTGTGCAAGGCTATAATTAGTAGGTAATCATCATGTTACCCACTAATAAAATAACTAAAGCATAAAACCTCCTACCCCTTCCATATTCACGGCACCCTTAATATTATAAGGGTCCGTTTAAACTTTGTCAATATGTTAATTTGTATTGTGTGACAATTTGGGCATGTTACTAGACATGTTAATTAAATAATGCATTTTTAACTTATTAAAAATCATTATATAAATGAAATAAATCACATACAAAATTAACTTAGTAATTCACAATTACAATTACTTAAAATGGGTCATAGAATTATAAATCACAACTACTTGTATTTATAATAAACAATTCATTCTTATTGTAATTGTTTCATAAATAATAACTAACCTAAGTAATAAAACAATTCAATTACTTAGTACGAATCTTATTTAATCGAATTACAATAAGATACGTATTATTTCTCACAAAATCATTTGTTCAATTTTAAGGATTAATTAGTCAATTAAGAATGTTTCCCTAGAGATATGACCTTAAGGGATCAACTTATCACCACCGTCACACGACAGTAATGTCAAACTCTATTCAGCCAATCATTACTGATTAATGTGGATCAATTGACAATAAAATGTTACTTTCCCTTTAGTATTCTTAATATGAGATTTAAACATGTGATCGCATTATTGTCGAGGACCCTTACTCTAACAATCTCCCACTGCGACAAGTGTGCGTCACCAATTATCTTGTCCTATTACTATCTCCCACTCAATGCAAGGTGTCTTGTAGGTCGTACTTGTATTTGATCATATCATGAGTGGTTTCCTCGATCAGGAGAATAGCTGTCTGACCGGAATTATCTACCATAGATACCTTTTGAGCGTGGCCACGCATTTCTAGTTCATTGCTCCTCGAGTGGCCTTGAGATATAAGATAACCCTGATGGGGATGAACATTTCCTATTGCACTCTTCCCTTCGATTAGCCAGAGCTCATCATGACCCAAAACATGCCCATTGTACCCCAATTACGAAGGTCGCCGAACATAAATCAAAGTCACTCTGAAACTGTGCCATCTTAGGCAAACAGTCCTTAGTCAAAGAATCGACTCATAAGAATAATATAGTAGCTCTCGCCATGACCAGGCTATAAAAATTGCCAGAACTCTATAAGCGGCCATTAGCCCGACAGAGTGTCCCTCACAGTCTGCCTATATGATAGACTAGTCATCTCTTATGACTTTATGTCACTAGAACTTGTCATCAATCGTATCACACTCTAGTTGCTTTGAGATATCACCTCATATAAGTAACTAGGGGCGAATACTATGTTAATCCAGTTCACTTTAATGGAATTCAATATTGTCTCAACCACCCATTTGGATATAACAAAGTACAAGATGAGTTAATGATAACTCAAACAATTAATGTGATTATCACACATGAGTAGTCAATACCATATTACCACTCAATGTCCTATAATTATAAGTGTACTAATGCACTTGCTCAACGCAATAAAAGTTTAGCTTGTGAACATACAACGTGTCCAAGTGTTCAAACTTTGTGAATTGCGTTTTCCTTCAATTTCATGTTATCCCTTATAGCATGAATTTTACTAAGTACATGTCTAGACTTCATACTAGACATAGGTTCTAAAGCTTAAAAGAAGCTCATACTGTTATCACATAACTTGTGATGTGGGTTTCGGTGGACAACACTACTTATAGTTTTAACGTACACCACTTAATCACAACGTAGTTAGGTTCATTTCGTAGAATCTTGCAATGGATGACAATAAAATACTCTTTTCAGTCATTTACTTCTTAGGTCAATAAAATCAGCCTAGGATTTTCATAAATCCTAATGAGTTCGGAAACTTGAGTTTGTGTAACCTCTTAACACACAACCAAGTATCCTTCCAAACTCCAGAACAGACCATTAGTTCTCCTTGAGAATTCATGACCGTTCCTTGAGGCTTACCAATGACTCTCATATGGGTTAACTTGTTATTGACTTATCATGCTCCAAGCATTTAATTCACCTAGGACATGTGCATAATGGCATTACATGACTATACCAATGGCGGAAACATTGGTTATCGAATTCATGTAGACAACAGTTCTTAGGTTCTTTAAATAACCATGACTCTATCATGGTAATTCTATATTCATCGACATGAATAACCTAATTAACTGATTGATTTCTTTAAGATGAAAAATCATTATCAATATAAGATACTTATCTAAAAGCCAATCCAACATCCCATGTTTTAATGGATTCATATGATGTCCAATATCATCCAGAATTGAAAAACTAAATACTTCTTTATAAAAGACAGTATATGCTCGTCATTCCCAATGAGTAATATGTTATAGAATTCATGAAGGATGATTTCTCCCACTAAACTTCATGTCTAAACATGACTGTCGCAAACTCCCACTCAATTCCACATATTTCGTTTTTGACAACTTATTCGAAGCATTTTATGAATTGAAATAACCATTGCTTTTCTAAGTGTTAGTTAAAACCATATATGTCATTCACATATCCCTTTCAAAATACCCATTTTGGAAAGTGGTCTTAATAACTTACTTATTTCCATAATAAAGTATAACAATGATTTTGAGTCTTAGCATAACTGACAATTAACTCTGCTTTTTCTCTATGCAACTCATAATCATAAATTTCCATTTACTTTGCATTGGTCTCAACAATCCCAAATAAATCCATTTACTTGCATATATACCATTTTAGTTTTATAAGGCTCTTAAGTAAAATGTCGAATTTTAAAATCTCTAGTTATATCCCTCCATCGATCAAAATCTTACAATCCAAGAACATCTTCTTTTGGTCTCCTCACGTAGTTCCCTTAACAACATCTTCTTTTGGTCTCCTCACGTAGTTTCCCTCAAGAACATCTTCTTTTGGTCTCCTCTATGCGAAGAGTTTGTGGCTAAAATCACTCCCACTCTATCTTTAGGAAAAATGCCCTTTTTCTTCAAAGATAGCTTTTGAGCCACAAAACAATTTAATAGTGATGGAGAAGGAGACATATCAACTTAATAGTGATATAATCGAGACATATTAAACGGATAATATAGACTAGGTGATTTAATTTTGATAGGTGTATCAAATAAGGTTGGCAACCTTCCCTTGTGTGAGTTCAACAACTCAATCATAACTTCATAATTGATCTTTCATTAGTAAGTTGTCACTTTAGTCACAAAGGCATGAGGAGAATCGAATACATAGCTCATGGACATATAATGACTCAATCATTATAATTGTCTATTCGATCAATTTAAGTTGATAAAATCTTAATGTTTCTCGAAACAAGTAGTGTATGGTGACAAATTTTAGAACAAACGATATGATAAAATAAGTGACGTGGGTTGCAAACCAAGTCGCCATTATCTAAAATACAACCATTGTTTAAGGAAACAAAAAAATTTCCAAGTCAAACGAGGAAATCAAAATAGTTCTAAAACTTCAAAATACAACATGAAAATAAAGGCAAAACAAAATAAAACCAAGCTTCCATCGATCTAGCACCATGGGCGGCTACATCTAGCTCCTCTAAAGAATTTCTAGGCTTGCTTTTCTTTGCCCTTGTCCTTGCTAGGATGCCCTAATTACAATAAAAAGGGTACATATCACAACTTGTATCAAAATACCAAAGTTGAGATCGAAACATAAAAGATATGGATAGTTATTTACCTACTGGAATGACTTTTCCAGCTTTGATGTCGCCAAGGTACTTAGGACAATTTCTCTTCCAATGCCCAACACCATTACAATAGTGTCATTTGTCCCCGGATGGGGCACCCTTCTTGGGCTTAGAGGAGCTAGCTTCACAAGCTTTTCCTTTGTTCTTGTAGGGGGTTTGCTTCTTTTCCTTGTGACCACCATTCTTGAAATTCCCCTTGCTCTTTTGATTAATGTTGAGCACATCCTTGGTGGTGCTAGCATTTAGCCCCATGTCCCTCTCGGCTTGCACAAGCATTTTGTGCAATTCATCGAGGGACACTTTCAAGTTTTGCATATTAAAATTCACCCTGAATTGAACATATGCCTTAACCTTGTTTAAGGAATGAAGAATTCGATCAATGATGAGTTCTTCAGGAATCTCTACCTTTTGCATTTTTAAGGTCTCAACATGCTCCATCAAACTTGAGCACATGAGGGCTAACTTTTTGGCCCTCCTTAATGTTGAGATCAAAGAATGCGGAAACCGCTTCATATTGAATGATCCTCAGAGCTTGTGAAAACATGGTCACAAGCTTCGTATAGATCTCATAGGCGGTGCTAATCTTTATAGCACTCCTTTGGAGTTCGGCCTCCATTGAGAAGATCAACACATTTTTGATCGCGGCCGACTCCTTTGGGTAAGTCTCATAGGCTTTCCTAGCGGCGGGAGTAGACCTAGCGGTAGGTGCGGCGGGAGAGGCCTCGGTAAGGTAACGAAGCTTGTCGTCACCCTCCGCGGCTAAGTGAAGTTGTGCGTCCCAATCGGCGAAATTGGACCCATTCTTTTCTAATTTACAATGATCCATGAAGGATCGGAGCTATGAAACATTGGTGAGAGTGTTCGAGCTAGTCGTTGCATTTGAATTTGGAGTTGCCGTTACAATTGAGAAACAATATATGACTACAAAATTAAAAGTGAAGGAATTAATAAACATTTATTGTTTTAATAATACTTGTAAACATTCTAAACAAGTTTAAGCATTTATATAGTGACCTCTTCCCAACTATTATAAATGATCCCGAGATCCAAATTCATATCGATTCGGGCACGGTGAGCCGATTCATCCCTTATCAATATAACTCGGTGGATTAACTCTTTAATCGATTCTACTTCTAGAACTCTCGGTCGATAAAATTACTCTAATATTTATTTTTCGCCTGGAACACATGCGACTACGGTCATGAATACTTCCGTTGAGCTTAATCCAAATTTCGATGTAATAACATTTTACTACCCACTTACCCAACGTAACAAGTTTAGCACCCCGGTCAGCCGAGCCTACTTCCTTTTGAAATTGGGATTCATGGTTTCTACTATTTGGTAAGGCTAATTCTCAATTATTATTTAGTGAGAGGTCTTGTCAATTTATTATCTATCACGTTTTAATTGAACTAAAGCGGTGAACTACGATAATTATAATTGACACGGTCGATGACTCGATAAAATGATATGCATGTGTAGTTATGGCGATTTGGCTATGCATGCAAACATATAAAACAAAAAAAACGATAAAATCCTAGTATGGCCTTCCTAAAATAGTAAATCAAATAAACTATTTACAAATTCGGAAACCAACTCCTTTGGTCCCTTGAACTTCATTTAGCACGCACTTCAAAGTAACATCGTCTTTGTCGGACCACCTTCTCGAATGGCACCGTATTCAAGGAACTCCGGAATAAATAAATTACATAGCTTTTCTACTGTATACAATATAAAATAAAAACAAAACTAAATAAAATAAAAGTGATACAAGATCACATTAATTACAACCGAATCGATATCCCCATTCATTTCGGGAAATACCAATTAAAAACTAAGGCCATACTAAGTACAAATTACATAATTCAAAATTACATAAAATAAAATATGACAATCATACTAAAAATGCAGCATTAATATATGTATAAAACATGCCATGTTATGTGCCAAATCGCCCTATTTAAGCTAATATCGTATATATGGTCCGATTTTATGGATTATTGTGACAATTAACCTATTAAAATCACAAAATATTACATAAATCACATCTATATTCAAGTTAATTACCTCAACCCTCTTAGGACTCAAAATTTAGTCTTCACTAAACATTTGACAATAATTTAACTTGATATTTCATTATTGCTCTTTAAACATCTATTATTCATAATAATAAAGAAATAATTCCCAACTAAGTCATAAAAATTCGAAAATTTTAAAATCATAATTTTGTATATTCTGGAAAATTTCCAATATCTCAAAATTTTAATAAAATTTGCCCTTTAATTTATTTTAATTTATTTCACAAATAAATCGTATAAAACATAATTTTAACCCTTTAATTCCAAATTAAACATAAAATTATGTAATAAATCAAAATTAAAATTTTGAATATTTTAAACAAGTTTCTAGAACCTGGATATGACAAATTTTAAGCCCAAAAGTCGAATTTTTATTTTAATGACTATTAAAGTTGCTATTTATCAATTTATATCCCATAAAAATTAATAACCATTAAAATCATGCGAAATTTAACATGCAACTTTGGACCTGAAGTTCATATCATATATACAACATTAGGAAAAAGTTTCATGCCATAAAATTTATTTTAACTATTTTTGCCAAAATAGTCACTATTTATTCGATTTTTACATCTAAAAATCATAAATCATGCAAAATTAAATCATTTGATCTAAAAATTTACATACAGTGTGTAAATATTGCATGTAACAAGATACTAAATTGTTATTGGCAGGAACAGAGTCTAACCATTTTTAACATAAATACCTCTATTTAATCGACTTTTATTATGTAAACATCATAGATCATGCTATATAAAACCATTTTATATGAAATTTTACATATAATTTGTAAAATATGCATGTGAGATCGTGCAAAAATTTCAAGGTCAGAATCATAGTCTAACTATTTTTAGCATTTCAATTGTCATTTTACTCAATAAAATGTGAGAAAAATATTAATAATCATTTTAAAGAGCAATAAATTACCATAAATCATCAAAATGACCTAAAATAAATTTAGGACCAGAATGTTTAACATGAAAAATTTTTGTGGCATTTATCTTCATAAATCACAAATTTTAAGTTTTATATGTTAACATATTAACTCGGAAAAACAAAACCGATTATGCATACAACAACTCTTGCTCTGATACCAATTGTTGGAAACAAATATTTCTTATTAGACATCTCTAATATCTAAGTGTTTATAAGTTTAGTCATAAAACTTAAAGGAACTTATGCATGCATAACTATTAGAATAAAAGAGAAGAATTTAGTCATTCTTACAAGGAGGCCGAAAATGGTTTATACTAATTTTGTCTCCTACCAAATTAGTCTTCTTTAAAAATAATTCAAATGCCCCAAAACCCTAGATCTAATTGCAAGATCTACTCCCCAAGAATTGTACCAAGGAAATCCTTCTTAATACAAATATTAATTGGGTTACTAGAAATTAATATTTGTGTCCTTAAAAATACTAATATTATTAGTATACTACTTCTAGTATTATGTATATAATATTAGAGATTTATGTGAGAGTTTCTAGTGTTGTTCAAAACTAAAAACTAGAGAGATAAGTTATTCATCAAGTAAATAATCTTATAAGAATGAATTGTATAAAAATAGAAGAGAAAACTTTCTCATTTCTCATAGGGTGGCCGGGGTGCTATGAGGGGGAAGAGTGCCCAATACCTTTTGTTGTTGCTCTTCACAAGAGTGTAGGTGTGGAAGGCTATAATTAGTAAGTAATCAATATGTTACCCACTAATAAAATAATTAAAGAACAAAACCTCCTACCCCTTCCATATTCACGGCACCCTTAATATTATAAGGGTCCATTGTAATTTTGTCAATATGTTAATTTGTATTATGTGACAATTTGGGCATGTTACTAGATTTGTTAATTAAATAATGCATTTTTAACTTATTAAAAATCATTATATAAATGAAATAAATCACATACAAAATTAACTTAGTAATTCACAATTACAATTACTTAAAATGGGTCATAGAATTATAAATCACAACTACTTGTATTTATAATAAACAATTCATTCTTATTGTAATTGTTTCATAAACAATAACTAACCTAAGTAATAAAACAATTCAATTACTTAGTACGAATCTTATTTAATCGAATTACAATAAGATACATATTATTTCTCACAAAATCATTTCTTCAAATTTAAGGAATTAATTAACTTGTATCGTCATACAATTAATTAATTAATTAGTCAATTAAGAATGTTTCCCTAGAGGTATGACCTTAAGGGATCAACTGATCACCACCGTCAGACGACAGTAATGTCAAACTCTAGTCAACCAATCATTACTGATTAATGTGGATCAGTTGACAATAAAATGTTACTTTCCCTTTAGTATTCTTAATATGAGATTTAAACATGTGATCGCATTATTTGTCGAGGACACTTACTCCAACACCCTAATCATTAGTAGAGGCCGCTATCGAGGCGGGCGGGATTAGGTGTTCATTAAAAGGACTTCCTAATACGTACCCTCACCCCTTACTCCAGATCTCTGTGAACATCCGTGTTCATTGGCATCCACGAGAGTCATTCTAGACATAGAATGCAAAGGGTAACGAGTTCTTAGTGTTCATGTCACTACTTTGTGTCTTTACATGACACGAGGTATTCGAACGATTTCCAATTTTCCACAATAAATTGGTGGCTACTCCACAAATGCAAACGCTTGTTTCCAAGCGCCCCCGTGGGCCCCCCCGTGTCCACAACTTCACATCTCGATGTTATAGTAGAAGAGTTAAAACATTGAGCTCTTATATAAGCAATATTATAGCTGTGAGCCTATAACTTTACCAATCTAAGAAGTGCATTCTTACGTTACCATTACGAGATAACCACCTACACTATTCTAATCTTCTTAGGAGATATTCAAATGTAGGCTTCTTCGTTATTCAAGCTTGATCAATCTTTAAATGAGCTTCATCTTCTCATGAAAGCTTGAATAATACTTCAATAGCTTGTAGTATCTTGATCCTTGATTGAGGGCTTGATCATGATATAAACGCATCATACTTCCATAACTATTCCTTAATGCTTGCGATTTTTAAGTCCAATATAAAAGACAAAACAAACAATTACGCACAACGAGTATATAAAATTTCAAGTACTCTTGACATCATCAAAACGTAAACATATATTTATATGGTCCAATAGCTTTTAAGGAGCTTAACCCTTTGCTCAATATCAGAAGAGGAAAAATTCCCGGTTTTCATTTTGTCCTCAACTTGGGAGAGACGAGTGCTCACGTTTTCCACGGTAGCTTGGAGGCGAAGGACCACGTTGCTGTTTTCGGCAGAAGTCATGGCGGATGTAGATTGATCTGCTTCTTGAGGTTGGCGATCGACGGCACCGAAGGGATTCCTAATTGACATAACGATGGGCGTTTTAACTTGTCTTGGCAAGGGATTGCACGAACAACGACAAGTACGACACATATGTATAAAAGGCAGTTATGTCATGAAGATGCGACGGTGTGACTATGTTATGAGTTCATTAAAGATCGTGAATGACCTCTTGTATTTGAACTCAGGGTGCAAGACGTTGAATTTAGACTCGAGTGTGGACTTTGTTATAGTGATGCCTTGACAGACTACTTCTAACGGGATTTGGAGGTGCGTTGCTGGCGTGACGCGATTGGACAAGACATGTACACAAACTTTA
The DNA here is from genome assembly GCF_048544455.1 of Silene latifolia. NCBI lineage: Eukaryota > Viridiplantae > Streptophyta > Magnoliopsida > Caryophyllales > Caryophyllaceae > Silene > Silene latifolia. Next base: position 148,603,306 of record NC_133534.1, on the reverse strand, counting down.
CCTTTGACCCGTAATGTAGGGGAAACACGGGTTTAATACCTGAGAGGTTTTGACTCTGCTAACGCCATTGAAGATGTCTCGACAATTAGGCGACACGACCTAGACCAGAACGTAGGTGCTAACTTCGGCGGAGACTCGATGTTATCTAGACGACTTGACTTGAAATCGACTGAACTCTAATCAACTCGAGGATGAATCGGAAAAGTGGAATGATATGTTCGATGTCATTATTTAAAAAGGATTTTCAAAAATAGAAAATTTTCAAAAAGCGAGATTTGCTTGAGGTCGTCTTTCGAAAAAAGGTTAAGTTTATTTTCAGATGACGGGTTTGAAATAATCGAGGGTTGCAACGGCTTAGAAAACAGTAAGTGGTTTTCAAAGACGGGTTTCGAAATTCAGAATCACGGATTTGAAAATCGAGGATTGAAGAATTTGGAATCGTCATCACAATGGCAATGAAAACGGTTAAATTTGTTTTCAAAGAATTTGAAATTGGGTTGAAAATTTGAAAATAGTCAAATTTGTTTTCAAACAATTTGAAAATGGTTAAGTTTGTTTTCAAGCGATTTGAAAATGGGTTGAAAATTTGAAAACGGTTAAATTTGTTTTCAAAAGATTGAGTTTTGAATTGAAAATTCGAAAATTGGGAAATTTGTTTCCAAAGATTTGAAAATGGATTGAAAATTTGAAAACGGTTAAATTTGTTTTCAAACGATTTCAAATTGGAGATTATGAGGATTGGATTCATTATTACGATGGGTTAGAAAACCGTTTTAACCTTTGAAATACGGTATGCAAATCGAAAATTATGAGAATTGAAATCGTCATTACGGCGGCTTAGAAAAGCTAAATTTGAACTTGGAAATATGGTTGGAAATTTTATAATGCAAATTGTCATTATGACGGCTTGAAAAACGGTTTCGAAGACGAGATTTGAAATTTGGAAAGTTGCACGGATTGAAATCGTCATTATGACGGTTTGAAAAACGGTATTGTTTGAAAATTGATTTCGAATTTTGAGAATTCGAGGGTAGAATTCGTCATTACAATGGCATAAAAAGGCGCTTTGAGAATGTAACGGTCGGCGAAAGACCGGGGTTTGAAACGGCCATTACGACGGCGTAAAAGAGTATTTTGAAATGGTTTGTGAAAACCAAGGTTTGAAATCGTCATTACAACGGCATGAAAAGGTGTATTTGAAATGGTTATAAAAATCGGGTTTTGAAATGGCCATTATAACGGCATAAAAAGGTGCTTTGAAACGGTTGTAAAAACTGGGTTTGAAAATCATCACTAGGACGACATGAAAAGGTGTGCAACGGTTGGCGAAAGAGCGAGGTTTAAAATGGCCATTATAACGGCGCAAAAAGGTGTTTTGAAAGTTTGGAAATGACACGGAAGGACTTATGATCACATAGCACATAAGCACTCGCAGTTTATTATATTATGCATAATGCTGACACGGGTTTTGGCTTAAAAGGGTGGCTACACACCAAGCGATCAATCCCCGATTTTCGAGAGGGATACCAATCCAAACAAAATGTGTAAGGAGGGTGCCCTAGCCTCATGCACGAAGGAAATGAATGTTCTTTGACGAAACAGAAATGTGTAACGCCAATGGTATGATAGACTCAATCGGGATTCAAAGCGCGGGGATGAGAAAACTCACGCCGACGAGATGAGCCAGTTGGTCGATAAAGGTTAGGTTATGGGCCCGACGAGGAACCCGACTTATGACCGTAATATCAATTAATGCGCTTTAACCACGACCTCGTTCGAGTTTCACCTCTATGGATCACAAAGACATAAGTATCCTAGTTTTCCCCATTAGAGTCCCCAATCTGTGGACACAGGCCACCCGCCAGTCTATGGACATGGGCCACCTGCACTCCAAGCCAATCTGTGGACATGCAGCGGTCGAAAAGCCACGTTTAGAGGCATAAAAATGCTTTTGACCGGATCGTTTTAGATTGGTCGGTTTCGTCTAGATGAAGGTCTCGAAAACGATGCAGAGATATTCAGAGTCTCCACCAAGCAATTATGAGATGCCTGGAAACCTTTCGAAATCCACTTTATACCTCGGTCAATCAAGGCAAAAAGCGGTGCTTTACATAGGTACTAAAGATAAGGACTCGGCCCCCTTTAGTATCCTATTGCTAGAATGACTCTTGTACTCCCTGGATAAGGCCATCCACCATCCAAAGGTCCTGAGTAAGGGGTGAGAGTATGTATTGGGAAGCCCTTTAATGGTAAACTCAATCCCGCCCGCGTTAGCGGCCTCTAATGATCAATCGTGGTTGTTTAAGTGCGAGAGTTGATAAAACGGTTTAATTGCATGAATGCGCATCCAAAAGTCTTAACCTAACATGTGAAGATTTTTTAAGTCGGTTTGTTTATCCACATATCATGAAATTGATGTAAAAGTTGGATTTAATGGTTGATTTGCATGAAAACAGAAATTAAACATCCATTTACCAAATTCGGGTTATGATGCTTAACAAGATCTATTTATTTGAAAAAGAAGTGTTTAAAGAATAAAGTGTAAAAACATAAACTCGATAATCTGATCCGTCACGTATTCGGGTTAACCATAATCGGGATCGTCCTAGACAAGTACCAAAACGAGATAGAACAGTGCCAGGCAGACTCATTGGGGCGCGAGCCATTAGGCGAGGGAACAGAGCCTGTCCAGGTTTTGGAATATAGGAAACAGGAGGTTCCTTGAGGCGCGAGCAATCGGGCAGTCCAAGGGACCTCTCTTGGTTGTTTACAACGTTATGAAAAACCGTTTTAAAAGGTCGTTAATAAAAAAGCCTTTGTTGAAAAGGTCATCAAGACCACTTTTGTGTTTAATGATTTGCAAGTTTGAAAAGTATAGTTTATAAATAAAAATTTAAAAGGTGTATGCTTGACCGTTTCGTCACTGACTAGAATTAAATCAACATGGCATATATGTTAGCGAAGGATGACATGTGATATTGTCAAGACAAAGATGAAAATAAAATAAAATAAAGAGAAATAAATGTTTGAGATGAACTAAGTATGTTAAGTTCATTTATTTGTAATTAGTCAATATTTATCATCGTACTCGGATTAAACCGACATGGTATAAAGAACCAAGGATGATTATGAATTATGACTAATATGTTGGCAAATGTAAATTAATGGAAAAAATGGTAAATAAAAGAAAAGGTTGTTAGAATACCCTTCAAAATGTAATTAACCAAATAATATCACCGAGTCACGGATTAAACCGTCATGGTATAAGGAACCAAGGATGATTTCAGTAATGGTAAAAATATTTGTCATAAAAATAAATTAAAATATTTAAAATGGTAAAAACCGATTGTAAATAAGAAATGTAACAAAGAAGAAAGACGAGAACAAACACAGTTGGATTCTGACCAGAGACCCCATAACAGGCGCGAGGTTGGTATTTGTGACTACCAGCCTGTGTCTCCAGTCAAAACCCGGTCTTGGCTCGTCTAACCTATATTTGAATCGTGTTATGCATGGAACATGCTTATAAACTCATGAAAACAGTAAAGACATGAAATAAATGAGTTGTTTACACCCTCAAACTTACGTGTTATGATGTTTGTGTTGGAGTATATGTCCTCAATAATAGTGCGATCACATGTTTAAATCTCAAATTAAGAATACGTAAGGGATGATTCATTTATATAGTCAACTGATCAACATTAATCAGTAATGATTGGCTAACTAGAGTTTGACATTACTGTCGTTTGACGGTGGTGATCAGTTGATCCCTTAAGGTCACACCTATAGGACAATTCCCTTAATAGACAAGTTGATTAATTGTATGACGATACAAGTTAATCAATTCCTTAAAATTCAACAATTCATTTGTGAGAGAGAATATTTATATCTTATTGTAATTTGATTAAATAAGATTTATTTTAGTAATTAAAATATTTTATTACTAAAATTGATTATTGTTTATGAAAAAATTGAGATAAGAATGAATGGTTAATTATAATTATAATATGTTGTGAATTATAATTATATGACCCATTTTATTTATGTGATCAAGAATCACTAGACAATTTGTTATATGTAATTTAATTAATGTATATAATGATATTTATTTGATAAATATGCATTAAATTAATTAATAACATGTTACATACTACACGTGACATATTGTGTGACAAGTGACAAATTGACAAAATAAAATGGAAGTCCATTTTACATATGGAACGAAAAAATGGAGGATGAAAGAGTTAGTGGGTGATTTATTTTATGTGATAAAATGCATATAATCATGGCTATTCCATACTAGCCTTACACACTTACATTTTGGAGAAGAACAAAAGAAAAAGGAGATGCCATGCATTGGCATTTTGGCCTTACACCACCCTGCCCCTTCCTTTTTATGATGAGAATTTTGTTCTCATTTTCACCTCTCTATATTCTCATGTATGCATTCTTGTCCTTCTCTCTCAACTCTCTCTAAAACTAGTATTAGAATACATTAGATTGTTCATCCAAAATTATAATAACAATATAGGATTACTAGTGTAGTAATAAGAATATTATTAGAATTATTTTAAGGATACTAGTATATTAATCTAGTTAGTTAATATATTAGTTTAACGGATTTGTTTTGGGTGCAATCAAGAGGAGGATCTCAATACTTGGGATTAAGGAGGATCATCCATTATATTTAAGCTCAAGAACAAATAAGGAAGGTGACCTTATTTGTGCCCATTATTTCGAGCCATATAACAATGTAAGGAACATTGTTTTTCTTATTTTATCTCTTATTTAGTTATGCATGCACTAGATCTAAAGAACTCATATTAATATGTTAATTAGTTCACTATTAGAACAGTCTAATAATAGGTATATGAACCTAACAATTGGTATCAGAGCATAGGATGTTGCATGCATAATCGATTTATAATTTTTTCGAGTTATTAGTAACTTAATTAAAACTAAAAATTTGTGCTTAATTAGATAAAGCCACGAAATATTGATGCGTGTTATATATTCTGGTCCTAAAATGTTTTTAGGTCATTTTTATCATTTATGGTATTTTATTGCTCATTTTAATGTTTTTTAGTTAATTTATTACATTTTTATGACTAAAATGGAAATTAAAATACTAAAAATAGTTAAACTAAGTCTATGACCTCACATGCATATTTTATTTATTGTGTGTAAAATTTTGTATTAATATGATTAATATTGCATGATTTATGATTTTTATGAGATAAAAATGTATTAAATGGAGGTAAAATGGTTAAATATAGTTAAACTTCGAAATAGGCTATAAAATTTTAATATGTTGTCACATGCACATTTTACCCACTGTGTGTAAAATTTGAGATGAACTTGATTCATTTAGCATGATTTATGAATTTTTAGTGTAAAAATGACATAAATAGTGACTATTTTAGCATAAATATCTAAAACAAATTACATGGCATGAGGAAATTATTTTAGGTTGCATTTATATCCCACTTATCAGATCAAAAGTTGTAAAATTGATTAGATTAATTTTTTAATACTTTAGATGTTTTATTTGATAAAACCGATAAATCACAACTATATTTTTCTCGAAATAAATTCAAAAATTTTAACCATGATTTTTGACATTATGAGTGTCATGGATATATTCCAGAATGTTCAAAAATTTAAAATTAAAATTTTGTAATTATTGTAATTTAATTTGGATTTATTTCATAAATGTTATGATTTTAGGGTAAAAAATGAGCATAAAATTAAATCAAGTTGAATTATTGTCAAAAATTGAGTTATGACTAGTGTTTGAGACCTAAGAGTGTTAGGATAACTAACTTGGACTAAAATTAGATTTTAGTATTATTTAGCGATTTTTAATAAGTTAAAATCGTGCATTTTCGTAAAACCGGGTTATATAATCAATATAAGTTAAATAGGGCGATTTGGCACATAATTTGGCATGATAGACACATATTATAATGCTGCATATTTCATTGTTGAATGTCATATTTTATTTATATAATTTTGAATTATGTAATTTTATCTTAGTATGCCCTTAGATTTTAATCAATATTACCCATAATGTAAGGGAATATTGATTCGGTTGTAATTTAATGTGATCCCATATCACTTTTATTTTTCCTAGTTTTTCATTTTACAAATGTATAATAGGAATAGCTATGTATTTTTATTATTATTTGTAACTCCGGAGTTTCTTCAAGACGGTGCCATTCGGAGAGGCGTTCCGACATAGACGGTGTTCTTGGGAGGCGTGCTACTTGAAGATTCAAGGGACCAAAGGAGTTGGTTTCCGATTATGTAATAGATTATTTGATTTTCTATTTTAGGAAGGCCATACTAGGAATTTATTATTTTGCTTTGCATTTCTTTTAATATGTTGCATGCATTGCCAAATCGCCATAACAACACATGCATTTCAAATCGAGTCTTCGACCGTGTCAATTATAATTATCGAGAATTCGACTTTTAGCTCACTTAAAATTGATAGATAATAAATTGACAAGACCTTTACTTTTAAAAGATTGAGACTTAGCCTTATCAAATAGTAGGAGCCCATGAGTCTAAATTTCATAAGGGGTACAATACGATTTTTCGGGGTGCTTCTATTGACGTTGGATAAGTGGGGTAATAAGTAGTTATTACACTTCGAAAATTTGGTTGATCTCAACGAAGGTATTTTGCAACCGTAGCCGCAAAAGGTTCTGGCTAAAGATGAATTTAATGTAAAATCATCAACCGAGAGTTCTAATTGTAGAATCGGTTAAAAGGGTTAATCCACCAAGTTATATTAGTAAAGATGTAGAGGGCCCGTGGGCTCACATCCAAGTTAATATAAATTTTGGGTCTCGGAAACATTTATTATAGTTGGGTAGAGGTCACTATATAAATGTTAAACTTGTTTAAAATATTTACAAGTTTTAAAAACAATAAATGTTTATAATTCCTTCATTTCCTATTTTGTAGTCAATTTGATTAGTAAGCAATGACTACTCCGATTTCATCCGTGTTGGACCATATAGATATATGATTGATTTTTGATAATGACAAGTGTGTGTTTCGTTTTATATATACTCTTGTTTGTAATCGTTTGTTTAGTCTTTGTTAGATTGACTTAGGTTTACAAGTTTAACAAGTAATGTTATAGCATCCTTGGCTATAACATTAAAGATTTGTGAAGCATCATTCAAGTAAAGCTATAGCTGCTTGAGCTATAACATTGATGATTCCTAAAGCATCATAGCAACTGTAACTAGTTTCAAGTATGATGATCACTCAAGAAAAGGCTAGATCAAGTCTATAACAAGCTGAAGATGAAGAGCTTATGATCAAGATGAAGAGAATATCCTATTACTGAAGATATCCTGGTAGATTAGCTAGTATAGGTCTTCATCTAATAACGGTACTTTAAGAATTAATATTGGGAAGGTAAAGTTATAGCTATTTCACCTATAACTTTACTTACCAAGCTTAATGTTATAGTTGTTTCTACTATAACTTTAAGTAGCAATTTTATGGCACGATTTTAATAGTTTTTAAAATCATTTTCAAAAGATAAAATTCTTCAAATGTGTTTCAAAATCATGTGTGTATATGATAGAGATGAAATATGGGTTGCTATAATGAATAATTTGCATTTCTCTATTGGTTAGTAAAACGGCTTATGGGTCGTCATGCTACCTAGGGTTTGCAATATTATTTGACCTAACCCCAATCCAAGGAGTTGATTTTCGACCTAGTTGGACACGGCCAAGGGTTCGACCGCACGGCCTTGAGCCGTCTTGGTTTCGTGAGTCCTCTAGTACAAGTAACCTATCCAATTAAATCTAATAATATTTTGACAAGATATTCTCATATCTTAAATATATATTTGATTTAATTTGTTTACTGTTTCGAAAATCATGGAGATTAAATTAAGGTAAGAAAGGATTTACTTTTATCTTATTTACCTAATTTAAAATATCTCATGGAATAAATTAAGGAAGAGATAAGATTTATTTCTTGTGAAATAATCTACCTATCTCACGGCACCTATTATGGTTTTCGATCCAAACCCTAATCTTCCTCTCTACTATAAATACACATGATAGTTGTTCATTGAAAATAAGCTTTTCGAAATACATAATTCCTTGCAAACAATATTGAGTTTAATTTTAATCGGTTATTTTTATTGTTTTGATCTCAACCTTGGTATTTGGATACAAGTTGTGATTCTTACCCTTTCTAACTTGTTTTTAAGGGCATCCGAGCAAAGACAGAGGCAAGGACAAGGAAGCCTAAGGAGGCTCTTCAAGGGAAGCTAGAGTAGCCGCCCATAGTAGAAGACCTACGGAAGCTTGGCCTTTATAATGATAGTCTTCGTTTCATTGTTGTATTGTGAACTTGTTGTTTAAAACTCTTTTAATTTCCTAGTTGGACATGCAAATTAGTTTATTTCCTTTTGTTTTCAAGAATAAGAAGTTGTATTTGAATTTTAGTGGCTTGGTTTGCAACCCAAGTCACTCGGTTTATGGAAATTTTCGTTCTAAAACTTGTCATTATACACCTTTCATATGAAAACATAAATTATGTCACATCTTATTTGATATAAGAAAGAATGATTATAAAGTCAAAAGGAGTTTTTTGAACTCTAAAAGGGGAGATTTGATAAACCAATTAGCTACACCACTTATAAGACTCCATACGAGCTATGGGAGGGCTTAAGACTTCAAGTTTGTACATAACATGGACATGAGTCGGTTTGAGTTATCGAACTCACTTTTGGGAAATTTTCAATCCAAAACGGACACGTTATAATAAACGAATGGTCAACCAGGAGATACCTAAAATAGCAAGTCTATTTAACAAATGACATGGATCAGATTCGTATATTACATGAATCAAGCTGCCATAATAGAGCTGGTCCTTTTATGTGCTAACACGTCAGTCTAGACAAACTTCTATTACTTCACCATATATGTTTGTAACTCACAAAGCTATCTCTTAAAGAAGATAGATGTATTTCTAAGAGATAGAGTGGGAGTATATTGTCACAAACATCTCTTATAGTTAATGTGTTACTTTTTGAAAGTAATGGAACTATAATCTATTGAGATAGAGTGGGAGTAAAGCACACATGTCTTATTGCTAATATGTTACTTTTTGAAAGTAATAGAATTATGACCTATTCTCAAATCGACTTAGTTTTAATATAAGCCATAGCATTACAATCTAAATTTTTTTACTTAAGAGTAGATTTACTTTAAGGCGATGGTCTCTTTAAAGTAAATAGAGCTTTAGAGTACCTAAAAGCACAGATTTACATGAAGATGTTAATCAAGATAAATCATGTTATGAATTGCCACATTTCATTTTGATGAAGAAGGGCAAACGATATTAAAAAATTCGCTTTTCGAAAATGGGAATTTAGAGAAGGATATGTATGGAACACAAAACCTTAGATAAAGATCTAAGAATCCTAACATATTATGCAAAGCTTACTTAAGTAACCCTACAATGGTCTTAAGCATGCATCAAAGATTGTAATAATCATACTTTTCATTCATATGATAATTGAGAATGGTTTCATTCACATTGTTGAAGAATCATATTTATACATGAAGTTAAGTGGGAGCCAGTATTATTTTTTTCGATGTATTATATGTTAATAAAATATTACTTATTAAGAATAATGTACCAATGCTCTCTTCTGTGAAAGAGTGATTGGGAGACTAGGAAAAGGCGCGATGCATTTTAGATTTTCGAATCTATGTGTTAAATTTGAGAGAATATTGGCATAGAGTCGAGAGTATAATGATGATAAGATCTTTCATATCTGTTTACCATCAACAAGGTTGAGTAGGTTATTCATATTGTTGAAAGTGGAATTGATATGCCAGAGTCGTAGTCATTCACTGAACCTAATAAGTTGTTGATCACATGAAAACGATTGCTAATGTTTCCGCCATTAGAACGATCATGTATGCCAATAAATTCACATGTCATGATGAATAATATGCTTGGAGCATAATAAGTCAATAACAAGTTAATTCGAATAAAGGTACATTGAAAGCCTTAAGGAACATCCTTTAAGATTCTTGAGGAGAATTGAGGGAGCATCTTCCAAGTATAAGATCCCATGTCTAGTTAGATGACTTGTAATACTACGGTTAACATGGTTAAGAGTGGGAGCATCTTCCAAGTATAAGAGCCATTGTAAATTCTACAAATAGAATCTAAGTAAATTGTGATAAGATGGTTAACATAGGGAATGCGAGTAAATCCCTCTACCGAAGACCTTATCAAAAGTTATATGATAAGAGTGGGAGCATCTTCCAAGTATAAGAGCCCATGTCTAGTAAGATGACTTATAATACTACGGTTTTATGTGTCTTAGGGTACTCTATCGAGTGGGACTTACTCTGTCGAGTGGGACTTACTCTGTCGAGTAAGTAGTTTTGACGCAAAATTGTAGACTGCCTGTAGGGTACTCGGTCGAGTAAGTTGGGGACTCGATCGAGTAAGTCACTTACTCGATCGAGTAAGTGTGTTTTACGGGTTGAGTTTGACGGGTTTTGTTAATGGTGCGAGATTAATATAAAAAGGTTTGTTATTATTTCTTAAACACTTTTTCAACATCATAAACTTTTCAAGTGACGATTAGAGGTTACGTGCTTTGCTTCTCTCACATTTTTGGCAAATCCCTAAGCTACGTTCGTCTGATCATCTTGTTCTTTACATTGTTGCGATCGTCGTGTCGAGGGTAAGTTCCTTGTATAATTTATGTTGGGTTTCGTTGAATTTCTTTAAAACCCTAATTGGGTATTGTTGGGGGTTTTGGGTAATTTGTATGGTTGTGGTAGTAATTGAATGTATGCATGTTATAGGAGGAGGATTTGTTGAGGAAAGATTTTGATTAGCTGCTAGATCGTCTGTGGTGTTGCTTTCCAGGTAGGGTTTCCCTACTCAGTATTGGCTACATAATGTGTTGGTGACTGTTGTTGTGATTGTTGATTAATTATAATGTTGGATTGGTTTTGATGATTGTTGATAGTATATTGTGGATTGGTTGTGTAACTGTCTTTGAACTTCGGGGTGCATCCCTGGCTAAGTGAAGTCACTTGCGGGAGTGGTTTCACGCCCTTGATTCGCCTTTTGTGGAACCCGCCACAGAAGGGATGTGCACATTAATGAACTTGGGTTTATCGCTCGATGGAGATGAGCGGGGCTTAGGTGGGAATGGCTGCGGTCCCCCACTGGCGGCAAGGAGTACTTGTTGCGATGGGTACTCTGGCGGGGCTACACACTTTAGTGTGTAGTCAAATGTGTGGAGTTGGAGATGGAGTTGTGGAGATTGGTTTGAGCTGTTTGTGATATTGTTTCATTGTGGCTATTGTTTTTATGTAATCAGTACTGACCCAGTTTAAATGTTTTAAAAATTGTGGTGATCCATTCGGGGATGGTGAGCAGTTATTGATTAGGTATGATGGCTTATGCGAGGGATAGCTGGGATAAAGTCACCACCGGTCGTAAAGTCTTCCGCTGTGTCTTGATCTAGTTGTTTAGTCTTTGGATTTTGAGAACCCTTGTATTTTCCTTTTAATAGTTTTGCAGTTTGGTTGTATCACTTAAACTTTATTATCATTTAGGTACATTTTGTTATTGTCTATTTGATTACGATTGCCTCGGGTAACCGAAATGGTGGCGTTCTTATACCTTATGTAGTCCTGGTAGGGCACTTGGAGTATGGGGGTGTCACAAAGTGGTATCAGAGCGATGATCTTGAAACCTGTAACCCATGAACCTAATGAACATAGGGAGTTAAATTAAAATGAACCCGGGTAGGAGTTGTAGGAGCTAATGCAAAGACTTAGGAGACGTCCTAAAGTCGCGAACTCGCCTTGCAACTTTGAACTGGTCACCATGGGATATGAGCCGGGATCGCTATGTGTTTATCTTGTGTGTTAGGTATTCATATAGTAATGTGTTGTATTAATCGGTGGATGCATGTATGTGGAGGATAGGAGATGTGTAGTGAAGGAAGATGATGATATGATTATATATGTTGTTGGTGGAATATATGAATGGCATGATGGTTAATTTATAATGTGGCATATTAGAAACATGGAAGGGAAGTTACTGTTGTTTATGTATATATATGTTGTTGTTTGTTGTTTTGCATAAGAGTATAGATAGTTGGAAGTGTGAGTTTGAACATACGGGTAGTATACGAGTCTGCATGACTCGATCGAGTAGGTGAGTAACTCGATCGAGTAGGGGTAACTCGATCGGGTAGGTAGTTTTCCGTTTATGGGCAGAAGTCTGTTTTTGAGCACTCGATCAAGTTGAATAGGGAACTCGATCGAGTAGGGCTAACTCGATCGAGTGGGAGGTTGGCTCGGTCGAGTATGTTTTTGGGAGCTTTCTGGTCAGGTTCTGGAGTCGAGGCACTCGATCGAGTAAGTGGGCAGATCGATCAAGTGACCTCAACTCGATCGAGTGGGTTGTGGGACTCGATCGACTAAGTGTTGTTCAGGTCGTTTTCGTGTTTTGAGATATGGGATGTGTGTTCATGTTTACCTTTTCTTATATGGTTTTAAAGATGCCGCCAAAGAGAACAGCGTTGTATGCCAGGGCAGAAAACATGAGTATTGATGAGATTGCTAAGATGTTGGAGCACCAAGATGCTCTCACTGAGGCTTTGAAGAAAGTGGGGAAAGACAAAGAGACAGCGCCTAATCACTCAAAGATAAGTATACATATAGCAAGGATCAATCCTAAGGAGTACATGGGAACAGGGGCGCCAATTCTACTGGATAATTGGCATAGAGAGATGGAGAATATACTCAATCTGGTTCATTGCCCAGAGGAGCTTCGAGTGGAAGAAGCTGCATTCTAATTGAGGGAAGCAGCTGGTGAGTGGTGGGACAAGGTTAAGGTGAGTGCTTTGGACTTATATGTAAAACAGGGGTTACCTGCTATACCATGGGATGAGTTTAAGAGGGCTTTGAGGCGAGACTTTGTGCCAGAGCACCTGCGTAGTAAGCTGAGGGAGGAGTTTGATGATTTTAAGATGACTTCTAACATGACCGTTGCTGAGTACTACCATAAGTTCAATGAGAAATCCAGGTATGCTGAGGACATGGGACTAAGCCTAGAGAACTTGGCATTGAGATTTAAGAAGGGGTTGACACCCAAGATCATGGAGAAGTTACCGGTAGGAGCCCTTACTGATGTTAAGGAGGTGTATGAGCGTGCCGGGAGAGCTGAGAGGTTAGTTGAGATGGCTAAGGAGAGCCGAGAGAGGGCTTCTGAGAAGAGGAAGGGTGAGAGTAAGGGTGGTGGTCAGTCGAGTCATAAGAGGGGCGGTCATAACCAGGTGAGAGTGTACTCTTCAGGTTCGGGGTTTAGTGCTAGAGCTTCTTACGGGCGTGGCCGTGGTGGTGGTAGTAGCAGTTGGGGTATAACTTGTTTTAACTGTGGTGGTGTGGGCCACAGGAGGCATGAGTGTACCAGTGCTGTGAGTGGGGGTTTCCAGAGACCGTCACATGGGAGTTTCTCTCAGGGTCCGTCTCAGAGTTATGCTAGTAACAGGCCGGCTGGGTCGTGGAATAACCAGGGTGGTCAGAGTAACAACAATGGTGGGGCTAACTGCAATGGCGGTAATTCATATTAGAAACCAGCGACGAACAACAACAACCATGGGTCGGCTGCTAAGCCGTCTACCTCAGCTAGTACTGTCCAGGGAGGTGGGCAAAAGACCAGTGGTAAGTTGTTTATGATGGAGAAGAAAGCAGCTGAGGATGATGCTCACATTATCACGGGTACTTTTCTTGTTAATGGAGTCTTTACCTTTGTTTTGTTTGATTCGGGAGTGTCACAGTCGTTTGTAACATCGAGTCATGCTAAGCTGTTAGGTTTGAGTGAGTATGAGTCTGTAAAAGAGGAAGTTTTTATAGCGTCGGGTGAGTCTGTATCTTGTGGGCGGTTTTATAGAGGTGTGTCTATGATAGTTGGGCAGGTTGACCTACCAGTGGACTTGTTAGAGTTTCCTTTAGAAGGTTTTGAGATGATAGTTGGTATGGACTGGTTGGGTAAGTACAAGGCTAAGATATATTGTCATCAAAAGTGGGTTTCTTTTAGAGGTCCTAAGGGATTAGTGTGTCTTATCGAGGGTTTGTTGTCAAACCCAAAGTTAAGTTGATTGCAGCAGTGACCTTGAAGTCCTATCTGAGGAAGGGGTACCCGTTGAGCTTATGCCATATGAGAGACCATAGTATAGAGAGTTCGACAGTTGAGCAGATACCAGTAGTGGGAGAGTTTCCAGATGAGATACTGGGGTTGCCACCGAAGAGGGAGATAGATTTCAGTGTTGAGTTGAAACCGGGGACGGGACCAATCTCTAAGGCACCATACCGTATGGGTCCTAAGGAGTTGGAGGAGTTGAAGAAGCAGCAGGATGATCTGATTGAGAAGGGATACATTTGTTGGAGCTTGTGTCCTCCACGGTTAGTGTGATAACATATATAAATCTCTTATAGGTTCACAAGGGTATACTTAGTATTTTATCAGTTGATTAATGTTTACTTAATAACGGTTGACTTGCTAGAAGTTTGACGTTATTATCATACTGATGGCGGTGATCAACTAGTCCCTAAAAGTCACACCTAAAAGATGTGTTTGAGAGATGTGATTGTATGAAAATATAATCACATTGATGCCTTATATGACTAAAAGGTTAGTCCATGTATTTGACTAAACAGTTAGTCAATGTGATGATGAGATGATTATTTAATACAATTAAATAATACTAGCTGAGACGAATTAACTGTTAATTCGTAAATTGAATATAAACTGTTATATTTAATTAATGTATATAATGTTAGCTTAAACGAATTAAGATGTTAATTCGTAATTAAACGTAACCAGTTATATTTAATTAGCAAATTATAAATATATTATATTTATAGTTAATGTATATATTATGCGATATTGTCATAATAAAATGTTGACAAACCGGTATTAATAAATCGACTACAAACTGTTGTGCGTAGACTTATTAATACATGTCGACATAAATAGACAATTGAGAAAATAATACACATTATATACAATTTGAGAACAACCAAAAATAAGAAGATTTTTCTCCTTATTTTTGGTGGTTGGTGAAACCGAAAATAAGAGGAAAAAGAGGAAGAAAATATCATCCTCTAATTCACTCTCACTTGGACAGTTTTTAAGAGAGGAATAGGAGATTATTTTCTCACTTCTCTTTTGACCTAATTTTCTCATCACAAAACTAAAATCCTAAAAATAATTAACAATTTTAGGGATCTCTTTCTAGCAAGAACAAGGGCATTTTCTCATAGCATTTTGGGTGCAACAATTAGGAGAATATCGATTTCGATATTGTTCTTAGGCCAAATTGCTAGGAGCAAAGGTTAATTCTAAATCTCTATTCTTTTGTTTATGCAATTCGTTTATGACTAGTAATTTCATAACTATAATTTCGTTATAATCCGAAATTTTCTTGATGAAATATACCGATATTTCTCACAAGTGGTATCAGAGAATAGGCCGCGAAATTATTTTATATGATTTTCATAAATGAATTTAAACAAAAAAATTTGAAGAAAAAAAAATTTAATTCGGCCGTGAGAATTTTTTTTTTTTTTTTGCCGAGAGCAAATTTTTTTTGCCAAAATGATTTTTGATGTTTTGTTTCCATTTGATTGATTCATATTGTTGTTTTAATATGTTAAGATGATAATATGATAAATTTGTAGATGTTTTGATTTAATAAGAATTAAATTAAAATGTAAATGGAAATTGTTTTGATATATGATGTTCATTTGTTTTTGCTATATAGTTTTGGCATACATGAGATTAAATTGTTGTTTAAAATCATGATTCATTAATTTAAATGTTGATGATTATGCCAATCCTGTTCTAGTAGCAACTTTAAACAAATTGTTCATATATATGGGGTTATTTTTCTCGAAAAAGAAAGATAGAAAAAAAAATTGTTTTTTTGGCATTTAGGGCTTAATGCCGAAAGAAAAAAAAAAACCTGTTTTTGTTTTTGGCTGAAAGCCGTGAGCAGAAAAAAAAAGGCTGTTTTTTTTTTCTTTTTTGCAAAATGCCGAGAGCACAAGAAAAAATAAACCGTTTTTTCGTTTTTTGCTGAATGCCGTGAGCATTTTTAAGAAAAAAAATTTCTGGTTTTTTTTCCTTTGTTGTTGTGTTTTGGCCAATAACTATTATACATTATTTCAATAATGTATGATAGTTTGTTGTGAAAAAGTTCACAAATTTAAGATACCTAATTATTTTAAAGAGGTTTAAAATAATGTTGGATTAATTCATACTACAAGTTAATATGTATTAAGACTGGAATTATAGTGAGTAATTGAGGAATTGTCACATAATTTGATCATTTAAATAGGTGGTTTGGATAAATTACTCTACATAATTAAGGAATTATGTCTTGAATGATTAATTTATAGTTGATGCATTTTTATTAGTTGTATGAATTGTTGAATGGTTTATTTACGTATTTTTGCAATCGGTTGTAATTTGTAATACCTAGTGTGGCCTTAGTTAATTATGTTTTCGTAATGATGGAAACATAATTTTTATGTAATTTTGAGATCTCGTATCTCCGTTTGGTTTTCTTTTATATTATGGTTTTGAAATTAGAATGTAAATAGGTTTATTTTGTAATTTATTAATTATAATTTTGAGAAGACTAAAGATGGAGATTGGATTGCTCACTTCCGCTACATGGACCAAGATGGAACATCAAGACAAGCTTCTCGGGTCCAAGGATTGATTCCAAAGTTGTATTTATGTTCATTTTGGTAGATAGGCCACACTTGGACTTTGTTTTTGTTTTACGTTTTTCATTCTCGTTGCTTTTCTATGCTTGATAATTAGTGCATCATATTCCGCCTAAACCAAACCACCTACTAATATGCATGAAAATTGACTCATATAGTTTGGATGTTAGTTTTCATAGACATACAAATGTCAGACAATTTGAAGCCATCATCTTAGTTTATTCATTCTCACATGCTAGATATTAGTTCACTTAAAATGAATTAAAATAAAGTTGATGGGATCTTCCTCTAAAACTGAAATTGAGAATAGTCTTTATAGGTCAAACATGTATGAACACTTCTTCGTCGGTAGGCATATATGACCTTACTCTCCATATGACCCCTTCTACGTTGGGTAAGTAGTTTGTGTTGACTTAGTTTACCTCAACATTATAATCCGAAGAGTTTCTCGTGATTATGATGGACTAAAGATAGAATTTACAGAAATTTATCGACCAAAAATTCTATAAGTAGAATTAGCCAAGAGGTTGGCTTATCAATTTACAGATAATTGAGTCTTGGGATCATTTATATAATTCCTGAGGAAGGTCAATTGTATAAATGCTTGAGTCTTCGCATTATAACAGTTTTTGCATTAGACTTAAATCATAACGATGAGTATGCTTATTATTCTTTTTCTTCTTTTCGCAGAGTAGAATACGTTTTATTTTGATAATACTGCTTACAACAAATGGCTGGAAATAATGATATCCCTATGCCAAGTGCCACACTTGGACGCGAGTCCTGGCTAAAAGCTTTCATGGACCACATGAATCAGTTCACACGACTGAAGAATGACGGGTCCAACTTTGCGGACTGGAAGGCATCATTACGGAATGCTGCCATTGCTGACAGTAAGCTCAAGTACTTAACTGAGCCAATATCGCCAAACCCAGGCCCCAATGCAAGAGCTAACGAGTCAATTGCTTATAGTGACTTCGTTATGGAAGCGGGTGCGATAAAGAACGTACTCATTTTTGCAATGGAAACCAAGTTGCAAAGACGCTTCATTGCCCAAGGTGCAAACAAGATTTTCACCACGCTCACTAATGAGTTCTCAAAAGCACCGAGAATCGTTACTTATGAGCATACCTGTCGCTTCTTTGATGCGAAACTCCAGAAGGGCCAACCGGTTAGCCCACACATTCTTAACATGATTGAGAATGTCGAAGCGGAGGCACTTGATTGCAAAATCAGTGAGAGCATAGTCATTGACCGTATGCTTCATTCACTTCATGATGGTTTTGCCCTTTTCAGGGACAATTACTACATGAATGACATGAAGAAAAGTCCTCATGAGCTACACTCACTTCTCGTACAGACCGAGAAGGATATGAAATTGAGTGGGAGCATGAAGCAAGATGTTCTCATGATTTCCAACAAGAATAAGGGTAAGGGCAAAGCTCACGGCGACCTAACTGTAGGAAAGCCAAAGTTTAAGAAGTCAGGAAACGGTAAGAGTGGGCCTGGTGAGACTAGTGGCTCACAAGGCAAGATAAAGAGCAAGGGCGGTGACATTGAATGCCACCATTGTCACAAGACTGGGCATTGGAGGAGGAACTGTCCCGTGTACTGTGAGGACATAAAAGCAGGCCTCGTCACTCCTGTTGGTATGTCATCTTATATTCATATGATTGAGATTAACCATGCAAGTTTCGGAACTTGGGTACTTGATACTGGTTGTGGTTCTCATCTGTGTAATCATTTGAAGGGCCTAAAAAACATCAAACCCCTCGCAAAGGGTGATGCGGACCTGCGAGTCGGGAATGGAGCACGAGTTGCTGCAGTCTCAATGGGAACATACGTAATCCAGCTCCCTAGTGGTTTTGAGTTATATTTATATAACTTTTACTATGTACCCAGTTTATCTATGAATATTATTTCTGTTTCCGTACTTGATAAAGATGGTTTTTCATTTTCAATAAAGGACAATAGCTGTATTTTCTCTTTTAATGAAATGGTTTATAGCAAAGCAGTTTCCATGAATGGAATTTATATCTTAGATCAAACCACATAGATATTACATGTGAATAATAAGAAATTAAAGGTTGGTGACAAAGATCAAACTTATCTATGGCATTGTCGAATGGGACACATAAATGAAAAACGTGTAAAGAAACTCATTGAGAATGGGATTATTCCCACATTTGATTTCTCTTCATTTGGCACGTGTGAATCATGTCTTATTTGCAAAATGACTCGAATTTCCTTCAAAGGTGTTGGAATGCGCGCTAGTGACCTATTAGGACTCATACATACTGATGTATGTGGACCTATGTCAATCACCGCACGAGATGGCTATAGATATTTTATCACTTTCACGGACGATTTGAGTAGATATGGATATGTCTACTTAATGAAGCATAAAAGATAGTCTTTTGAAAAATTCAAAGAATATCAGAATAAGGTTGAGAACCAACTGGGAAGAAAGGTTAAAGCACTGCGTTCAGATCGTGGTGGCGAATATCTTTCAAATGAGTTTGATCAACACCTTAAAGACTGTGGAATAGTTTTACAGTTAACTCCACCTGGAACACCTCAATTAAATGGTGTGTCCGAACGGAGAAATCGAATACTACTTGATATGGTTCGATCCATGACGAGTCACACGGTGGTACCTGATTCATTATAGGGCTTTGCTCTTTTGTCAGCTGCTCTTATACTTAACCGAAGTCCGTCTAAAGCTGTCGACAAGACTCCATATGAAATGTGGAAGGGAACGGTCCCTAACTTGTCCTTTATTCGGGTTTGGGGCTGCGAGGCTTATGTCAAGTGGAGACACGAGGATAAGCTCGGCCCGCGATCGGTCAAGACATATTTTATTAGTTATCCAAAAGGAATGTTTGGTCATTACTTCTATTCGCCTACCGAACATCGAGTTTTTGTTGCGGCTAGTGCAAAGTTCTTAGAGAAAGAATTTCTCGAGAACAAGTCAAGTAATAGGACCTTCGAGCTGTCGGAGATTCAAGAACCAACAACCGAGGAACAGATGGAGGAAGTTGTTCCTTCAACTAATGATACGGTTAATATTCCTGAGGAACCTAGGAGGTCGGGTAGAGTCTCTAATCCTCCAGACAGATACATTGGTATGGTCGAGGAAAATGACGTTTTACTCCTAGAGAGTAATGAACCCGCTACCTATAAAGGTGCCATGACCTCTTCCGACTCTAAGCTATGGCTTGAAGCCATGCAATCCTAGATGGACTCCATGCATGAGAATGACGTATGGGATCTTGTTTATTTACCTAACAAGGTACGACCTCTGCAGTGCAAATGGCTTTACAAAATAAAGCATTCTGTAGACGGGCAACCAGATACCTATAAGGCACGACTAGTGGCAAAAGGTTTCACTCAAGTGCACGGATTGCATTATGATGAAATTTTTGCACCCGTAGTTATGCTGCGTTCCATTCGGATAATCTTAGCGATTGCCGCTTTTCATGACTATGAAATTTGGCAGATGGATGTGAAAACCGCCTTCTTAAACGGTTATTTGGAGGAGGAGTTGTACATGGTACAACCCGAAGGTTTCATAGATCCTGAAAATCCTAAGAAAGTGTGCAAGCTTAAGCGTTCCATTATGGACTTAAGTAAGCTTCTCGGAGTTGGAATCATCATTTCGACCAGGTGATAAAAGAGTATGGTTTTACTCGATCGGTCGAGGAACCATGCTTATATATCAAGTCGAGTGGGAGCAAATTTTTTTTCTTGATATTGTATGTCGATGACATACTCTTGATTGGGAATGACATTCCTCTATTATCTTCGGTAAAAGGATGGTTGAAGAACCATTTCCAGATGAAAGATCTGGGTGAGGCACAATGCATATTGGGAATCCGTATCTATCGAGATAGATCACGACAGATGTTATCATTGAGTCAGGAGTCTTATTTAGATAAGATTCTTGAGAGGTTCAGCATGACCAACTCCAAGAAGGGAAACCTTCCAATGACATCTGGGATGCATTTGAGCAAGTCTCAGTCACCCACGACACCTAAAGGGGTTGAACGCATGAGTCGTGTTCCTTATGCATCAGCAATAGGATCAATCATGTATGCCATGATATGCACACGTCCAGACGTAGCATATGCATTGAGTATGACGAGTAGATACCAAAACAATCCAGTTGAAACACACTGGATTGCTGTTAAAAACATCCTTAAGTACCTACAGAGGACTAAGGATTGGGTATTGACTTATGGAGGAGATACTAAGCTATGTGCAATCGGTTACACAGATGCTAGCTTCCAAACGGATCGAGATGATTCAAAATCTCAGTCCGGGTTCGTCTTTACTCTTAATGGTGCTGCGGTCAGCTGGAAAAGTTCAACAGGAAGTTGTAGCAGATTCTAATACTGAATCCGAGTACTATGCCGCTTCGGAAGTAAGAAAGGAAGCTATATGGATGCGTCAATTCTTACAAGGACTAACCATAGTTCCTAGTTCGAATGACCCGATCACCATCTATTGTGACAATAGAGGTGCCATCTTCCAGGCTAAGGAGCCTAAGTCTAGCAACAAGTCTAGACATGTACATCGAAAGGCTCACCTGATCCCTGATTACGTGGAGCAAGAGGAGTAGTGATTGACAAGATTGCTTCGGATGACAACATCGCGGACCCTCTCACTAAACCATTGAAATATAATAAGCATGAAGGGCACGTTATTTCCATGGGAATTAAACGTGTTCCTGAGTTGTAGTAGTTGATTATGGATTCGATATATTATCTTTTTCATATACTATTTATAACTTTATCGTATTATTTCATATTTTGTTTTTCATGTTGATTGTACGACAACATTGAACGCCACAAAGTGAACTGAACTACATTATATTTGTTTTGGTCTGTAATCGCCTACATGAGCTGATAACTCTGGCTATTATTTTGTGAAGTTGATTGATGGTGGGTTCAACGAGCCATAAGTCAAACAGTTGGCTGATCGATCACAGATGCGAGTTATAACGATACCTCGTAGGACAAATTGTGACAACGTAATGGAGTCCTAAATGTATAAAACTTTTGGTGCCAGGTCGTGGATTGGACGTCCATTGTGTTCCAAGAGTCGATTCTTTTGACTATCGACTGTCTCTTGAGATTAAGGTAGTTTTTGGGTGACTTTGGTTTCTTTCTCATGGTCGACCGTAACAGGAGGCTAATCAGATTTTTTCTGGGTCATTTCATACTATGCTTATATCTGCAGGATTCGAGTTGAAGAAAATATCCAACCTTTATCAGGTTTAGTTATTTCTCAGGGCCACTCAAGGAGTTGTAACTGAAATGCATGGCCATACTCGAATGATGATTCGTTTATCAGTTAAGTTACTCTCTAGTCGGGAAAACCACTCTTGATATTGATCACTTGTAAAATACGACCTTTGTGAATACGGATTTTGCAAATTGTTTTACATTGAGTGGGAGAAATTTTAGGATATGAGAATCGGTTATCGCACATACACTTGTGAGGACAAGTGGGAGATTGTTGGAGCTTGTGTCCTCCACAGTTTGTGTGATAACATATATAAATCTCTTATAGGTTCACAAGGGTATACTTAGTATTTTATCAGTTGATTAACGTTTACTTAATAACGGTTAGCTTGCTAGAAGTTTGATGTTATTATCATACTGATGGCGGTGATCAACTGGTCCCTAAAAGCCACACCTAAAGGATGTGTTTGAGAGATGTTATTGTATGAAAATATAATCACATTGATGCCTTATATGACTAAAATGTTATCCATGTATTTGACTAAACAGTTAGTCAATGTGATGATGAGATGATTATTTAATACAATTAAATAATATTAGCTGAGACGAATTAACTGTTAATTCGTAAATTGAATAAAAAATGTTATATTTAATTAATGTATATAATGTTAGCTTAAACAAATTAAGATGTTAATTCGTAATTAAACGTAACCAGTTATATTTAATTAGCAAATTATATATATTATATTTATATTTAATGTATATATTATGCGATATTGTCATAATAAAATGTTGACAGACCGGTATTAATAAATCGACTACAAACTGTTGTACGTAGACTTATTAATACATGTCGACATAAATAGACAATTGAGAAAATAATACACATTATATACAATTTGAGAACAACCAAAAATAAGAAGATTTTTCTCCTTATTTTTGGTGGTTGGTGAAACCGAAAATAAGAGGAAAAAGAGGAAGAAAATATCTTCCTCTAATTCACTCTCACTTGGACGGTTTTTAAGAGAGGAATAGGAGATTATTTTCTCACTTCTCTTTTGACCTAATTCTCTCATCACAAAACTAAAACCCTAAAAAAAATTAACAATTTTAGGGATCTCTTTCTAGCAAGAACAGGGGCATTTTCTCATAGCATTTTGGGTGCAACAACTAGGAGAATATCGATTTCGATATTGTTCTTAGGCCAAATTTCTAGGACCAAAGGTTAATTCTAAATCTCTATTCTTTTGTTTATGCAATTCGTTTATGACTAGTAATTTCATAACTATAATTTCGTTATAATCCGAAATTTTCTTGATGAAATATACAGATATTTCTCACAGCATTAGACCTAGTGTATCACCGTGGGGAGCACCGGTCTTGGTTGTGAAAGACAAAGATGGGAGTTTGAGGTTATGCATCGATTATAGGGAGCTGAACAGAGTTACAGTGAAGAACAAGTATCCTTTGCCGAGGATAGATGATTTGTTTGACCAGTTGAATGGTGTAGCGGTCTTTTCTAAGATCGATTTGAGGTTGGGTTACCATCAGTTGACGATTCGGGAAGAGAACATACCGAAGAAAGCTTTTACATCGAGGTATGGTCACTATGAGTATGTTGTGACGCCGTTTGGGTTGTCTAATGCACCTGCAGTGTTTATGGATTTGATGAACTGGGTCTTCAGTCAGTTCTTGGATATGTTTATTGTGGTCTTTATCGATGATATCTTAGTCTCTTCTAAGACTATGGAGGAGCATGAGGAGCATTTGAGGATAGTGTTGCAAACTTTGCGAGAAAATCACCTGTATACAAAGTTGTCTAAGTGTGAGTTCCGGTTAGAAGAGGTTGCCTTTCTGGGGCATGTGATTTCAAAGAAGGGTGTTGCTATGGATCCTGCAAAGATAGAGGCAGTTACTCGGTGTGAAGCACCTAAGAATGTGGTAGAGATCAGGAGTTTCTTGGGTTTGGCAGGGTACTATCGACGGTTTTTGAAAGATTTTTCCAAGATAGCCAGACCTATGACAGTTTTGATTAGGAAAGAGAACAGGTTTCGTTGGGATGAAAGTTGTGAGACGGCGTTCCAAACATTAAAGGAGCGTTTGACCACAACTCCAATCTTAGCATTACCTGAAGGGAGTGAGAACTTTGAGGTGTATACAGATGCTTCAAAGAATGGGTTGGGTTGTGTGTTGATGGAGAATGGGAAAGTGATTGCATAAGATTCTAGGCAATTAAAGCCTTATGAGGAGAACTATTTGACACATGATCTAGAGTTCGGTGCGGTTGTGTTTGCTCTCAAGATTTGGAGGCACTACCTTTATGGGGGGAGCTTTAAGATGTTTTCAGATCACAAGAGTCTTTAAGTACATCTTCACTCAAAAGGAGTTGAACATGAGACAGAGGAGGTGGATGCAGCTGATTGGGGACTATAACATGGATATTATATACCATGAAGGGAAAGCTAATGTGTTTGCAAATGCCTTAAGTAGGAAGAGTGTGCATTCTCTATGCATAACTATGTCTTTGATGAGGTTGAGAGATGAGGTGGGGAAGATGGGGATACATATGATACAGGAAGGCGATGCTCGAGGGGATTTGATAGTGGAGCTATACCTTTATGATGACATTCGCAGGAAACAAGCTTTGGATCCCAAGATTGAGGAGTGGAGAGCTGGAGTAGAGAAAGGGACAGTGTCTAGATTCTCTATTCATACAGATGGCAGTGTGAGATTTGATGGGAGATGGTGTGTTCCTAATGATAAGGAATTGAAGAAGCTAATCATGACAGAGGTTCATTGCACACCAGATTCGATACATCCAGGCGGTGATAAGTTATATAAAGATTTGAAGAAGACTTTCTGGTGGCCTGGGATGAAGAAGGAAACAACTGAGTTCGTGGCTCGTTGTTTGACATGTCAGAGAGTGAAAGGGGAGCAGCGATGACCAGAAGGTAATATTTAGTCTCTTGAGGTACCTGAGTGGAAGTGGGAGTCCATTTCTATGGATTTTATAGTGGGTTTGCCGAGGAGCCAACAGGGTAATAACATGATATGGGTTATAGTTGACCGTTTGACCAAGTTAGATCACTTTGTGCCGATGAAAGATAATTGGACCAAGATAGAGTTAGTTTTGGCTTATAGGAAGCATGTGGTCCGTTTCCATGGGGTGCCTAGATATATAGTGTCCGATAGAGATGCGAGGTTTATGTCACGGTTTTGGAAAGAGTTACAGGAGATGATGGGGACTACTTTGAAGATGAGTACTGCTTTTCATCCTGCAACAGATGGCCAGACAGAGAGGACCAGCAAGACTTTAGAGGACATGTTGCGAGCTTGTGTTATGGATTTTGGTAGTTGCTGGGAACAGAGGTTAGATTTGATTGAGTTTTCTTATAACAACAGCTATCACACGAGTATAGGCATGGCACCGTTTAAGGCTTTGTATGGGAGGAGATGTAGGAGTCCGATTTGTTGGGATGGTAGAGCTGAGGCAGTGTTTTTAGGGCCAGAGATGGTACAAGAGATGGTTGAACAGGTTAAGCTAATTAGACAAAGGATGAAAGCGGCTCAGGATCGCCAAAAGTGTTATGCAGATCTACATCGTCGTGACATAGAGTTTCAAATTGGGGACAAGGTTCTTTTGAAAGTGTCTCCTATGCGTGGGGTTATGAGATTTGGGAAGAAAGAGAAGCTGAGCCAGAAGTTTATAGGACCATATGAGATTTTGGATCGTGTGGGTGAGGTTGCTTACCGGTTAGCTTTACCAGCTGCTTTGGATAGAGTGCATAATGTGTTTCATGTGTCACAGCTGCGGAAGTATGTGAGTGATCCATCACATGTGTTAGAGGTAGAGAACATCGATCTGGATGAGTCCTTGTCTTATCTTGAGGTGCCCAAACAGATTCTTGATCGCAAGGTTAGGAAAACTAGACATGGGGAAACAGTGTTGCTTAAGGTTCTTTGGTCTAACCATGAGGTCGAGGAGGCTACTTGG
Source organism: Silene latifolia (assembly GCF_048544455.1). Classification (NCBI taxonomy): domain Eukaryota; kingdom Viridiplantae; phylum Streptophyta; class Magnoliopsida; order Caryophyllales; family Caryophyllaceae; genus Silene; species Silene latifolia. The sequence goes on along the minus strand of NC_133534.1, from coordinate 148,577,243 downwards.
GAGGCGGAGGAGGCTATGAGGGAGCGGTATCCGTCTCTTTTGGATCAGGTATGTGTGGTTACGGGGACGTAACCATGTTTCTTTTAGGGGGTAGGAGATGGTCACATAGAGTTTTTGCATGTTTTATGTTGGTTTAGTTCAGTTAGTAGTTGTCTTGAGTCGGGTTGAGTGTTGTTTTAGCAGGTGTGTTTTGGGTTTTATGTTGAGTTTTGGTTATGTTGTTGTGTCGGAGTGATGTTAGGGTGTTTTGTTTTTGTTTGTGGGTTGAACATCGGGGACGAAGTTCTTTTTAAGGAGGAAAAACTGTAATACTACGGTTTTATGTGTCTAAGGGTACTCTATCAAGTGGGACTTACTCAGTCGAGTAAGTAGTTTTGACGCAAAATAGTAGACTGCCTGTAGGGTACTCGATCGAGTAAGTTGGGGACTCGATCGAGTAAAGGGCACTCAATCGAGTAAGTTACTTACTCGATCGAGTAAGTGTGTTTTACGGGCTGAGTTTGACGGGTTTTGTTAATGGTGCGAGATTAATATAAACAGGTTTGTTATTATTTCTTAAACACTATTTCAACATCATAAACTTTTCAAGTGACGATTAGAGGTTACATGCTTTGTTTCTCTCGCATTATTGGCAAATCCCTAAGCTACGTTCGTCGATCGTTGTGATCGTCGTGTTGAGGGTAAGTTCCTTGTATAATTTATGTTGGGTTTCGTTGAGTTTCTTTGAAACCCTAATTGGGTAATATTGGGGGTTTTGGGTAATTTGTATGGTTGTGGTAGTAATTGAATGTATGTATGTTATAGGAGGAGGATTCGTTAAGGAATGATTCTGATTAGCTGCTAGATCGTTTGTGGTGTTGCTTTCCAGGTAGGGTTTCCCTACTCAGTATTAGCTACAGAATGTGTTGGTGACTGTTGTTGTGATTGTTGATTAATTATAATGTTGGATTGGTTTTGATGATTGTTGATAGTATATTGTGGATTGGTTGTGTAACTGTCTATGATCTTCGGGATGCGTCCCTGGCTGAGTGGAGTCACTTGCGGGAGTGGCTTCACGCCCTTGATTCGCCTTCTATGGAACCCGCCACAGAAGGGATGTGCACATTAATGAACTTGGGTTTATCGCTCGATGGAGATGAGCGGGGCTTAGGTGGGAACGGCTACGGTCCCCCACTGGCGGCGAGGAGTACTTGTTGCGATGGGTACTCTGGCAGGGCTACACACTTTAGTGTGTAGTCAGATGTGTGGAGTTGGAGATGGAGTTGTGGAGATTGGTTCGCGCTGATTGAGCTGTTTGTGATACTGTTTCATTGTTGCTATTGTTTTTATGTAATTAGTACTGACCCCGTTTAAATGTTTTAAAAACTGTGGTGATCCATTCGGGGATGGTGAGCAGTTATTGAGCAGGTATGATGGCTTATGCGAGGGATAACTGGGATGGAGTCACCACCGGTCGTAGAGTCTTCCGCTGTGTCTTGATCTAGTTGTTTAGTCTTTGGATTTTGAGAACATTTGTATTTTCCTTTTAACAGTTTTGGAGTTTGGCTGTATCACTTAAATTTTATTATCATTTAGGTACGTTTCATTATTGTTTATTTGATTATCATTGCCTCGGGTAACCGAGATGATGGCGTTCTCATACCTTAAGTGGTCCTGGTAGGGCACTTGGAGTATGAGGTGTCACATGACTAGACATCTACTTAGATAAATTCATGTTATTAGAAATAACATTGAATAGAAGGAAATATCAATTCATAAAGTTAGAATGAATGGATACATGGTATATCCACTTACCAAACTTTTATTGCATTTTTTTTAGTGTAAAAGATACACTATATATTATAAGATATGAAGTAGTAATAGGGTATTGACTATTCATATATATATGATAATCGCATTTATCGTTTGAGTTTCTTTAAACTCGTCCATTACTATGTTATATCTAAATGGGTTGTTGAGACAATGTTTAATCCCATTGAAGTGAACTGATTGACATAGTATGCGCCCGTGGTTACTTATCGGAGGTGACGTCTCGAAGTGACTAGAGTGTGATGTGATTGATGGCAAGTTCAAGCGCCATATGGTCATATGGGATGACTAGTCGATCACATAGACAGACTGTATGGGACACTCTGTCGGGCAGTGACCGCTTATACAGTTCTTGAAATTCATAAAGCCTGGTCGTGGCAAGAGCTACTATAGTATTCTTATGAGTCAATTCATTTGACTAGAAACTATTCGTCCAAGTTGGCACAAATTTTCTGATTGACTTTGATTTATACTCTACGACTGTCGTAACTGAAGTCAAATGAGTATATTTTGGGTCATGATGAACTGTGGCTATACGAAGGGAATAGTGCGATAGGAATTGTCCACCCCCTTGTCAGGGTTGCTTGAAATCTCAGGGCCACTCGAGGAGTAATGAACTAAAAATGCGTGGCCGCGCTCGGAAGGTATCTACGGTAGATAATTCCGGCCAGAGTCCCAGACAGTTACTCTCCAGATCGAGGAAACCACTCAAGATATGATCAAATGCAAGTACGACCTGCAAGACACCTTACATTGAGTTGGAGATTTTAATAGGACAAGAGAATTGGTGACGCACACTTGTCTCGGACAAGTGGGAGATTGTTGGACTATATGTCCTCAACAATAGTGCGATCACAGGTTTAAATCTCAAATTAAGAATACGTAAGGGATGATTCATTTATATAGTCAACTGATGAACATTAATCAGTAATGATTGGCTAACTAGAGTTTGACATTACTGTCGTTTGACGGTGGTGATCAGTTGATCCCTTAAGGTCACACCTATAGGACAATTCCCTTAATAGACAAGTTGATTAATTGTATGACGATACAAGTTAATCAATTCCTTAAAATTGAACAATTCATTTGTGAGAGATAATATTTATATCTTATTGTAATTTGATTAAATAAGATTTATTTTAGTAATTAAAATATTTTATTACTAAAATTTATTATTGTTTATGAAACAATTGAGATAAGAATGACTGGTTAATTATAATTACAATATATTGTGAATTATAATTATATGACCCATTTTATTTATGTGATCAAGAATCACTAGACAATTTGTTATATGTAATTTAGTTAATGTATATAATGATATTTATTTGATAAATATGCATTAAATTAATTAATAACATGTTACATACTACATGTGACATATTGTGTGACAAGTGACAAATTGACAAAATAAAATGGAAGCCCATTTTACATATGGACCAAAAAAATGGAGGATGAAAGAGTTAGTGGGTGATTTATTTTATGTGATAAAATGTATATAATCATGGCTATTCCATACTAGCCTTACACACCTACATTTTGGAGAAGAACAAAAGAAAAAGGAGATGCCATGCTTTGGCATTTTGGCCTTACACCAACCGGCCCCTTCCTTTTTATGATGAGAATTTTGTTCTCATTTTCACCTCTCTATATTCTCATGCATGGATTCTTGTCCTTCTCTCTCAACTCTCTCTAAAACTAGTTTTAGAATACATTAGATTGTTCATCCAAAATTCTAATAACAATATAGGATTACTAGTGTAGTACTAAGAATATTATTAGAATTACTTTAAGGATACTGGTATATTAATCTTGTTAGTTAATATATTAGTTTAAGGGATTTGTTTTGGGTGCAATCAAGAAGAGGATCTCAATACTTGGGATTAAGGAGGATCATCCGTTACATTTTAGCTCAAGAACAAATAAGGAAGGTGACCTTATTTGTGCCCATTATTTCGAACCATATAACAATGTAAGGAACATTATTTTTCTTATTTTATCTCTTATTCAGTTATGCATACACAAGATCAAAAGAACTCATATTAATATGTTAATTAGTTCACTATTAGAAGAGTCTAATATTAGGTATATGAACCTAACAATTTACGAGGTAGACGACTTTAGACACGGTTTTCTCGTATGCGACTACTCGCGATCAAAGAAGTTTAAAAGAGTGCCTTAAAAAAGGATTTTGTTTTGAAAATATATTGAAAATATGTTGTTGAAAAACATATTGATTAATGTTGAGTTGGTCGAATGGGTCGGTCGAATGCACGGCGATGGTACCAAACAAAATGTGTAAGGCTTGTGTTTTTGTAGATACCCGTATCCGTCGATATTGGAATTTATAGAGAACCCGACAAACACCCGATGATGATAGGACACATGTATTCTTTAGTTGTCATTGTCATTATTTGGAGCTCGTTTTACGAGGTAGAATGGGCGTCGTCGATGAAGTATTTTATTAATTTAAATGATATTTAAATTAATGTTTTTTTTTAGTAAGTTCATTTTATTAATTTAAATGATATTTAAATTATAGTCTTTTTTAAGGTGATTTCAATTTAATTTATCTTATTTTGAATTTATTTTTCCAAGTTTATTTTATTGAAAATAAAATAAATATTTGATTTGAAAAATCATTTTTTATGAGAATATTTGATTTGAAAAGTCATTTATTTTAAATTGTTAATTGATTTGAAAAATCGTCTTTAAAAGCGAAGAACTCGTTTTGAACACTTGTTTTTGAGCTCGATTTTAGCTCGATTTTTGAGCCCGTTTCTTTTACAAATTGGCACGAATCTCGAGTACACTAACCCACCTAAGCCTCTACCCATCAACCCATGTTCGAACCCCCTCACAAGCAGCCCAAATTCTCGTTCAAAACAGGCCACAAGCAGCCCGCACCAAACCGCAACGGTCCCTGTTTTGCGGCTCGATTCGCGAGCCCAAAACCCGCTCCAAACACCACCAAGACCCGTACCCATTAACCCTAACCCATACCCTAGTATCCTACCCATATTATCCTAGCTTAATCACCAAGAAATCCCCCAAAACGAACCCTAGAAACCGCTCCTTCGTTTGGTCGTACACCCCGTCTCATTTACATATCCTCGTGTTCAAGGTAGGGCATAAATAAAACAAGTTATCTAACCTCGATCTTCGCTTTCGACCCTCTTACTGTTTCGGCCAAATCGATGGACCTTAGGACCCGTTGCATGTTAGTTTAACTTCTGATTGTTAACCTATGACGTAATTAGATGACTTTAAATCAATTTAATAATCTGATTAGACACTTTAGGTGGCTTCGACGTAAGTTATAAAATCAATCGACGATTTCTGTAAATAATTGAATGCATCTATCTCTTTCACCTAATTTCTCGCTAGTATAAGAGTGCGTGATTAGCACCTTCTTATTGACACTCGATGAGTTAAATTAATTAGCGAATTTGATCTAATTAGACCCTTTGGGCCGTGTAGAATGCACCCTCATGCGACAATCAATCAATATCGTTTTTAACTCGTTTTCTAACTTGTTTTCGATCCCTTTTCGCAATCATTCGATCTAATCAATGAATCTAACTTAGGAACTAGGTTAACCTTATCTTGGCCGTTGGTTAGGGCCGTGTGATGGCCGTTTTACGTACCTTTTCGTTTTGTTTTATGCCGTTTGTTTTCTCGTTGTTTCATTGTTTGTAATTTATTGTTGGTTTATCGAGTTGTAATATTTCAAGTTTGTTTTCTTTTATCGAGTCAAATGATTTCTAAAAACCTTAGTCTTGTTTGATTAGACGGTTGTTCCCAATGCTTGTAGAGGCGTAGTAAACCGCGTGTTGTCTAAAGCAACATGGCCCGGTTTATGCTAATGCATGCTTTGGTGCGTAGCCCTATGTCTAATTCGATGAGATTAAGCGCGAGCACGCAATACGAGGATGACCCAAGGACCGTGGGTCATGTGAGCCGTGGGCCACCCTCATGTGCACGGTTTTCAAGGCCAATTGGCCGTGTGTTTTGCGTCGTGTATTGTTTCGTTTGTAGCAATTGTAATTAGATCGAGTTGTAATTTATTTATTGTTGTGTCGGCATGAAATGCCTGGTTTGTAATAGGTAGATCCCCACGGCTCCCCCACTCCCCCTTAAGCCTTGTTTGCTTTGTTTGTATGTTGTTTAGATTAATCAACCCACATGCTAAATTACAACTTTGACAAAGTTAGTTTAGTTGCATCTAAAACGACATAGAAATTGTTGTCACATGATAGGGTTAAAACAACGTTTGCATTACATACATCGCAAAGAGCTATGACCTTGTTTGAAATCCGACACTTGACTTAGTAGAGGCCGTTATCGACGGGCGGGGTTGGGTGTCCTTATGGGCTTCCCAACACGTACCCTCACCCCTTACTCAAGATCTATGGTTTGTGGATCCGTCTAAATACCATTGGATTACGAGAGTCATTCAAATCGAGTGATATAGGGTACAAGTCTTTATCTTTAATCACTCGTAGTCGATTGGCTTTATGCTTTTCGATGAAAGGTGTAAAGTTGACTTGAACGGTTCCAAGTTCCCAAAAAACTTGGTGGCGACTCTAATATGTCTTAATTCGATTCGAAAGAACCTCGAGTCGATTATGTCAGGTGTGGATCCCTCGGACGCAGTTCCCGAGGGCCTTGTCCACTGATTTGGCGACTACTGGGGAAAAGAGGACTAGTTACTTTGTGTTTCTAGGGTCTTTTCCTCCGAGGTGAAACTTGAAAAGAAAGTGTTGGAAAGTAAAACATTACTCATAGTGCTACGATTCATGCATAAACCCTTAAGGACTTACCCGGGCCGTCCCAGCGTTTCTTCGTGATGCGTGGGGGGCGACGTCCCACTATGCCAGGAAGCTGCACATTGCTCGCTTCCACTTCGCCTCGCGTGGTTCTTGGGAATGGGGACGATCTTCTAGGTACTTTACCTTAAGACACCTCGCTTTATAAGACCGCAAAAGGATGGAGGGCATAGACCTTTTTGTAGAAGACTTGCCGAGACTTAGAAATATCTAAGAGCATACATCCTTATAACATGAGAATGACAATGTGCAATATGTTTTCCCGAGTCCTATTTTCGAAAATTCCAAGTCCTTTTCAAAACCGAACTTTTGAACAACTCACTTTCAAACCTAGCATGATTTTCAAAACGCGGAATGCTGCCCAAATAGGACTAGAATTTCGGCCCAAAACAAGCTTTTATAGCCGGCATGCTGCCCATTTCAAATCTCATTTTCAAATCAATCCTTCATTTTTCAAAATCAATCCAAAATGTTTCTCGAACCTCAACCAAGCATGAAATGCGTCGAGTCGTGTCCGGGTCATGGCCGTGTTAGGCCGGGTGTGTTTTGTTCTAAGAGTCTAGAACACGACCTTGTTGGGTCACCCAAGCTCACCTCTTGGGCTTCGAGTCATGTTGGTCGACCTTTTGGTCTAGGATAGTCCACAAAAAAACGTCCAAGCTAGGCCCTTTAGGACGTTTCACTCAAACCCCTGGGCTATGTTAGCCCAATCACGGGTTTAGTCACACCAAGTCCAGTTTAGAATCGAGTTATGACAGTTTGAGTCATGTCGTTTTGTCGAGTCTAAAATGAACCGATGTCTAAATCAAACCGTGAGTCGAGTCTTTGTTTGAGTCAAGTTGGGGTCGTGTCCTTAAGTGTGCAGGGGCTCTTACTTTAAATATTGACTCAGTATGGGGTTTTCTTGTAGAAAGGCCGCCAAAAACCCGACGTCAAGCAATGGAAGATGCTGTTAACAAGCTTACTGAGGCCGTGAACCTCATGATGACCAGAATGGAAGCAATCGAATCTAGGCTGAGTGAAGATTCACCTCCCCCCCCTCCACCTCTGACTGATCTGGAGAAACGGTTCAAGTTCATTGAGGACCGTTTGAAGCTCTCCCAGGGGAAGAACATCCACTATGAGAATGCTAGGGCCTATGCCCCGGTTCAGGATAAGTTGCCCACGAACATGGTACTCACTGACATCCCAAAGTTCAAGGGCACCGAAGATCCGGTCCACCATGTTAAGGCCTATAAAGGGTACTTAGCACTGAAGGGAGTACCTGCTGATATGCTCTCCGAAATTTTCGCCCAATCTCTGGATGAACACCCAAAGGCATGGTTCTACAATCTTGACCTCAAGAACTTTCCCACTTTCGAAGATATTACGGTGGAGTTCTGCAAGCACTATGCGGACAATGTTGAGATTCAAACCAACATAAGAACTTTGGAGGTTATGACACAAAAGGAGAAAGAGGGCTTTACTGAATTCCTTGCAAGATGGCGCGCTGAAAGCGTGAAGTTAGCCAAGAAGCCTGACGAAGTTGAAATGGTAGATAAGTTCGTAAAGAATCTACGACCTATTTACCGCAATGCTCTGAAATACCAGAATTTTGGCTCTTTCAAAGAATTGATAAGAATCGGGATAAAGGTAGAAGATGATGTCATAAGGGCAGAGGCTGAAAAGCCAAAAGGATACCAAGGGGCCTCGTCATCTAAGACAAAAGCTCCAGCAACGGTCCATATTGATGAAGCCATCAATCTCTTAGAAGGGCAATCAAAGAAGTCGCAGCGCCAAACACCTAGGGCATTCACCGATATCGGATGCACTTATACATACGCTCTCCAAAGGCTCATAGCCCAAGGAAAGCTGAAGCCTATTGGTCCAACTCCGGACCCTCCTGCTGATCAACAAGGTAAATGGTATAAACCAAATGCCTACTGTGCCTTTCATCAAGGGAAAGGCCATGATACTGAAAGGTGCTATCGACTGAAGCACGAAATCCAAGACATGATTGAGAATGGAACACTCCCAATCCCAACTGTTAAACCCAATAACATCACCAATCCATTTGGTGATCACACCAATTTTGTTTCTGTCGAAGACAATGTCGATTATTCCCATCTTATCCGCCCATGTCACTTGAAAGGGGCGTTTATCGGGAAAATATTTGTGGATTGCTTTGAATTCTTGCCAAACCCGAAGAATGAAATTCAAATCGGGAGTCTCGCTCTAGAATGTACTCCTCTCATTGACGAAGTTAATAAAGGACAATTTGATTCACCAACCTTCATCACTGGCGTAGATCCTCAGAGGACTACCTCGGGATGGAGGCAGACCATCAAAGGGATCAAGGACCAGAGCCGAGCATCTAAGCTGACAGCTGAACAAGAGAAAGCTCAAGACCAGATTTGAAAATTATGAGTCAGGATCTGTTTTCTTATCTTAGTCGAGTCGAGTCTAGAACTTTCTTTTTTTGAATTTGAGTCGTTTGTTCCGCGATGACCTAGGATGTGTCCTAGGAATCGTTCCTTCGAGTCTGTTAAGCATTTCTCATTCCAATAAAAGTTGCAGTTCGTTTCCAAATATGTCTTGTTTCCAATCCTCAATCATTCCGAAGCATGACTAAATGCACAACACACTCAAAGGCATCCCTGGGGTAGAAATATGTCCTGTTTCAAAATGTAAGGTACAATAGGATCCCGTGTTTGATTCCTTTACCTATTCCATGTCTGGTGGTAGAAAACCTCCATCTGAACCAATGTTTGTGACAAGCCTTTAGATGATTCTATGACAAACCCGGACTAGCTTCTTGTTTCCCCTATCGATGATGGAAGGCAAGCCTTTTCCCCAACAAAATCATCCCATCTCGAAGAGAGAAGATATCAACCCGTTCTAACAAGGAATTGTTAGTTCCTACCCAAATTAGTCGGCGAAGCCCAGTTTTCAAGGTGTATCCATTTATGACTAAGAGAATGAATAGAAGATCATTTTCAAAGAGAGAAAAAAAGCTGAAAAAGAATGAAAAATGAGAAAAAGAGAAAAATTGGAAAAATGAAAAAAAAATGAAAAAAAAAATGAAAAATGAAAGAAAGATGAAAGAAAAGGAAAAAAGAAAAAAAGATGTTGAAGTCATTGCAGAACGCTTTTGGTTGAATGTCGAAGTTACGGAAGCCAGAAGTCAAGTCAAGTACCCATAGTTGAAGTTCAATGGGCGAAGCCCAAAAGCTTAAGTAGTAACCTCTTTACCCTCTAAGTCCTTCCTGAGACAGTTACAAAGGGATAGTCGGGAATTTTGAGAATCATTCCGCTTGTGTTGTTACACCCAACCTTTAGGGTCCAGACATGGAAATTTGAACCCACATCATTTTTCAACCCATTTGTACTCGGGTTTCATCAAGCCTGAGACACCATTTCCAACCATGTTATAAGCCATAGCCCTTGGCCTTAGCACCACAAAACAAACCTTCAGAATGATGGTTAACCATTCCAACTTGTTATTACCAAGCTCCACATCCCAAAGATCCAAGCCTTTTACACCTAACCTCAAACACGGGATTTAACGGTACTTTACAGGCTAGAATGGGATACGACATGATACCTTAGGTGAAACCTTCGAGTGTGTACACACAATCAAAATGCCATGTTTATGCACCATGATCGAACTACGTCGGATTTGATTTCGCTCCACGCGAATACGTAGGCAGTCCTTCAGAATAAGGGATTCAATCCACTCATCAACCAAGTTGTCATCTTGCCGGTTTCTTACGGGTCTTAACCAAGTCCAAATGAAGCCACCTTTGTTTGAGTCGGTCTTAGCACTCGATGTAGGCTAGGATAAGGATATAGGTTCAGATGAATAGTATCAAGTCTCAGAATGAGCTTTATCGAACGGTTTAGGCAAAGATGCCGAGTCATATAAATGTAGGTTTGTGTTGGGAACAGAAAATATGAAAAAACCCGCTGAAAAGAAAGAAGGCGTGGAAGAAAAATAGTAAAAGCCCGCTGAAAAGAAAGAAGGCGGTGGCAAGAAATGATGAATACTCGCTGAAAAGAAAGGAGGCGAGGAGAAGAGTGACAGAATGTTCCCAACAAGAGTGATGTGTGATGTCTAAGTGTTCTTATAAAATGAGTCCGTGTTTAGTGTCTGGGCGAAGCCAACGTTGTTGCTCCGTGAGTTTAATCCACCTTGTCAATGTCAAGTGATCTTGATTCCCATGTGCCCTCGGGAGCACGCCCATGCCATACGATACCTCCATCCCAAGTTCGACGACCTTGTGATTCCCATTTGCCATCTTTTGGCGCCGGAACGGCCAATTTACATTTCTACCCCCAATAAGTCAATAATTGAATTAAAACCCGTGCACACTTACGGTTTTATTTTCCTTTTTTGTTTTACGGTAGCGGGCTACGCCCACGTTGTTTACGGGTCATACGGAGTGTCTGAGTCGTATTTCTTGCTCACCCATCAAGGTTCGATTTCAAATAATTTCAAAATGACGAAAATTTCAAAATTTCAAAATTTCAAAAACTTCTTTTACGAATTATGGACAGATGGTTCAAATCTCAAAGCTCAAAATCAAATTTTGGGTCGACGACCCAACATCCAAATGATTCGTTTCAAATTCAAATTTTGGGTCGACGACCTAACATCCAAGTGATTCATTTCAAATTCAAAATTTGGGTCGATAGCCCAATTATTCAAAATTTTCAACATGCTCAAATTTCGGGTCGATGACCCAGTCTTTCAAACTCAAATTTCGGGTCGATGACCCAACATTCCAAGTGATGTCAAATTCAAAATTCGGGTCGATGACCCAATTATTCAAAATTTTCAAATTCAATTTTCGGGTCGATGACCCAATCTTTCAAATGATCTAATTTTAGGATCGATGATCCAAATGTGCTTATGTGATGATTATTGCCAGTACGTTTTTGTGTTTCAAATGCAGCAGGATATGCTTCAACTGGGGGCTCTAAAGTCTTCGACTTTAGAGCCATTCAAATCGGGGCTCTGGCGGCCGTTGGCTTCAGAGACCATTATCAAGATGAAAAGGATGACATCCACCAAGAATTCAATTCAATACAAGAGTATGAAAGGGAAGAATTCCGTAGCTGAAAGCAAATGATGAAAGTGGCGGCAACCTCCTCGGAAAGTCCCGTCCCATTTCGGACAAGTGCCAGCAGATGATAAATTTTGGGCAAATGTCAGCAGATGACGAATTTTGGACAAACGCCAGCAGATGATAAACTTTGGGCAAGTGTCGGCGATTCCGAACTACGACGCGGGTTTGATTCCGTCAGAAACGGATACGTAGGCGCCTAAGGATAAGGCTCAATCCACCATTTATGCAATTTATGGGTCGATGACCAACGATGATAATTCGACGCAATAGAAGCAAGAGTCAATCCTCAACGAGGTTTCAGGTATGATCTCTTCTTATGGCTGGCGAGCTTATATACGCAAGTCTAATGGACTATAAACGACCCGAAGAATCCTCAGGTCGAGAGGGACCTGGGGTGTACTTTGACTTTCGCCTTGTCCAAGCCTCAGTCAAAGTGGGGGCTCTGTAGATACCCGTATCCGTCGATATTGGAATTTATAGAGAACCCGACAAACACCCGATGATGATAGGACACATGTATTCTTTAGTTGTCATTGTCATTATTTGGAGCTCGTTTTACGAGGTAGAATGGGCGTCGTCGATGAAGTATTTTATTAATTTAAATGATATTTAAATTAATGTTTTTTTTTAGTAAGTTCATTTTATTAATTTAAATGATATTTAAATTATAGTCTTTTTTAAGGTGATTTCAATTTAATTTATCTTATTTTGAATTTATTTTTCCAAGTTTATTTTATTGAAAATAAAATAAATATTTGATTTGAAAAATCATTTTTTATGAGAATATTTGATTTGAAAAGTCATTTATTTTAAATTGTTAATTGATTTGAAAAATCGTCTTTAAAAGCGAAGAACTCGTTTTGAACACTTGTTTTTGAGCTCGATTTTAGCTCGATTTTTGAGCCCGTTTCTTTTACAAATTGGCACGAATCTCGAGTACACTAACCCACCTAAGCCTCTACCCATCAACCCATGTTCGAACCCCCTCACAAGCAGCCCAAATTCTCGTTCAAAACAGGCCACAAGCAGCCCGCACCAAACCGCAACAGTCCCCTGTTTTGCAGCTCAGTTCGCGAGCCCAAAACCCGCTCCAAACACCACCAAGACCCGTACCCATTAACCCTAACCCATACCCTAGTATCCTACCCATATTATCCTAGCTTAATCACCAAGAAATCCCCCAAAACGAACCCTAGAAACCGCTCCTTCTGTCGGTCGTACACCCCCGTCTCATTTACATATCCTCGTGTTCAAGGTAGGGCATAAATAAAACAAGTTATCTAACCTCGATCTTCGCTTTCGACCCTCTTACTGTTTCGGCCAAATCGATGGACCTTAGGACCCGTTGCATGTTAGTTTAACTTCTGATTGTTAACCTATGACGTAATTAGATGACTTTAAATCAATTTAATAATCTGATTAGACACTTTAGGTGGCTTCGACGTAAGTTATAAAATCAATCGACGATTTCTGTAAATAATTGAATGCATCTATCTCTTTCACCTAATTTCTCGCTAGTATAAGAGTGCGTGATTAGCACCTTCTTATTGACACTCGATGAGTTAAATTAATTAGCGAATTTGATCTAATTAGACCCTTTGGGCCGTGTAGAATGCACCCTCATGCGACAATCAATCAATATCGTTTTTAACTCGTTTTCTAACTTGTTTTCGATCCCTTTTCGTAATCATTCGATCTAATCAATGAATCTAACTTAGGAACTAGGTTAACCTTATCTTGGCCGTTGGTTAGGGCCGTGTGATGGCCGTTTTCTGTACCTTTCTCGTTTTGTTTTATGCCGTTTGTTTTCTCGTTGTTTCATTGTTTGTAATTTATTGTTGGTTTATCGAGTTGTAATATTTCAAGTTTGTTTTCTTTTATCGAGTCAAATGATTTCTAAAAACCTTAGTCTTGTTTGATTAGACGGTTGTTCCCAATGCTTGTAGAGGCGTAGTAAACCGCGTGTTGTCTAAAGCAACATGGCCCGGTTTATGCTAATGCATGCTTTGGTGCGTAGCCCTATGTCTAATTCGATGAGATTAAGCGCGAGCACGCAATACGAGGATGACCCAAGGACCGTGGGTCATGTGAGCCGTGGGCCACCCTCATGTGCACGGTTTTCAAGGCCAATTGGCCGTGTGTTTTGCGTCGTGTATTGTTTCGTTTGTAGCAATTGTAATTAGATCGAGTTGTAATTTATTTATTGTTGTGTCGGCATGAAATGCCTGGTTTGTAATAGGTAGATCCCCACGGCTCCCCCACTCCCCCTTAAGCCTTGTTTGCTTTGTTTGTATGTTGTTTAGATTAATCAACCCACATGCTAAATTACAACTTTGACAAAGTTAGTTTAGTTGCATCTAAAACGACATAGAAATTGTTGTCACATGATAGGGTTAAAACAACGTTTGCATTACATACATCGCAGTAGCTATGACCTTGTTTGAAATCCGACACTTGACTTAGTAGAGGCCGTTATCGACGGGCGGGGTTGGGTGTCCTTATGGGCTTCCCAACACGTACCCTCACCCCTTACTCAAGATCTATGGTTTGTGGATCCGTCTAAATACCATTGGATTACGAGAGTCATTCAAATCGAGTGATATAGGGTACAAGTCTTTATCTTTAATCACTCGTAGTCGATTGGCTTTATGCTTTTCGATGAAAGGTGTAAAGTTGACTTGAACGGTTCCAAGTTCCCAAAAAACTTGGTGGCGACTCTAATATGTCTTAATTCGATTCGAAAGAACCTCGAGTCGATTATGTCAGGTGTGGATCCCTCGGACGCAGTTCCCGAGGGCCTTGTCCACAGTTTTCGATTGGTAGGTCGAAAACACGTGTCGATTTGTGACTTAGGAAGTCGAATCTAGAAGTTTAAGGGAGATGTGAGGGGGCGGACGCTCGCGTGAATATCATGGTGTGTGAAGGTGGGTATTTATAGAGAAATGTGGAATGGTAGGCCGGTTGAGTTTGCTTGGAGGCTAAGGAGATAGCCCATTGAGGCGCGAGCACTTCAGTGATACAATGAGGTGTCCTGTCGTTTTCGGAAATTTGGATTTTCCATTTGTTCTAACCAATGTTTTGTTGGTTGTGATTTGTGGCCTTATGTGATTGCTTAGCCGTGTGAGCAAGCTCTTGGGTGTTTTTTGGGGTAGGTATTTTGTGTGCTTGACTCGGGTTTGACCCGTGTTGAGACGGGATTTTAATTTTAAGTCGGTTTTTGGCCCAGTGTCGATTTTGACTCTAATTAGTGTCATTTTAATGCAAATGGCATAATAAAACCATTCATGGTATTGTTTTCGACATTTGAGACTCAGGTTGACTCGGGTTGACTCATATTGACTCGAGTTGCGGGTTTCTAAGTCGGTTTTGGGTCCGAAGACGGTTTTAACTCTAAATAGTGTTGTTTTAAAGTAAATGAAGTTAGAAAACCATTTTTTAAATCATTTTTTGTATCCGAGTAACGCATTGAACCGTCTCATATATAGCCAATCCACGCACGCATATCAAAAACACGTTGTAGTCCGGTCATCATCGGGTGGTTTTTAGAAGGTGCAGATACTGGGTATCTACAGTAGGGTTCAGTGGTTAGACAAATATTACATTGGGAGAGATCTATCTCCCTACCTATGATAAAGGCATTGCATCCTGTTAAGCCTAGAAACCCGCAGATATCCCGAACAATATCTCACCTCGACCTGGCCGTCAGGGTGTCAGGATGTCAAGCTACTAGGACACACGAAGATAGGCGCTAGGCCATGGAGAGGACAACGGTCAAAATATCAGGACGATATTTGACAAAAGAGTCATATTATAGAAGAATATATGCGCGATAATTAGGAGCATTAATTGGAAAGATTCAGCATTTAAAGACGATAATTAAGGGCGAAATAATGAGCATTATTCCGGATAATTAAGGCAGGATATTCAGCATTAATGGAGGAAGATTTAGCAGCCGTTCAGCATTTGTCTATATAAAGAGCACTAAAATCATTTGCACAACAGATCGTCACACAAGACAAGATCTCTACGACATATTAGCAATACTCGTATACAAATTGAGTTATAGATATTCGTGCAATTTAGCCAATAATATAGTAAAATCCTCTCCTGGCTTGGTGCCCGTGGTTTTTTCCCATTTAAGGGTTTTCCACGTACAAAATCTTTTGTCTTGCTATTGTTCATTTACCGTACTTTATTCTTCTAGTTTTATACCTTGTCATACTTACTCATAGATTAATTCGAGCTAGTTAACCCTGCCTAGACCTACCCTGACCTGATTTCGCCTTGCGCAAAATCCATACAAAACAATTGGCGCCCACCGTGGGGCATCTACCTCTTTGAAATCTTTTTTCCTTATTTCACAAAAGTCCAAATAACCTACAAAAATGGCCCAGCCTACCATCGAATAACAATTGAATGCAGCCCTCCAACAAATAGCTGAGTTGGAAAGCTTGAAAGAAAAAGTAGCCCAAACCAAGGCTGAAATCCTTCAGTTAAGGGAATCTGAGTCAGCTGTGAAACAAAAATTGGAAAAAACCAAGGGAGCAGGCTCTAGATTCCAGCCAGGAACGCCATTTGCATCGATTATCAAAAACATTGATTTCTCAAGTTTTGGGAGCCCGAGTGGCTCTAAATTCATCAATGTTGATGGCGATGGTGAGCCAAACAATAACAATGAAAAACCTAATGAATCTGCAGTAGCCATCATGATGGCAGTGGTCCAGGAAATCAAGAAGCTAAATGAAAAATTCGAGAAGATACCTGAAGTCCCTGCCAGTTTGGAAGAAGCTGCCCCTGGCAGCTATGCTGATTCGCCTTTTATAGACGAAATAGCAAAAGTGGACTTGCCAAAAAAAGTTTGTGATTCCATCTATGAAGATCTATGATGGAACTACGAATCCACAGAATCATGTGGCTCTCTATAAACAGAAAATGTTAGCTACATCCATCCCCAGCGAGTCAGGCAAGTTTGAATGTGTAAGGGATTTGGAACAACCCTGACTGGACCTGCCATACAATGGTACATCAACCTGCCAACTGGGAGCATCCACTTATTTGCCAACCTGATCAACAACTTCAACCAGCAGTTTGCAAGCAGCAGGGAGTTGGAGAAGCGGTCTAGTGATCTTTACAGGATGACACAAAAGGCAGAGGAAACTCTCAGGGTGTTCCTCGCCAGGTTGAACAAAGAGAAAGTGTCCATTCCCAGGTAAATAATAGGACTGTTACCATCTCGGTTTTCCGAGGTAGTGAATAACAAAGTACAACAAACCAAAGTACTTTAAATACAGTTTAGCGATTACATGTTTATTACAACTTAACCAACTAAAATTTAATATAAAATTTAATACAACTCGCTGCGGAAATAAACAAAGTGATTAATAACTATATGATCTAGACTTCTAGGTAGACTGGTCGAATTCTCACACATCCCATAAGCTCCCAAGTCAACTAATCTTTAGCACCTGCAAATCTGCTCCCCATTTATGGTTCATCACAGGTGTTCACGAATACACGGTCAACCACGAGGTTGAGTAGGAATAACCAAACAACAATAATAACCTAACCAAAATAGATATCCTTCGAGTTCTCATCACTTCATCCGTACAACTCACCTACATCACTGGCAGTAGCACACGCCCCTTAACACCGTGCTATGCTCAACTCAACTAGCAGTGGTACTCTCATACCATGCTCAACTGGCAGTAGTACCCTCCGTACTATGCATAACTGGCAGTAGTAAGCACTTACTATGCACAACTATCTCTGGCAGTAGTAATTACTTACTATGCACATCTGGCAGTAACGATCACTCGCTATGCACAACTGGCAGTAACACCCTCCGTGTTATGCTCAACTGAATAATTAACTCTCCATACCAAATATAACCAACAACAAAAACTCAATAACAATCCCGTCATACAGCTCCGTCAACAACTACACATATACTCCGTCTCCAATATTAAATCACAATATTAACATTAATCTCATCAACCGTCACAATTAAATATTCATTCACTTAACAATAAAACCTGAGTTGAGTAGGAAATTCCTACCTTTTAGCACTTCCAAGCACAAGCACAAATTGGCAACGATCTTCTACGAAATCGGATCCTACAATTATAACATTAATTAATAATTAATAACTAAACTAACTAATATGTTATCTAATACAATTACGACTTACTCATAAGACTTCGTTGGCTAAATGTATAATAATCCCTCTCTTTAACTCATTTAACTAATTGCCAAATTATGTTTGTATCAAAGTAAATAAAATAAATTGTTAACCATAATTATCTATCATAAAACGATACGTCTGATTCACTAATAAGGCTGGTTCAAACTATTAGTAGCACATTATCCACCAATCACCATCATATGATAAAAAAAAACCCCAACTTAATAGTACAAGACTATCAGCTCCCTCGCATGATTAGAACCGCCTGCCCATTCCTTTGCTGCTACCTACACTCCCTTACGCAAAACCATGCTCACTATCTCGTCCATACTCGCTGCACCTACGCACAACACGACTAGCCTCCACAACACCACCACCGCACAACCCGGCACAACCCCTGATGTTATATAACCACAACAAGTCTACCAAAACACCAAGGTCAGCCTCCCAAAACAGAGAACTACTCTCCGTCACCGCAATAATAACCAATTGACCTATAACACTATATCTACGTGACCCGACAACAACCCGACTCATTGTATTAGTTTCATCCCTAACTCCGTTCACATAAGGTGCAACGACCCAAGGAGCTGTTGCCAAACCCGCAACTGGGCAGAGCTTTACAAACCCGACTCAAAACTCGCTTATTTGACAAACAAAAATAAATATCCAAAGCCTGGTGATACGTGTCCTAAATATGATGTTTTACACCCTATTTTACACGCATTTCAGAGCTCAATTATGTAGTATATGCTACTATTTTCCCTATTTCCGTCTACTTTCGTGTTTTTGTGTAATATTGCAGAAATGGGATGAATGCAGCGGAAAATGACCCGAATCCGTCCCCGAGTACTAGGCATAGGAACTGACGTGAATTAAAGACTCGGGAAGCGAACTTGGTGCGCGTATCGAGGCCTGAAAGACAAATTTACGAGGCTTTTGGAGCAAAGTACCTGTTGAAGCAGTCAATCGACTGATGGCCTCAGTCGATCGACCAGAGCACGATTCCTAAATCAGATCAGAAGGTACTGTTCAGTGAAGCTTGGTCGATCGACTGGTCCTAGTGGTCGATCGACCACACAGCGACTCTGACGCAAATTAAAGACGAGAGTTAGAAGCCAATTGTAATTAGGTTTTTAGGAATAAGAGTCACGCTATACTCCTATATAACGTGAACCTATGTTTCAGATTGAGCATCGAATTTTTAGGATTCAATATCAAGTTTTTAGCATCAGATTCCATAGATTAAAATTTAGTTAATAAACATTCATTACAATTAGCTTTATTTTCGTTAATAAAGTTCGTGCTTTCGGATTCTTCTTCCTGCTTTCATTCGGTAATTATGATTCCTTGATTTTTGTTTGCTTTTATTCATTTATAGATTAAGATTGCATAGAGTAGTTTCCCAAAGCCTTATTTCGTTTATGCATCTTATTTGCTTAGTTTATTTAATCATGCATCCCATTTCGTTAATTGTTAATTTCGTTGTTGTTATAAATTCTATCATGAGTAGCTAAACCCTTCGTGCTAAGATGTAGAGGACCTGTAGTGTAGGCGGCGTAGATTTCGTAGGCCTGATTCAGGTCTTAGTCGATCGACTGATGTCAATAGTCGATCAACTGAGCCCGTTGGTCGATCGACCGGCTTAGATGGTCGATCGACCGCTTCACCTAAGATCAGCTCCGTTTTAATTGATTAAATTGCTTAATTTGATAAATGGAGTTCACGCGACTAGTTGAATACTTAGTAATTGACCGACCCATTAGATCGAAAGATAGGGGAGGGAATTAGACTACCAATTGAAACGACTAAATTATACTGAGATCGAAAGATAGGTAAAATTTAGGCTTTTAAGAATCACTTTTCAGGGCGAGAGTCAGTACTAGTGATACTTACGGACCCGTAGCTAGATCGAAAGATGCTACCTGTTAAGAATGGACCGAGAGGACTTCTTATTTTCCCGTCTTACGTGATTATTTCAGACTTACCTAGGATACTGCCGTCGAAACTACAGTGAACCGACCATCTTAGCATCCTTTTAATTTTTGATTTCATCTATTTTCTTTAATTGCTCATTTATTTGCTTTAGTTTAGTTATAATTTTATTGCCTTTAGTTATAGAATCATTCAAATCGACCCCCCAAAACTGTTACTTTTGACTTAAATTAGACCCTGACTGCCACTATCTATAGTAGTAGTTTGGATTATAAATTTTATCTTTGATACTCTACGACGGTATCAAATTTTGGCGCCGTTGCCGGGGAGGCAAATTGTTTATGTTTTAGTTGTTTTTATTTTAGTCTTTTACGTAGTTTAAGAGACATCTGTTCCTTAAACTGTTCTCATTTTCTACTTGTAGTTTCCTCTTATGCGCAGGTCACAGGGTGGTGAATTACTACTGTTAGATCCTGAGATCGAGAAGACTTTGCGTGAGTTGAAACGATCATCTAGAGTATTGCCGACAGAGGAAAAGTTGAGTACTCTGTCCAGCTATTACGAGAACGAGTTATTTGAGGAGGATCCACCTTCATCTCCTATTTCTACTTCTTCAGCTGAGACCGTTACATCTCCGGATATGGCTGAAGAAGCAAGTATAGCCAGTCACTCCGAGCCAAAAGGTGAGAATCTCTATAAGGGATTCGCGTTGCCAGCTGGGACGGATAGAAAATTCGAAGCGAAACCGTCCTACATTAACTTGGTTGAGAGAAACCAATTTGGGGGAGCTGCAAATGAAGATGCAGCTAAACATATGAAGATATTCATGGACTACTGTTGTTCCATACCCCCACCAGCAGGTGTGACCCAGGACCAGATAAAATAGACAATGTTCATATTCTCGCTTCGTGATGCTACTAGAGAGTGGTACCGAGATCTGGATCGAGCTGCTAATGGGATTACGGATTGGAATTCGCTGGCCCTAGCATTTTATAAAAAATATTTCTTTGCATCGAAGACCAATGCGATTAGAGCTCAGATCACAAGCTTTAGACAGGGTTCTGATGAGGATTTTCATGAGGCATGGGTCCGTTTCAAGAGACTGGTGCGATCTATTCCGCACCATGGGTTCGAGCAATGGTTCCTGTGTAATCAATTCTATAATGGGCTTTATGATTATCAGAGGGCTATCCTGGATGCTGCAGCTAATGGCAGATTCCAGGAGAATAGTGGAGAGACTAAGGGGTGGAAGATTATTGAAGATATGGCCACCCATAAAGCTGAGCGTGGAAATTCTAGAGGAAATCAGAGAAGAGCAGCTGAATCTCCTACTACAGCTGCAATAGAGGCCCTTACTGCGAGATTCGACAAGTTAGATTTTGGGGGATCTAAAAAAGGTGGGATATATAAAGTTAATGCAGTTTCAGACGGTCCCTTTTACATGCAAAAGATGTGGAGGAGAGGACATGTTTTGGAGTTTTGTACTAGTTCGAATGAAACATGTGCTGCCTTTCAACATTTTAGGCAGACTGGTGCTTATCTCGATCCCTCTAATGTCCACCCCAATTTGAGGTGGACTAGCCAGAATGTCCTTATTCCGGGTCCACCACCGCAGCAGTAGCAGCAAAACTATGTGCCCCCTCATAAGCAGCAACAGTATCAAAAGCCTCCCTATGTGCCTCAACAACAGCAATTTCAAAGTTTTTCCGAATTGAAAAACATGGTTCAGAATTTGTCAGGTTTGCTGCAAAAGGAGTCTCTAGCTAGAGAGACTTCTACAAAAATGTTGGAGAGCGAAATTGCCCAATTGGCAAGCAAAAGTGCAACTAGAGCTCCGGGACAATTACCGTCGTAGTCGAATCAAAAAGAGACTCTAAATGCGATGACTTTGAGGAGTGGGACTACCCTTGATGGGCCCACTATGGTCGAAGATGTTACTGAAAAAGATGAGGCAGAAACGAGTAAGAAAAAGGCTGGAATGAACAGTAGCAAGAAAAAGACGATTAGCAGGTGCATCAGTCGATCGACTGACACACCTGGTCGATCGACCGCATCTGGTGAACAGTGGCGAGTGTGTAACAAAATAGAAACTTTGAGCAACAGTGCAGTGGGTCGATCGACTGATCACTGTGGTCGATCGACTGAAGATTCGTCCGATTATGAACCTTTTCGTCCTCCAATGCCAGATAACTTGAGGGACTACTTATTTCGGGGTACGACAACCGAAATTATTGAGGTAAGATCCAAATGCTGATGGGTCAGTTCCGGTTCCAAAGTATTACCCTACGACGGTTAATGGTTCATTACGGAGACGGTCTGAAGAAGGTTCGAGCTACAACAAGGACAAAGTAGTGGATTTTCAGCCTAAGTCCACTGATGCCGGTATGAGAGACCTAGAGGAGAGGGCTAAGTTGCTTCTTACAGCTCCTTGTCCAGAGAGATTAGTGCCGACCAAGGATCAGGTATCATTCAAAAAATTTAAAGATGTTATTCGCAGTTTGAATGTGCAAGTACCTTTTCTTGAGTTAGTTAATCAAGTGCCCGCTTATATGAAATTTATTAAGCAACTGTTGACAAAAAAGGGGTCACTTGAACCTGTGCAGTCGGTAGCTCTCACAGAAGAGTCTACCTCTTATTTGACTCACACTGCTCCACATAAGCCAGCTGACCCTGGTAGCTTTTCTATTCCTTGTAATATTGGCACCTTCTCAATTGAGAAGGCATTATGTGATTTAGGAGCTAGCATTAGTTTCATACCATTGAGTCTAGCTAGGAAATTGGGTCTGACCAAGTTTGCAGTTACTAATATGACTGTACAGATGGCTGATCGTTCTGCAATTCAGCCAGTAGGGGTCTTAGAGGATATTCTTGTGCAAATAGGAAAGTTCTTTTTCCCTGTTGACTTCATTGTCCTAGATATACCCGAGGATGCTCACATTCCTATCATTTTGGGTAGACCATTTCTGCACACTGCCGGTGCAGTTATTGATGTTGGACTAAGGACACTTACTTTTAAGGTGGGCAAGCAGTCCACTGCTTTTGCCCAAGCTGCTAGGAAGAAAGATGTTATGTGGCCCGTTACTTGCAATGCTATTAAATCCTATGTTGTGTTACCCGACATTCCTGCTTTAGTACCTGCGCCTATTCCTACTATAACACCTCCGCCCCAGATTGGGAGGAACATGGAGGGAGATTCTGCTGTATTGGATGTTTCAGGAACTAGTTTGGGGAAAGAAGAGTTGCCTGTTGCTCCAGCGGCGACATAGCCCATTGTTCAGAGAGGCGGTTTGGGATGTCTGAGTTACGAGACTGATGAGGAGCCCGAGGAGAAAGAGCCAGTCAAAGTTTCGGAGTCTTACCTGGAGTTTGATGAGCCAGATGATGCCCATGTATGGGAAGATACTAGAGATGATGATCGCTGAGCGTCCTAAACAACGGAGTAGAGTGGCGTCATGCTGAGAAGATGAGCACCGTGGAGGGCACTTCATGCAGCCAGAAGCCATGGTCGAAGCTATCCCATAGTTTTCGCGGATGAACTATTTATTTTCTTGAGTTTTAGACAATTTATTGTGTTTTAAGACTATTTACTGTTTTGGTTTGCGCGAGACTTCGCTTTATTTGGTTTGCATAGGATTTTATAAGACTATAGACTGTTATTTTTGGGTTAGCGCAATTTTGGAGCGCTTTATTATGTGCAATTGCAGGTTATTAGACCAACTTAACTCAATTCATTGAGTTAATTCGAAGAAAAGAGGCAGAATCGTCAGGTATGCCAGTCGATCGGCTAGACTACATGGTCGATCGACTGATGCGGAGGACTACAGAGGCACTGTTCCCAGGTGCTCTGGTCGATCGACTAATACCTTTGGTCGACCGACCACCCCCCGTGCTGATTCCCTTTTCTTCTATTTTTATTCTTTTGCACATATTTCTCGTTCCCTAGTTGTTTTCTCGGAATTATGCGCGGTATTTTTGTGTTTTCAGGTACCTTATGGTAGCACTGCTGGCTACTGAAACCTCCTAGCTCACGCTGGTTTGGGGAGGTTTCCTTCTGCGCTTAAAGTCTTGTGAGTTTCCGAGTCACCTTTATGTCTTATTTAGTTAATCTATCGCAATTTCCCATTTCCCTTTGTTTCTTTACTCACATGATTTTGCACAATGGGGACATTGTGTGATTTGGTTTGGGGAAGGGTTTTGCGTCGCATTTGCATTGTTTTATTGCATTTCAGTTACACGTTTATTGTATTTCTACTTGCATTGTATTTATTTCCTATATATACAAAAATCAAAAAAAAAAATTGATTGAAAAAATTTCAAAAATTCAAAAAATTTCACGTTTATTTTAGCATGTAGGTCGAGTCGGAACGGTAGTATTTCAATGATGACATTGCATTTTCAGCTATTGATGCCTAAGCCGTGCTTAATTGACATGTTAATAATAGAATCTTATATGCATAACCTACGAGTTTTCGTTAATTTATTCGTTGAATCTTGAGACTTGACTTAGATTTTTGGCAAACTACATTATATTCTGAGTTTTAGAGCCTTTTAACTGGTGTCATTCATGACATGTTCATCTAGGATTGTGAGTAGTTACTCCTTATAAGACATGTTACATAAATATGCATAAATATGAACTTAATCTGCTTAATACCTGTATGTATTCGGTTTGTGGTTTGTTGACTCATGTGGAAGAGGTTCCCCTTTATTCATTTTACCCATAAGCCCCACAAAAGCCAAATTTGTCTTTTTTCTCCCATAAGCTACATTCCATATTTAGCCTACCCTTGCTGAGCTAGTATTGGTAGTCGTTCGGGAATATTTTATTGCATTTTGGTTTTTATGTCTCGTGTTGAGAATATGTTGGTGAAATGTTGAAGGGAAAGAAGAGAAAAAGAAAAAAAAAAGAAAACAGGAATTCGAAAAAAAAGAGAGATCAGTCGATCGACCGTCCCACTTGGTCGATCGACTACTTGCTGCAGTAGCGAAAGAAAATTCGAAAAATCACATGGTTTTTATTATTATTAGATGGTGATTTTGTTCCCATGTTGCGATTACTATTATTTGGGGAATTAATATACTGTGGAATTGTGAGATTAGTGCTTGATATTTAGCACCGTTTCGATTGAAATCTTGAGTATGAAGTTGGAATATTTTTATAGTTTCGTTTTCAGTAGTTACTAGCTTGGCTTTAACTCCTTTATCCAAATTCATTTTAGCCCCTTCTTACCCATAGCCTCACATATCCAAATTTACCTCGGCATGTGTCATGGTCTTTTATGGTTGGAATGCATATGTATGGTTGTAGAGATTATTTTCATATTAGACTGCATGCATGTTTTTATAGGTCATAGTTAGGTGAGAGTCTTTACAAATATTACTTCTATCTATCTTTACATATATTCACCTGTATTTATTGAGTGATTTGATCGACCCGTGAGAGTCCAATATGATAAGTCTCTATAGTTTAAAGTTCAGCAATTTTTAACGACTACATAACTCGTTTGCATGATTCATATTACTAATTGATTGTTGATTTTTAGCATTAAACTGGTTTAGGCTTTGCAATTTGCATTTAGCTCTGAGAATGAACGCGTTCCATTAGGCTTTAAGATCGAGTCTAGTTCTTGCTTGGGGACAAGCAAGGGTTTGGTTTGGGGAAGTTTGATGCGTGTCCTAAATATGATGTTTTACACCCTATTTTACACGCATTTCAGAGTTCAATTATGTAGTATACACTACTATTTTCCCTATTTCCGTCTACTTTCGTGTTTTTGTGTAATATTGCAGAAATGGGAAGAATGCAGCGGAAAATGAGCCAAATCCGTCCCCGAGTACTAGGCATAGGACCTGACGTGAAGTAAAGACTCGGGAAGCGAACTTGGTGCGCGTATCGAGGCCTGAAAGATAAGTTTACGAGGCTTTTGGAGTAAAGTACCTGTTGAAGCAGTCGATCGACTGATGCCCTCAGTCGATCGACCAGAGCACGATTCCTAAATCAGATCAAAAGCTGCTGTTCAGTGAAGCTTGGTCGATCGACTAGTCCTAGTGGTCGATCGACCACACAGCGACTCTGACGCAAATTAAAAACGAGAGTTAGAAGCCCAATTGTAATTAGGTTTTAAGCAATAAGAGTCACGCTATACTCCTATATAACGTGAACCTATGTTTCAAATTGAGCATCGAATTTTTAGGATTCAATATCAAGTTTTTAGCATCAGATTCCACAGATTAAAATTTAGTTAATAAACATTCAATACAATTAGCTTTATTTTCGTTAATAAAGTTTGTGCTTTCGGATTCTTCTTCCTGCATTCATTCGGTAATTCTGATTCCTTGATTTTAGTTTGCTTTTATTCATTCATAGATTAAAATTGCATAGAGTAGTTTCCCAAAGCCTTATTTCGTTTATGCATCTTATTTGCTTAGTTTATTTAATCATGCATCCAATTTCGTTAATTGTTAATTTCGTTGTTGTTATAAATTCTATCATGAGTAGCTAAACCCATCGTGCTAAGATGTAGGGGACCTGTAGTGTAGGCGGCGTAGATTTCGTAGACCTGATTCGGGTCTTAGTCGATCGACTGATGTCAATAGTCGATCAACTGAGCCCGTTGGTCGATCGACCGCTTCACGTAAGATCAGCTCCGTTTTAATTGATTAATCGAATGCACGCGACTAGTTGAATACTTAGTAATTGACCGACCCATTAGATAGAAAGATAGGGGAGGGAATTAGACTACCAATTGAAACGACTAAATTATACTGAGATCGAAAGATAGGTAAAATTTAGGCTTTTAAGAATCACTTTTCAGGGCGAGAGTCAGTACTAGTGATACTTAGGGACCCGTAGCTAGATCGAAAGATGCTACCTCTTAAGAATGGACCGAGAGGACTTCTTATTTTCCCGTCTTACGTGATTATTTCAGACTTACCTAGGATACTGCCGTCGAAACTACAGTGAACCGACCATCTTAGCATCCTTTTAATTTATGATTTCATCTATTTTCTTTAATTGCTCATTTATTTGCTTTAGTTTAGTTTTAATTTTATTGCCTTTAGTTATAGAATCATTCAAATCGACACCCCCCCCCAAAAAAAAAAAAAAAAAAAACTGTTACTTTAGACTTAAATTAGACAACTTTAAATTGCTTGCCTCCTTGTGGTTCGACCCTGACTGCCACTATCTATAGTAGTAGTTTGGATTATAAATTTTATCTTTGATACTCTAAGATGGTATCACCTGGTGATCGTCCCAACATGTACCTAAAGTTTCAGTACAAACGAACTTGCAACGAGAGCACACGATAGAGTTAAACTAGTAACGAACCGAACCGAGACAGAGCATGGGGTCTGCTACTGCCCAGACTTAAAACCCGCTTTTAAGCAGCCTAAAACCACCCTATACAATTCCAAGTCAGCCCTGATAGGAGAGTCTTCAGGAATCCAGACCTCAGCATTAACAGGAATAACCCCCTTCTCCTTCAGAGTTTTTTCAAACTCAGGGTTGAGACGACTGGGAAGAGAAGACTGTTCGGCAAGCGCTTTAGATGGCTTGAATTCAAAATCTTTATGATGAATCAGGCTTGTCTTCAGAAGTGTGTTCAGGGTTTGGGACGAAACGAGTGGCAGGAGCAACAACACCCCTGGTTGATTTTTTTTTTCACAGCCATAGTGGTAATTTCTTGAAATTTTTGGGAGTTTGGACGAAGGTTGAAGATAATGATTGAAGAAGAATTAAGAGATTTACAGAGAAATTGATTAAGTTTTGGTGAAGGATGAAGCAAAGGTTAAAGACTATTTATTATACGGTGAATATCTAGGGTTTACTGCAACTTCCACGCACTAATTGAAGCGGTTGCAGTAAATGGGACAGTTGGCGCATTTAAACTAACTAGCCATTTTTTCTGTGACAATTACAACTCAACCGTCTTGAAGAAGTTACTTAATTAAGTTGATAGTAATCTACTCATTTCTGGCCGGACCTAACGACAATGAGAAGATAAGGGGCATTCAGGATACATTCCTACCCTGGCCTGATGATCAGGGTAGAAGCATCAGGGTAGCTCGAGGCTGGCACCAAGCAGGAGAAAGCAACGGTCAAATAAGAGGATAATATTTGACTAAGTCAAGAATAAATATAGAGAATAATTATACATTAATATTCAAATTATTGGGCAATTATGGAGAAGATTCTATCATAAAGGCTGAACATTTATCCGGGTGATTAAGAGTAATTAAAGAGCAATCAATGGCGCCATTAAGAAGAACTATTACCTTATGAAGAGGAGATATTACGCAGCTTGGATAAGATTACTATATAAGGAGTATCAAAGATCTTCTCAAGACACACGCTATTACTTCACCAACAAAACAATTACAATACTTAGTCTAAATACTCCATATTGTACCTATTTACGTTACTATTCTCCATATACATAGTGAAATCTCTCCTGGCTTGGTGCCCGTGATTTTTTCCCAATTAAAGGGTTTTCCACGTATAAAATTCATTGTCTTACTCGCTTATTTTATTTACTTTATTTTACTTACATTATACCCTGCCCTGCAGTCTTAAACAAGGTAAACGAGCTAGTTAACCCTGCAACAAACTCTACCCTGACCTGATTCAGCTTTGTGCAGAACCCACCCACTTGCCATGCTACCACCTATGGAGGCCATTTGTCCACCTCTAGGACCCAAGCTCGGGTTCTTCATTGTGGGTTCTATTGGACATCACTATTTAAGGATGCTTGTGCTTTAGTCAATTCTTGTGACTCTTGTCAAAGCAGAGGTAACATTGGGAGGCGGGATGAGATGCCTCTAAACAATATTTTGGAAGTTGAGCTCTTTGATGTATGGGGTGTGGACTTTATGGGGCCGTTTCCTTCCTCATTTGGCAACCAATACATTTTGGTTACGGTGGATTATGTGTCCAAGTGGATAGAAGCTATAGCCGCGCTTACCAATGATTCAAGAGTTGTCACCAAGCTTTTCAAGGAGTACATATTCCCACGCTTTGGAGTACCTAGGGCCGTCATAAGTGATTGTGGGTCGCACTTCATCAACCGCACCATTTATGCTTTGCTCAAGAAATACGGCGTCCGACACAAAGTGGCTCTTGCCTACCACCCCCAAACCAATGGGCAAGTGGAGGTGTCAAATCGACAAATCAAGGCTATTCTAGAACGTGTGGTGAATAAGTCTAGGAAAATTGGAGCACCAAACTCAATGATGTGCTATGGGCTCTAATGACCGCCTACAAGACCCCGATAATCACCACTCCCTATCGCTAGTCTTTGGTAAGGTTGTCACCTATCTCTTGAGTTGGAACACCGAGCAAGATGGTCTCTAAAAGATCTAAACTATGACTTAGATGTTGCGGGAAATAAGCGGTTCCTGCAACTCAATGAACTATATGAGCTAAGGTTGGATGCTTATGAGAACGCCAAACTCTACAAGGAGTGGACTAAGCAATGGCACGATTCTAAGATTACAAGAAAAGAGATAAGTTTAGGAGACAAGGTCCTACATTTCAACTTCCGATTCCAATTATTCCTCGGGAAGTTGAGATCCCGATGGTCGGGACCCTTTGAGGTTGTGACCGTGTTTCCCTGTGGAACATTTGAATTGAAGAACAAAAAGAGTGAATGCTTCAAAGTGAATGGGCAACGAGTGAAGTTCTTTTATGAGGGTAAACCTATTGATACCCAAGGTGAAGTTGAATTAGAAGACCCCCCACACTTGGGGGATGAGTAATTGCGATCATGAACAAGCAATGGTTTGGTGGAGTTCCACAAGAACCACCATTTATACATAGCATGCATTTAGGTTGAAAATGGAAGAATTGAAACAATCATATTTGGCAAATTGAGTTGATGACGGGTTATCATTTGGAAGAATACCGGGGTTCAATGGAGAATACGAGCATAACCTTCAATTGGCCAAATTTCGACTTGATGAGTCGGCTCGGAAAGAGGAAAACACGCATTTCAAGGCCAATTGGAGAAGCGGTTCTTAAATTTGAAGGAAAAATGAAGAACACACGAGGTAATGTACTCCCAGCCTGTGGGCAGGCATTCTACACATGCATAGACTGTGAAGTTTCTGATAATGAATTATGAAAATGAATAAAACAAAGTGTGAGGGAGCTCCCAGCCGACCCACCAGCCGCCGGTATGCGCACAGGCTATGAAGCCTCTGATTCAAATTGAAGAAATTGTGAGAAATCAATGAGAAGAGGTTCCCAGCCAGCAGGCCGGCAGCCGGTCAACCGGCTGGGAAAGCATGACTTCAGAAATATGTTGAAAATGAAGTGTGGAGGGGGTGTGAGACGGTAGGCCGGCAGCCGGTCCACCGGCTGGGAACACCCTGTAACACCCCCATACTCCAAGTGCCTTACCAGGAACACCCAGGTATAAGGATGTTACCATCTCGGTTACCCGAGGCAACGATAATCAAATAAACAATAATGAAACAACGTTTAAATAGAAATACTTAGTGAAAGGTTACAATCTCAAAACCAAAACCAAAAGTACAAATACATATTCGCAAACTGACTGTTTACTGATTTAACTGAAATGTTTGTGAAAACTACTAAGCTACAGCGGAAGACTTCTATCATCAGATCGTGGCACATCCCAGCTATCCCAGTACTCAACTCATACCTGCTCAATATCTGCTCACCATCCCCGAATGGATCACCGCAGGTTTTAAAACAATAATCGGGGTCAGTACTATTTACATAAATTATATAACCAACAGAACAGTAAACAATACAGAATCATACACAATCATCCACTCCACTCCATCTCCGTCACCGACTGTCCACTGGACCAACCCTGCCAGTGGGGGACCGCAGCCGTACCCACCAAATCCCCGCTCATCATACCGAGCGATAACCCTGTCCCATTAATGTGCACATCCCCTTCCGTGGCGGGTTCCACGAAGGGCGAAACTAGGGCGTGAAGCCACTCCCGCAAGTGACTCCACTCAGCCGAGAACGCATCTCGAGAACCATAGACAAACAATCACAATCACAATATCAACAACCGTCTGAATCTATTAACAATTTATAATCACAACCGTCTGAATCAATTAACCACACTAACTACAGCACAATCACCACACATTATGTAAGTAATACTGAGTAGGGAAACCCTACCTGGAAAGCACAACAATCAGACGATCTCACAGCTGATATCAAAAAGCTTCCTCTACGAATCCTCCTCCTTATATACAAACACATAATCACTACCAAGCATATAAACAACAAAAACCCCCAATTCCCAAATTAGGGTTTAACCAACTTTAAAGAAACATCATAAAAATGGTATATAGGTCTTACCCTCGACGCAAAGATCACAACGGTGTAAAGAAAGGTGAAATCCGACCTTCCAAGCTCCGGGATTTGCCAACAATGCGATTAAAGCTAATAACGTAGTTTGCTTTCTCTTCTCACAGTGATTAGGTTTTGAAAAGTGATTTAGGAACAATGACGAAAGTATTATATACTCTAATCGCATTATTAACAAAACCCGAGAAAACAACCCCCGTAAACCGGCTACTCGATCGAGTAGCTAAGGTACTCGATCGAGTGCCCCCTTACTCGATCGAGTACCCATGTTACTCGATCGAGTACCCATGTTACTCGATCGAGTACCCAACAGGTCAGAAACTATTTTATTCCGCAACACGCCCTTACTCGACAGAGTAAGGCCTACTCGATAGAGTACCCCATGACTCATAAATACGTAGTATTACAGTCTTCCCTCCTTAAAAAGAACTTCGTCCCCGAAGTTCAAACCACAACAAAATAAAGCCACACACTACGCATTCCCGACTCAACAACCAAAACAAAACTCAACATACAAACATGTTACTAACCCAAACTCAACTCGACTCAACGACAACAACCATGCCGACACAACATAAAAAGGGTATAAAACACATTAAACTCTTTGCGATCATCTCCTACCCCCCTTAAAGAAACAAGGTTACGTCCCCGTAACCATACATACCTGATCAAAAAGGAAAGGGTAGCGCTCTCTCATGATATCCTCTGCCTCCCATGTAGCTTCCTCAGTCTCGTGGTTAGACCAAAGGATCTTAAGCAAAACTGTCTCACCACTCCTAGTCTTCCTAACCTTCCGGTCCAGAATCTGCTTAGGTACCTCAAGATATGATAAAGACTCATCCAGCTCTAAGCTCTCTGCCTCTAACACATGTGATGGGTCACTCACATACTTCCGCAGCTGCGATACATAAAACACATTATGCACTCTCTCTAACGCAGCAGGTAAAGCCAGACGATAAGCAACTTCCCCAACTCGCTCTAAGATCTCATAAGGCCCGATGAACTTCTGACTCAGCTTGCCTTTCTTCCCAAATATCATAACCCCACGTATAGGAGACACTTTCAGAAGAACCTTATCCCCAACCTGAAACTCTATATCCCGGCGATGTAGATCTGCATAACTCTTTTGCCTATCCTAAGCTGCTCTCATCCGTTCCCTGATCATCTTAATCTGTTCTACCATCTCATGTACCATCTCTGGTCCTAGAACCACTACCTCAGCACTGTCGTCCCAACAAATCGGACGCCTGCATCTCCTCCCAATAAAGCCTCAAACGGTGCAATGCCAATACTAGTGTGATAGCTGTTGTTGTAAGAAAACTCTATCAAATCAAACCTCTGTTCCCAGCTACCACCAAAGTCCATCACACAAGCTCGTAACATATCCTCAAGAGTTTTGATTGTTCTCTCAGTCTGACCGTCTGTCGCAGGATGAAAAGCTGTACTCATCTTCAAAGTTGTTCCCAAAGATTCCTGCAACTCTTTCCAAAACCTTGAGATAAATCTCGCATCTCTGTCAGACATTATGTCCTTAGGGACTCCATGTAACTTAAGCACATTCTTCCTGTAGGCCATAGCTAATTGTCCTTTAGTCCGTGTATCTTTCATTGGCACAAAATAAGCTGACTTGGTCAGTCGATCCACTATTACCCATATCATGTTGTTACCCTGTTGACTCTTTGGCAAACCCACGATAAAATCCATAGAAATGGATTCCCACTTCCACTCAGGTACCTCTAAAGACTGAATCTTACCTTGTGGCCGTCGCTGTTCCCCTTTAACTCTCTGGCATGTCAAACAACGGGCCACAAACTCAGCTGTTTCTTTCTTCATCCCAGGCCACCAAAACGTGTTCTTCAAATCCTTGTATAGCTTGTCACCGCCTGGATGTACTGAATACGGTGTACAATGTGCCTCTATCATGATTGTCTTTTTCAGCTCCTCATCATTAGGGACACACCACCTACCATCGAACCTCAAACTACCATCTGTATGAATGGAGAATCGAGACACTGTCCATTTCTCTACTCCAGCTCTCCACTCAACCATCTTAGGATCCAAAGCCTGTTTACCACGAATATCCTCATAAAGATCATTTGTCTTGTCAAATCTCCTACAAAGATCTCCTCTCTCGCATCATATGTATACCAAACTTCCCCACCTCATCTCTCAACCTCATCAACGATAGAGTGCATGTACACGTGAATGTACACTCTTCCTACTCAAAGCATCGCAACAACATTGGCTTTCCCTTCATGGTAGATAATATCCATGTCATAATCGCCAATCAGCTCCATCCACCTCCTCTGTCTCATGTTCAACTCCTTTTGAGTGAAGATGTACTTGAGACTCTTGTGATCCGAAAATACCTTAAAGGTCGCCCCATAGAGGTAATGTCTCCAAATCTTGAGAGCAAACACCACTGCACCCAACTCTAGATCATGTGTAGGATAATTCTCCTCATACGGCTTCAATTGCCTAGAAGCATAGGCAATCACCTTACCGTTCTGCATCAACACACATCCTAACCCATTCTTTGAGGCATCTGTATAAACCTCAATGTTCTCGATCCCTTCAGGCAATGCTAAGATAGTAGCTGTGGTCAAACGCTCCTTTAATGTTTGGAACGCCTTCTCACAACTCTCATCCCAACGAAACCTGTTCTCTTTCCTCATCAAAGCTGTCATAGGTCTAGCTATCTTGGAGAAATCTTTCACGAACCGTCTGTAATATCCAGCTAAACCCAAGAAACTCCTAATCTCAGCAACATTTTTTGGTGCTTCCCACTTTGTCATTGCCTCAATCTTCGCCGGATCCACAGCTACTCCCTCCTTAGAGATCACATGCCCCAGAAAAGCAACTTTCTCTAACCAGAACTCACACTTGGACAACTTAGCATATAACTTATGCTCCCTCAGAGTCTGAAACACAATCCTCAGATGCTCCTCATGCTCCTCCTTAGTCTTAGAGTAGACTAAGATGTCATCAATAAACACTACCACGAACTTGTCCAAAAACTGTCTGAAGATTCTGTTCATCAAATCCATAAACAGCCGGTGCATTAGATAACCCAAACGGAATCACCACGTACTCATAATGACCATACCTCGACGTGAAAGCGGTCTTTGGTATGTCCATCTCTCTAATCTTCACCTGATGGTATCCCGACCTCAAATCAATCTTAGAAAAGACTTATGCACCACTCAACTGATCAAACATGTCATCTATCCTTGGCAAAGGATACTTATTCTTCACCGTCACTCGGTTCAGCTCTCTGTAATCTATGCACAACCTAAAACTCCCATCTTTCTTCTTCACGAAAAGAACTGGTGCTCCCCACGGCGATACACTAGGTCTAATGTATCCCTTCTCTATCAGATCATCTAACTGTTTCCTGAGCTCCTCCATCTCTTTAGGACCCATCCGGTACGGTGCCTTAGAGATTGGCCCCGTCCCCGGTTTCAACTCAACGGTGAAGTCTATCTCCCTCTTCGGTGGCAACCCCGGAATCTCCTCTGGAAAAAAATCTGCAAACTCTCCCACCACTGGTATCTGATCAACTGTCGGACCCTCTATCCGGTCATCTCTCACATGGCACAAGATCAAAGGGCACCCCTTCCTCAGATAAGACTTCAAGGTGACAGCTGCAATCAACTTAACTTTGGGTTTGACTAGAAACCCACGATAAGACACACTAACACCCTTAGGCCCTCTCAAAGACACTTTCTTTTGATGACAGTCTATCTTAGCTTTATACTTTCCTAACCAATCCATCCCTACTATCATCTCAAAACCGTCAAAAGGAAACTCTAGCAAGTCTACAGGTAGATCAACTTGCCCAACTATCATAGATACATCTCTAAACAACCTCCCACATGATACAGACTCTCCCAAAGGTATAAAAACTTTCTCACTTACAGACTCATATACCCTCAAACCCAACTGTTTAACATGACTCGAAGATACAAACGACTGAGATGACCCCGAATCAAACAAAACAAAGGTAGGAATACCGTTAACAAGAAAAGTACCAGTGATAACATGTGCATCATCCTCAGCTGCTTTCTTGTCCATCATGAACAGCTTTCCACTGGTCTTCTGTCCACCTCCCTAGACAGTACTGGCTGATGTGGTCGGCTTAGCACCCGACCCCTGATTGTTGTTGTTGTTCGTAGCTGGTTTCTCATAAGAATTACCGCCATTGCGGTTACCTCCACCCTGATAGCTCTGACTTCCCCGGTTAGACCATGACCCACCTGGTCTGTTGCTCGCATAACTCTGTGTAGGTCCCTGAGAATAGCTCCCCCGAGCCGACCCCTGAAGAGCTCCCGGTGCACTCATGTCTCTTGTGGCCTACACCGCCACAGCCATAGCAAGTCATTCCCCAACTACCACTACCACTCACACGGCCACGCCCAAAGGAAGCCCCAGCACTGAATCCTGACCCAGAAGAAAACCCCTTAGCTTGAGTATGGTTGCCTTTCTTGTGACTAGATTGGCCTCCACCCTCACTCTCAGCCTTTCTTTTCTCACTCACTCTCTCCTGAGCCATCTCAACCAGCCTCTCAACTCTCCCAGCCCTCTCAAAAGCTTCCCTAACATCGGTAAGGACTCCCACGGGTAACTTATCCATAATATTGGGTGTCAACCCTCTCTCAAACCTCAGCGTCAGGTTCTCCTCACTCAGACCCATATCCTCAGCATACCTAGACTTCTCATTAAACGGCTTGTAATACTCAGCGACTGACATATCAGATGTCATCTTAAACCCATCAAACTCCTCTCTCAGCTTACTCCTCACATGTTCCGGTACAAACTCCATCCTCATAGCTCTCCGAAACTCGTCCCAAGGTATAGCAGGTAAGCCCTGGTTCACATACATCACCCTAGCACTCACCTTCACCGCATCCCACCACTTGCCAGCTGCGTCCCTCAGGTAGAACACAGCTTGTTCTACTCTCATCTCATCAGGACAATGAACCAGGTCCAGAATGTTCTCCATCTCACGATGCCAGTTGTCAAGAAGGTTTGGTTCCCCGGTTCCCGTGTACTCTTTTGGGTTAAACCTCGCTATATAGAGACTGATCTTAGAGCGATCAACCTCCTTATCCTTATTCACTTTCTTTAAGGCCTCAGTAAGAGCATCTTGGTGCTCCAACATCTTAACAATATCATCCATATTCATGGTCTCAGCTCTCGTATAGTACGCGTTTCTCTTGGGCGGCATCTTGAAACTATATATAAGAAAGGGTAGACATAAACAAACGCACTAAAACCTCAAAACACGAAAACAGGCTGCCCATGACACACTCGATCGAGTACCCAAACCTACACAATCGAGTAAGAGGCTACTCGATCGAGTGCCTGTCATACTCGATCGAGTGCCTAGACTCCAGAACCCAAACAGACCTTCTGACCTCTAACATACTCGACCGAGAAGCCCGGATACTCGATCGAGTGACCCCCTACTCGATCGAGTGCCCGAGGTACTCGATCGAGTGCCCAAAAACAGGATTCTGGATTCAAAATCGTCAAATACCCACTCGATCGAGTTAAACCCACTCGACCGAGTATCTCACCTACTCGATCGAGTACCCCCCTACTCGATCGAGTCATGCTGACTCGCATAAACTACCCGTATGTTATCTCACATCTCCCAACATACTAAGCAATATTATAAACGCAACATGTGATTTAGCTAAGCATGCAATTCTACCAAGCTTTTCATATAATCAACGAAACAGTGATGTCATATTATCAAACGCCACATAGTAATCATCCAACATGCTTTTCTATTCCAACAACAGTTCTATATATCTCATCAATCTTTCATTCAGATACTCAATCTTCTACTTCAAACATCCAACAATTACGACATACTTCATCACATCCACACACAAGTTGACAAACAACACATACGACTTGACATACCCCCCCCCCCCCATGTGACCGGTTCAAAATTGTAGGGCGATTTCGCGACTTTAGGACGTCTCCCAAGCCTTTGCATTAGCTCCTACAACCTTTACCCCGGGTTCATTTTAATTGACTCCCTAAATTCATTGGGTTCATTGGTTACAGGTTTCAGGATCGTCGCTCTGATACCATTTTGTAACACCCCCATACTCCAAGTGCCTTACCAGGACCACCCAGGTATAAGGATGTTACCATCTCGGTTACCCGAGGAAATGATAATCAAATAAACAATAATGAAACAACGTTTAAATAGAAATACTTAGTGAAAGGTTACAATCTCAAAACCAAAACCAAAAGTACAAATACATATTCTCAAACTGACTGTTTACTGATTTAACTGAAATGTTTGTGAAAACTACTAAGCTACAGCGGAAGACTTCTATCAACAGATCGTGGCACATCCCTACCTATCCCAAAGACTCAACTCATACCTGCTCAATATCTGCTCACCATCCCCGAATGGATCACCGCAGGTTTTAAAACAATAATCGGGGTTAGTACTATTTACATAAATTATATAACGAACAGAACAGTAAACAATACAGCTCATACAATTATACACAATCATCCACTCCACTCTATCTCCGTCACCGATCGTCCTTTGGACCAGACCACCGCGATGGGGGACGCAGCCGCACCCACCAAATCCCCGCTCATCATACCGAGCGATAACCCTGTCCCATTAATGTGCACATCCCCTTCCGTGGCGGGTTCCACGAAGGGCAAAACTAGGGCGTGAAGCCACTCCCGCAAGTGACTCCACTCAGCCGAGAACGCATCTCGAGAACCATAGACAAACAATCACAATCACAATATCAACAACCGTCTAAATCTATTAACAATGTGTAATCACAACCGTCTGAATCAATTAACCACACTAACTACAGCACAATCACCCCACATTATGTTAGTAATACTGATTAGGGAAACCCTACCTGGAAAGCACAACAATCAGACGATCTCACAGCTGATATCAAAAAGCTTCCTCTACGAATCCTCCTCCTAATATACAAACAAATAATCACTACCAAGCATACAAACAACAAAAACCCCCAATCCCCAAATTAGGGTTTAACCAACTTTAAAGAAACATCATAAAAATGGTATATAGGTCTTACCCTCGACGCAAGGATCACAACGGTGTAAAGAAAGGTGAAATCCGACCTTCCAAGCTTCGGGATTTGCCAACAATGCGATTAAAGCTAATAACGTAGTTTGCTTTCTCTTCTCACAGTGATTAGGTTTTGAAAAGTGATTTAGGAACAATGACGAAAGTATTATATACTCTAATCGCATTATTAACAAAACCCGAGAAAACAACCCCCGTAAACCGGCTACTCGATCGAGTAGCTAAGGTACTCGATCGAGTGCCCCCTTACTCGATCGAGTACCCATGTTACTCGATCGAGTACCCAACAGGTCAGAAACTATTTTATTCCGCAACATGCCCTTACTCGACAGAGTAAGGCCTACTCGATAGAGTACCCCAAGACTCATAAATACGTAGGATTACACACCCCTTTGAGGAAATTGACGAAAATGCAAGGAAGGGAGTCTCCTTGCCGGTAGGCCGGTAGCCAGTCCACCGGTTGAGAGAACATTTAAGGAGGATGTGAGAATGAGGGCGAGTTCCCAGCCAGGTGACCGGTGACCCGCGGCCGGTCCCTGCACCGGCTAGGAACACTCTGATTGTGTTGTTATTTTTTTTTCAAAATACCCCTACCTCCCAGCCGGTCCACCTGCCGGCTGGGAGTCCTCTGCCAGTTATTAAACAATGAAAACAACACACAACTCATAAAATCTCGCCTCTTTCTCCCTCTAATCTACTCCTTTCTCTCTCAAATTTCCACCAAATCCCACCAAACATCAACCAAATCCCTCCCTTTCACTAACACTCTCATCCCATCAACAATGGCACCAAAGAAAAGAGTTTGTAAGGGTGATTTGGCACTTCAGCAAGCGGAAATGGTGGCTGAGGCGGCTTCCGACAAGAGCCCCGATCTGAATTTTCCGAGTCTGGTTTTTTGCTCCGTCACAATAAAAGGTAAATTCGTTTTGTTTAAAAAGCATCCCCTTCACCCTACTAAATTTTTTGATCCCCAATCAATGAGGGACCTTGGGTTAGACCGTGTCATATTGGACTTATTTGAGGGAGTCGGGATGAAGAAAATGTATGACATCCATGAAAAAACCTATGCCCGAGTTACTTGGGAATTTTTGAGCTCCCTTAGGATTGATAAGCATAGAAAAGACGGAAAGGTGGCCTTTTTGCATTTCCGTCTTTTGAACAAGGATTATTCCCTTACCCTTCCCTCTTTTGCGGAGCATTTTGGGCTAGACCCGAGCCCACCTCACAAAGCAACGGAGAATTTTGACAACGGTCTAATTTGGAAGGCCATCTCCGGTCTTGATGACCAAAAGGGGGTGAAGAGACCGGCTACTACTTGCCATAATGCCACCATACGGATTTGGCATCGTTACATGGGTTGGACCATCTTTGGGATGGATGAGCCTCATAACTTTTGAACGGAGGAATTGGAAATCCTTGGCTACTATGTAACACCCCAAGAGATTGAGAGAGAAGTTGTCCCACATCGGGAAAATAAGAGGCTTGAGATATGTTTATAAGGGATTCTATCCACCACTTAGTAACAAGGCTTTGTACTTTTGGGCTTAAGTGAGGACAAATAATGGGCTCAAAGGCACACATCTCATCTTATTGAGGTTGTGTTACGACGGTGGCGGGTAGGGTTATTATATACCTCCGTTTCAACCCCATGACCTTCAAAATATATATGGCGCATCACTTTGCTCTTTATCTCAACAAATTGAGCAACTCACCGGCGCAAGTGACCCCAATTGTAGTGGGTGGCCTCATCACCCACCTTGCTAAATGACAATTCCGGAAATTGAACTTGAATGGCATGTATTACATCTTCGGGGAAACAATGCTCACCAAAGACTATATCCAATATTCTCTTAATTGGATCCAAAAGAACTCCAATGACCGGAATTAGTATTGGCAAATACGAATCAATGGGGTGGATAAGAACTCGATTCCACTTCCTAGTCCACAAAAAATGAAAGTAGTGGCAAAGTCACTGCATTACTTGCTAGAAATTGAATCGGATGAAGATACCGCCCACTATAAAAAAAAAGTTTCATTGCGACGGAAACATTGCGACGGACACATAGTCCGTCGCAAATAAAATACTGCGAAGAAGCTTGCGACGGATCCCACATTCTGCGACGGACTTGCGACGAAAATTCCGTAGCAGCCAAATCTCCTAGACCGCCAATTTTTCTGACATGGCGGGAAACACTAGGACGGAAATTCCGTCGCAATAATAAAATAATAATAAATTTTGCGACGGAAATTCCGTCGCTACAATTAAATATTATTTCTTCTGCGACGGAATTTTCGTCGCAGGCTTTTTTTAATGTCTCCCTTTACAGTTCACAGCACACTGGTTTTTACTATTATTTTAATGCTGCGATGGAATTTCCGTCGCAGGCTTTATTATTATTTTATTATTGTCGTCGCGGCTTTTTTTTATACACGGGTTTTACACCCGTCTCCCTCCTATCTCTCCTAAATTATTTTGACTCAATTATTTTTCAAAAACCCCCAATGTTTCGCCGACCACCACCACTCATACAACTACCACCACTCCGACCACCAGCCCGCCGTCAATCTGCCGCCTTTCCCTTTTCCCCTTTCCCCTCTCTCCATTCTCCCCTCTCCTTTCCCCTTTCCCTTTTCCCTTCTCCCGCCACCAATCTGCCGCCGATCTGCCATCACCGATGCTGCCGCCGCCTCCTCCCTCCTCTTACTTCCTTGTCTCACTTAATCAATACAAGGTTTGTTTAGTTTATGTTATTATTTCGATTAATTAGGTTTGTTTTATGGTTATGTTTTAATTAATTATGGTTAGTTTAGGATGGTTAGAATAATTTAGGATGCTTAGTTTAATTAAGTTTAGGATTATTAGAATAAATTAGTTTAATTAAAAGCCAATTTAGGATGTTTAGGATTATTAGGGTAGTTTAGTTTAGTTAAAAGCCAGTTTAGGATGTTTAAACTAATTTTAGGATGCTTAGTGTAATTAAGTTTAGGATTATTAGAATAATTTAGTGTAATTAAAATCCAATTTAGGATGTTTAGGATTATTAGGGTAGTTTAGTTTAGTTAAAAGCCAATTTAGGATGTTTAAAACAATTTTAGGATGCTTAGTTTAATTAAGTTTAAGATTATTAGAATAATATAATTTAATTAAAATCCAATTTAGGATGTTTAGGATTACTAGGGTAGTTTAGTTTAGTTAAAAGCCAATTTAGGATGTTTAGAACAATTTTAGGATGCTTAGTTTAATTAAGTTTAGGATTATTAGAATAATTTAGTTTAATTAAAATCCAATTTAGGATGTTTAGGATTATTATGGTAGTTTAGTTTTGATAAGTTGTGTACATTTACTTATGAATTAAATTGTGTCGTGTATTTTTTTACAAATATTTATTCATCCTATGCTTGTGTTGTCGTGAAATCATAATGTTTTGTATCTGTGATTGTTAATATATTTTTGACCTAGTACCCGTTCAGGGATTACACATTAGGTGTAATTCTTGAATAGTCCCTGTTTTGGGACTGTCTTTGAATCTTTTATGCCATTTAGGTGGTAAATACTCATTTTTTTTCTTGATTGTTATGAGACAAAATTTGGTTAACATTTCCTTTAATGTTCTCTGAATACATATGCAGAGTGAGAATTCATTCTAAATAATGTATTTGGAGAACTGTAGGGAAGTGCTGCCAAATTTCTGTCTCATTACAATCAAGAAAAAAAATGGGTATTCACTAATGGTATGAAAGATTCAAAGATGGGTTTAGGTTGGAGAGATAAGGACCCCAATACATAAAGTATTTTTTTTGTAGTTGTTGTTGTTGTTGTTGTTGTTGTTGTTGTTGTTGTTGTTGTTGTTGTTGTTGTTGTTGTTGTTGTTGTTGTTGTTGTTGTTGTTGTTGTTGTTGTTGTTGTTGTTGTTGTTGTTGTTGTTGTTGTTGTTGTTGTTGTTGTTGTTGTAGTTGTTGCTGTTGTTGTTGTTGTTGTTGTTATTGTTGTTGTTGTTGTTGTTGGTGGTGGTGGTGGTGATGGTGATGGTGGTGGCGTTGTTGTTGTTGTCGTCCTAAGAATATGGATATGAATGCTCTTACCATTTTTATTAATAATTGTTATTTACTAATATATATGTAGATTTGCAATGAAGAGATTAGAACGAAACTGGATGTATGAAAGGTTGGATTCCAATTAAAAATTAAGGAAGGAATTCGTAATAGGGGTTGATAAATTCATTGATTATGTTAAGCAACAAGACGAATTCATTAGAAGTAAAGAAATTAGGTGTCCATGTACTAAGTGCAAAAATAAAAAGTATTTAGTTGAACAAGAAGTACGAAAACCCCTTGGTCTAAAGGGTTTTTGTGACAACTATTATGATTGGGTGTGTCACGGAGATAAATTCCCCGTTGAGGAAGAGGAAATGGCAATGCCCTCTGACAATCCTTGTAGGGATATGGTAGAGGATGCGTTGCGCTAGAGCATTAATCAAATTAGGGAAGAAGCTCTTAATGCCGAGGTGGTTGATGAATCTCCAAATCCCAATATATTAGCCTTTTTTCAAATGTTAAAACGTGCCGAGCAACCTGTCTACGAGGGATGTCGACTCTCATTGCTACGATCATTTTTGCAAGGCTTGTCACTCTGAAATGTGAATTCAACTTAGCCCATAAATGTGTAGATGGTTTCACGTCACTCATGGGAGACCTTCTTCCTCAAAATCATATTTTGATGCGTAACTTCTATGAAACCAAAAATGTTCTCAAAGCTCTTCAACTTCCTCATGAAAAGATAGATGCATGTTTTAATGGATGTATGCTTTTTTGGATGGACGACGTTCTTCTTGACAAGTGTAAAAAATGTGGTAGAGCTAGGTACAAAAGTGCAAAGAATGCAAATGGCAAAAGGGTCCCCAAAAATTTCTTAAATTATTTCCCAATAGGGCCACGTTTGCAACGAATTTATGCCACAAAAAACCTCGCGGAACAAATGCGTTGGCATTATGAAAACCCCCGTGTTAGTGGGACAATGTCTCATCCAAGTGACAGTGAGGCTTGGAAACATTTTGATCATCTTCATCCTTCTTTTGCATCTGAGCCTCGGAATGTTAGACTTGGACTTTGCACCGATGGTTTCTCGGCTTTTGGTCCATTTGGGAAGTTGTATTCATGCTGGCAGGTGATTCTTACTCCTTACAATTTACCACCCTGGCTATGCATGAAAAGACAATTTATGTTCTTAACATTAATTATTCCTAGACCAAAGAGTCCCAAACAAAACCTTGACGTCTATTTATAGCCTCTAATTCACGAGTTGAAGCAATTGTGGGACACGGGATTGTTTACATATGACGTGTCTAGGAAACAAAACTTCAACTTAAGAGTCGCACTCATATGGACAATCAACGACTTTCCTGCTTATGGCATGTTATCTGGTTGGTCCACTGCTAGTGAGAATGCATGTCCATGTTGTACGAAAAAAGAGACTAAATCGATTTGTCTTCAGCATAGCAGAAAATGGAGTTGGTTTGATTGTAATAGACAATATTTAGACACTGATCATATTTTTCGCAAGGATAAGGTCCACTTTCTAAGAGGAAGAATAGAGAACGGTGTTGCTGGAATGAGGTTATCGGGCGAACAAGTGTGGGAATGTGTGAAAGATTTACCAAAAATCGTGGATACATCTGACCATGAATTGAGAACGGTTAAAGCGAAACGAATTGGGTGGTGGAAACAAAGTATTTTTTGGGAGCTTCCATATTGAAACACACTACTAATTCGACATAACCTTGATGTCATGCATATTGAGAAATTTGTTTTCGAACAACTAATTCACACGGTGATGGATAGAAAAGACAAGACAACCTTGAACCCAAATGTACAAAAAGACATGTTACAACTTTGTTCAAGGTCGCGAAAGGTGGATTCAGTCGTTTTGAAAAAAGAGCAGAAGAAAGTGTTGTGTGATTGGATATGTAATTTAAAGTTTCCAGACAGCTATGCTTCAGATTTGAGAAGATGTGTCGATATGAATGAGTTGAAGCTACATGGCTTGAAAAGCCATGATTGTCATGTGTTTATGGAGTGTTTACTGCCGGTTGCTTTAAGGCACCGTTGTTGGAATATGTGTCCTCCGACAATAATGCGATCACGACTGTTGATCATGATGATCACATGTTTAAGTCTCATTAAAATGAATACAATTGGGAAGTAATATTGTTACTGTCAA
The DNA here is from genome assembly GCF_048544455.1 of Silene latifolia. Classification (NCBI taxonomy): domain Eukaryota; kingdom Viridiplantae; phylum Streptophyta; class Magnoliopsida; order Caryophyllales; family Caryophyllaceae; genus Silene; species Silene latifolia. Next base: position 148,532,709 of record NC_133534.1, on the reverse strand, counting down.
CTGGTCAACATATATCGGTAATGATTGGCTGACTAGAGTTTGACATTACTGTCGTGTGACGGTGGTGATCAGTTGACCCCCTAGGTCATACCTAAAGGGCAATACTCTTAATTGATTATTTAATTAATCGTATAATGTTACGAGTTAATTAAATTACTTGAAAATTAACGGACAATTTTGGAAGTAAAATTTACGTATCATATTGAAATGTGATTAAATAAGATACGGTCTGAGTAATTAAATTGTATAATTACTCGGATGAAATAAATTGTTTAATGTAACAATTAAATTGAATGAATTGATATAAATACAATATGTTGTGATTTATAAATTGGTAAAATTTTTGGCACAAGTAATTATGAAATTACTAAGTCAATTTTTGTATGTGACGTATTTTTATTAATACGTTGATTTTTAATATGATAAAAATACATAAACAAATATATGTGACATGTGACATGTAACATATAGACAATTGACAAAAATAATATGGACATCATATTATGCAAAGGGCCGAAAATTAGAAGGTGTTTTAGCTAATTATAAGTTGTGTGTAATTAGTGGAAAACACAATGATTATAAAGCCACCTAGCCATGCAAGCCTATTGTTCCTTGTGAAGAACAATTTCTCCATGCATTGGCTCACCCTAAAGCCCCTCTTACACGGTTTTTGGGAAGGGAAAATGATCATTGTTTTCTCTAATAATTTTACCTAATAATACTCTAAAATGTTTTAGATTATTCATTCATTAAACTCATCCAAAAATATAAGTTCTAGAGAAATAAAATCCTCTCTTTATCTCTCATCAAAACCGAAAATACTTAAGTGTTTATAAATATTTTTGGTTCAATTTTCTACTATAATTAATATTATACTAGTTTTGTAATATTAATTAAATTAAGAGGAGCCTTGGGTATAATACATAGGGAGAGATCTTGCTCTTAGATCTTTGTTCTTCCATTGGAATAGCTCAAGAACAAGAAGAGATAGGTGATCTCTCTTGTGCCCTAATAACCGAAATCCATTTTGTAAGGACATGATTTCTCATCTATTTATTTTAATGTTTGCATGCATAAGATCCGTAATTAATTTTATGACAACTTATCTAGACATATAAGAGTATGTTATAATGTATATGAATCTACATTTCCTTCAATCGGTATCAAGAGCCATGGTTGTTTGCATGCAAATTGGTTAAAAGTTTTTCCGAGTTATATGAATAACAAAATAAAACTTGAAAAATTTGTGTTATTATGATATATCACGAAATAATTACATGCATGTTAATATTTCTGGTCCTAAAGTGTTTTAGGATATTTTGGTTAATTTTTCGGATTTTTATTGTTCATATTTAATAATAATGACATTTAAATGTGATTTTATGAGTAAAAATGTCATTTTTGGTCGAAAATTAGCTATACTTCGAATTTTCACTTGGTTTTTGGATATGTTGTTACATATATTATTTTGAGATAAACTGTAAATTTTCATAATTTTTGCACTTGTTATGCTCGAAAAATGAATTTTTCATTATTAAATTCGGATTTAAGAGAAAAATAGGTTAATATGAGTTAAATTTCGAATATGGTCATAGAAAATTTATATGTTGTCACATGCAATTTTACAAGATGTGTGTAAAATAATTGGCTATAAAGAAGTCTTTTAGCATGATTTATGAATTTTTGAAGAAAAATGACATAAATAGTGACATTATTAGTGAAAAATTAATAAAACATAATCTATGACTTAGGAAAAACGTCTAATGTTGCATTTTATTATATTTTTCAGATCTAAATTGAAAAGTTAATGAAAATAATTTTTCCATGTTTTTATGATTATTTTATTAAATATCGATAAACCGCAACATTGTTTTTCCGGAAAATTTTCGAAATTTTTAACCTAAGATTTTGAACATTATGAGTGTCATGGATTTTTTCCAGAATGTTCATGAATTTAAATTTTGAATTTTGAATTTATTTGAAATTTTTGGATTTATTTGAAGTTAAATAGCTTATTTTTGTAATTTTTGGCCCTTTTATGAACAATTTAAGTAAATAAAAGTTAATTATGGTCAAATTATTAGTGAAGACTATATTTTGAGTCCTAAGAGGTTAGGGTAATTAACTTATGCATAAATATGAGTTTATGCATTTTTGTGATTATAAAATGTTGAAATCACGCGAATCCGTAAAAACCGAGTAATATACGATATTGGCTAATTTAAAGGCGATTTAGCATAAAAATTGAGCATGTTCATACATAATATAATGCTGCATTTTCTTTATGATTGTCATAATTTTAATTTATGTAATTTTGAATTATGTAATTTTACTTAGTATGGCCTTAGATTTTAATTGGTATTTCCCGAAATGTATGGGAATATCGATTCGGTTGTAATTTTTATTGTGATCTCGTATCACCGTTTTGTAATTTAATAGATTTATTTTATTTTAGTTACAAATGTATAATAGGAAATTATGTAATTTATTATGTAATTTTATTCATTCCGGAGTTCCTAAAGACGGATTTCTTCAAGAATGGTGATACATAAAGACGGTGTTACATCGAGATGCGTGCCACAACCGAAGTTCAAGGGACCAATGGAGTTGGTTTCCGAATTTGTAATAGATTAATAGTTTTTCTATTTTAGGAAAGGCCATACTAGGATTTATTTATCTTTATGCTTGCATTTTATTTTATGTCACATGCATCGCTAAATCGCCATAACTAAACATGCATTGTCTTATTTTATCGAGTTTATCGACCGTGTCAATTCGAATTATCGTAGTTCACCGCTTTAGTTCACTTAAAACGTGATAGATAATAAATTGACATGACCTCTCGCTAAAACAAACAATTGAGACATAGCCTTACCAAATAGTAGAAACCATGAAAACCTATTTCGCGAGGGAGTGCACTCGGCCCTACCGGGGTACAAACCTTGTTACGTAGGGGAAGTGGGTGATGAGTGTTAATCCACCGAGTTCATGTTAATGAGGGTTTCATCGGCCATACCGTGCCCAAGTTGATGTGGATTTGGATAATGGACACATTTATTCGAAATTTGGATAGAGCTCAACGGAAGTATTCGCGACCGTAGTTGCATGTGTTCCGGGCTATAGATAATTATTAGAGTAATTTTTATCGACCAAGAGTTCTAAAAGTAGAATCGATTAAAATGTTAATCCACCAAGTTATATTGATAAAGGTTTCATCGGCCATACCGTGCCTAAGTCGATATGAATTTGGGTCTTGGAATCATTTATCTAGTTGGGTAGAGGTCACTAGAAAAATGCATAAAACTTGTTTAAATCATACATTTTTACGAGTATAATTATAACGACAATTGTTTTACTCCTTATATTTTGTTTTGTAGACCACTTCTTATTCATAACAAATGGCAACACCAACTCCTAATGCTACACCACTCGCTACTTCATCTTGGCTCCGATCCTTTATGGATCGATGTAAACTTGAAAAGAATGGGTCAAATTTCTCCGAGTGGGATGCCCAACTCAAATTAGCCGCCGAAGGTGACGACAAGCTTCGTTACCTTACCGAGGCCTCTCCACCCGAGCCCTCCACTAGGTCCACCGCGGCCACTAGGGAAGCCTATGAGGCTTACCAAAAGGAGTCCGCCGCAATGAAAAATGTCTTAATATTTGCTATGGAGGCGGAACTCCAAAGGAGAGCCTTCAAAATGGGCAATGCTAATGAGATTTACTCCAAACTTGTGACCATGTTTTCACAAACTCCGCGGATCGTCCAATATGAGGCGGCCGCGGCATTCTTTGATCTCGACTTTAAAGAGGGCCAAAAAGTTAGCCCTCATGTGCTCAAACTCATGGAGCTTGTCGAGACCTTGAAGATTCAAAAAGTTGAAATTCCCAAAGAACTCATCGTAGATAGGATTCTACACTCCTTGTCTAAAGTCAAGGCATATGTGCAATTCCGGGTGAATTTCAATATGCAAGACAAGGATGTGTCTCTTGAGGAGTTGCACAAGTTACTTGTGCAAGCCGAGAGGGACATGGGGTTAAATGTGAACCCTCCCAAGGGTGTGCTTAACATAAGCACAAAGAGTAAAGGGAAGTTCAAGAAGAATGGGAGAAAGGGCAAGAAGCAAGCTCCCACATTCACCAAAGCTAAGTCTTGTGAAGCTAGCACATCCAAAGTCAAGAAGGGTCCTCTTGATAAGTGCCATTATTGTAATGGCATGGGACATTGGAAGAGGAATTGTTCCAAATACCTTGGTGATATCAAAACTGGAAAGATCACTCCAGTAGGTAAGTGACTAACCTTCTTTTATGTTTCTAAATTCAACTATGGTATTATGATGCAAAGTTGTGATAATGTATCTCCCTTTTTATTGTAAATAGGGCCTCCACCAAGCAAAGACAAGGGAAAAGAAAAACAAGCATGATAAACCATGGAGAAGCTAAGGATAGCTTTTATGGAGCCTTGTTTTTCATTGTCTTATTTTAAGTTATGTTTTGAATTTTAGAACTTTAAGTTTCCGTGTTCGACATGGAAAGGTATTTTGGATAATGGTTTGTATTTTGGATGATAGTGACTTGGTTTGCAACCCAAGTCACACGTTTTATCATTTATCCTTTATGTTCTAAAATTTCATCTTTAAATTGCTTGTGTTTTGAAACATAAGATTATTCACTTAAAGTGATCTAATAGACAAATATAATGACCGGTTTCATTATATGTCCACATGCTTAAGGCTTGTGTATGATCATTTATGAAGCAATTTTGAGTCTATGAACTCTCTTAAAGGAATGTCAATCACCAAGAACTCATATGAAATCAATAACAATTAGTCAACCTATGAGATAGTCCTCCTTATACTTCAACATCATTAATTTGTGTCTCATATGCTATCTTTGAATAATTAGTGTATTTATTCTAAAGATAGAGTGGGAGAAAAATGAGGAACACAACACACAAGACAAGATTAAGATTGTGTACTTGTGTATATGAAGATCTACACAAGAGAGAATGATTTGAATGAAGGTATATCTAATTACATAGTATACCAAATAGATGAGATCTATAGTCTCAAGTTAGTTCTAAATGACTTAAGAGACCAGGTGAAGTAATCATAAGAGTTTATTCTCAAGATAACTACACGAGGAGACCAAAAGAAGTTTTGGAAGAAAAATGACTAATGTAAAGTCTTAACAAGCTTATTGACTTAGGTTATGAATCATTTGACCAATAGTTTCAATCATGAGTTTTACTTAAGAGCCTAAATGAATCATAGTAACATACTAGTTATGATCAAGTCGCAAAGATTGATATTCCGATATCTTCAATAGCCAACGTTTTAACCACGCAAATGTCATTGTTTAACCTCGCTATGAAATGGTTAAACCTCCTTCCGAAAGGGTATTCCGAAGGACCTATTCTAAATATTATTTGTATTTGAATAATGACATTGCTACACATCATTATGACATAAGTGTGTTAGAGATTTAAAATCTCTTTCCGTAAGGTTGAGATGAGACCACTTCAAAATAGGCATTTTGAAAGGATATGATGGGAACATATATGGTTTTATCCTAGTAACTTGGCAAAGCAATTTATATTTATATTCTTGACAAATTTCGATTGAGAAGTCAATTTAGAGATATGTAGAATTGAGTGGGAGTTAGGAAATTCTCATGTGATGACATGGAATTTAGTGGGAGTTATCATCTTTTGAATTTTTACGACTCATCACTCATTAAAGAATGACGAGCTAATACCTTCCTTCATAAAGGAAGATTTGAGTTTTCAATTCCGGATGAAAATGGACAATGATGAATCCAATTATATCATGGGATGTTGGATTAGTATTAAAGAGATACACATCGTATCAACATATACATAGGTTATTCATATAAATGAAAATGGGATTACCATTAGCAGTCATGGTAGTTCATTGAACACGAGAAGCGTTGATCTCATGATTGTTAGTAACTAATGTTTCCGCCATTAGAATAATCATGTACATGTCCAATTATAAATCATATGCATAAGAGCATGATGATAGACTTGGTAAGCCAAAATAGAAACGTCATGAATTCTCAAGTAGAATCCGATGAGCGATTTCAGTGTTTGACGGAATGTTCTATTGTGTGTCAAGAGGTTGCACATATTGTAGAAAATCCGAACACATGTGAGGATTTATGAGAATCCCAAATATTTCAAGCCTAGAAAGAGAAATGAGAAGTTTTGGAAAGATGGTTGATTGAATAAGAAGTTATTCAAAGATAATCTTTCCTAGTTAAGCTAGGACGTATGAGAAGTACTAAGCTAATAATCTTGTCATTTGTTACAAGATTCTACAAAACATATACCTAGTGCATTGTGTATGGATGGAATACTTGATCGTACAAGTTGTATTGTTCATCGCAAATTCGTTCGTTATGAGATGAGCGATGAGAAAGTTCTTTCAAGTTAAAGAACCAAAACCAAGGTCGAGAACCTTGATGTGTACTTGGTAAAATTCATGGTATGAGAACATGAATGTGAAGGAAATTGCAAGTGTAAGAAGTTTGAACACATGGACACGTGAGATGTTAAACTTCTATTGCAATCAATAAGTGTTTACACTTATGATAAACATCACAAGGTTGTAATATGATATTGACTACCCGAGTGTGATGTCGACATTTGTCGTTTGAGTTATCATTAACTCACTTTGTACATTGTTATATCCAAACGGGTTGTAGAGACAATTGAACCCCGTTAAAGTGAACATGGATTAACATTGTTTTTGCCCATAGTTACTTATATGAGGTGACGTCTCGAAGTGACTAGAGTGTGATGCGATTGATGGCAAGTTCAAGTGCCATAGAGTCATGTGAGATGACTAGTCGATCACATAGGCGATGTTAAGAACATTTTGTCGGGCCTAATGACCGCTTATAGAGTTCGGCAAATTTATATAGCCTGGTCGTGGCGAGAGCTACTATAGTATTCAAAATGAGTCGATTCTTTTGACTAAAGACTATTCTTCTAAGATGGCACAGTTTCAGATTAACTTTGATTTGTGTTACTACGACCTTCGTAAATGGGGTCAAATGGGCATATTTTGGGTTATGATGGGCTGTGGTGGTCGAAGGGAATGAGTGCAATAGGAATTGTCCACCCCTAGTCGGGGTTATAACAATATCTCGGGGCCACTCGAGGAGTAATGAATCGAAATGCGTGGCCACGCTCGGAAGGTATCCGGTGTGGATAAATCCGGTCAATCGGTTATTCTCCGGATCGAGGAAACCACTCTCGATATGATCACTTGCAAGTACGACCTGAAAGACACCTTGCATTGAGTGGGAGATAGTAATAGGACAAGAGAATTGGTGACGCACACTTGTCGAGGACAAGTGGGAGATTGTTGGAATATGTGTCCTCCGACAATAATGCGATCACGACTGTTGATCATGATGATCACATGTTTAAGTCTCATTAAAATGAATACAATTGGGAAGTAATATTGTTACTGTCAACTGGTCAACATATATCGGTAATGATTGGCTGACTAGAGTTTGACATTTCTGTCGTGTGACGGTGGTGATCGATTGACCCCTAGGTCATACCTAAAGGGCAATACTCTTAATTGATTATTTAATTAATCGTATAATGTTACGAGTTAATTAAATTACTTGAAAATTGACGGACGATTTTGAAAGTAAAATTTACGTATCATATTGAAATGTGATTAAATAAGATACGGTCCGAGTAATTAAATTGTATAATTACTCGGATGAAATAAATTGTTTAATGTAACAATTAAATTGAATGAATTGATATAAATACAATATGTTGTGATTTATAAATTGGTAAAATTTTTGGCACAAGTAATTATGAAATTACTAAGTCAATTTTTGTATGTGACGTATTTTTATTAATACGTTGATTTTTAATATGATAAAAATACATAAACAAATATATGTGACATGTGACATGTAACATATAGACAATTGACAAAAATAATATGGACATCATATTATGCAAAGGGCCGAAAATTAGAAGGTGTTTTAGCTAATTATAAGTTGTGTGTAATTAGTGGAAAACACAATGATTATAAAGCCACCTAGCCATGCAAGCCTATTGTTCCTTGTGAAGAACAATTTCTCCATGCATTGGCTCACCCTAAAGCCCCTCTTACACGGTTTTTGGGAAAGGAAAATGATCATTGTTTTCTCTAATAATTTTACCTAATAATACTCTAAAATGTTTTAGATTATTCATTCATTAAACTCATCCAAAAATATAAGTTCTAGAGAAATAAAATCCTCTCTTTATCTCTCATCAAAACCGAAAATACTTAAGTGTTTATAAATATTTTTGGTTCAATTTTCTACTATAATTAATATTATACTAGTTTTGTAATATTAATTAAATTAAGAGGAGCCTTGGGTATAATACATAGGGAGAGATCTTGCTCTTAGATCTTTGTTCTTCCATTGGAATAGCTCAAGAACAAGAAGAGATAGGTGATCTCTCTTGTGCCCTAATAACCGAAATCCATTTTGTAAGGACATGATTTCTCATCTATTTATTTTAATGTTTGCATGCATAAGATCCGTAATTAATTTTATGACAACTTATCTAGACATATAAGAGTATGTTATAATGTATATGAATCTACATTTCCTTCAACCTTCTCCCAAAAAATGAGTGGAATGTCATAACTGAGATTAGTCAAATTTTCAGAGATTTGTGCACTTCATCAGTACAAATTGAAAAAATAACAAGTCTCGAGAAAAATATTGCCGAGATAATCTGCAAATTGGAAAAATATACTTCCACCTTCCTTTTTTAACTCAATGGAACATCTGCCAATTCATTTGCCATATGAAGTGGAAGTGGGTGGTCTTGTGCGATATAGGTGGATGTATCCTTTTGAGAGGTAATATCAAGATATTTTACGAAGCCTTTTAAGGTTATTACTTGAATGTCGTTCTTTCTTAACCAATTTTTTTTGTAGGTTCTTGAATCATTTGAAACAAAAAATTTGAAATAAAGCTCGTGTTCAAGGGTCATTATGCAACGCATATTTGCTTGAAGAAATAGAAAATTATTGTTCTTTTTACTTTGAAGAACATATAGACACGAAGGCAAAAGACCTTGACATAGGTCAGAAAAAGCCGAAGTATTCTACCTTGCCTGAGCTATTTCAAGATCATGAGGGCGCTACTTCTGGAAAATGTCGCGAAAGATTTTTGGACGATAACGAATATGAACGTGCACAACTCTATGTTTTATCTAATTGTGATTCTGATGAGTTGAAACGTATGGAAAGGTAAGTGATAAAAAAAATTAATTTTAAATGTTGTTTCAAAAGTAAAACATGCAAAAATTAATTCAAAACTTAATTCGGCATTTTTGAATAGGTTGTTTGAGGATTATATCAAAAGAGAATATCCTGAGTTTTCTATGGCCGAGGATATTTGGAACAAATTTGAAACAAAATTCCCTGACTGGTTTAGAGGTCAAGTATGTAAATAATATATATTCTATAATGCTAATTTAAATTATATTATTATTTGGTCAATAATTGGTTCATTATCATTAATACTAGGTAAATAATTTAAAAGATCCAGTTTTAGTTGCTTTAGCAAATGGACCTTTAAGAAAAGTAAGAACATGGAAGCGTTATTCCATCAATGGCTACAAATTTCGAGCTTTCACAGATGGGAAAGATTTGGAAAAGTCGACAACTAACAATGGAGTATGTGTGATTTCGACTGAAGGAGCTGACTACTATGGAACCCTAAATGAAGTTGTTGAGTTATCTTATACTGGCGAGAAAAACCCTTACAACGTTATTTTATTCAAATGTAATTGGATAGATAACTCAGAAAGAGGAATGCAAGTACGTAAGAAATATAAACGTGTGGATGTTAATTCGAGCAAAAAATTTCCAAAATATGACCCATTTGTGTTAGCATATCAAGTGGAACAAGTTTGCTATGCTCCTTATCCAAATATCAAAAGAGATAAAGATCAGTGGTCAGCAGTATTTAAAATAAAGGCCAGATCACAAGTTGATGCTCCTACTGATGAATCTATCTTTCAAGAAGATGTTAATAATGGTGATACAACATTGGCAATAATTGAAATAGAAGATGAGAATGAAAATGTGGAGGAGTAACAAGAAGAAATGCAAGGAGATGAATGCAAGTACAGAATGATGATATGCAAGAGGAGGAAGATGAGGAAGAGTTGGGGGAGGAGGCTTTGAAGAAGTATTTAAAAGAAGATGATGACGAGGATTTTTTAGATTCGCTTTTTAAAGGCAACGAAGACAATAATTTAAGTGATGATGATGATGATGATGATGATGATGATGATGATGATGACTAGGATTTATATTAGTTGTAGATGTTTTGTACCTTTTCATTCAATATTATTACTTTGTTGGTACTATTAGTTGTAGATGCCGTATGGCTTAATTTAATGAAATCTAGTTTGTTTTCATTCAATCTTACTTTTTATTCAATCTTATTTTTTTACTTTGTTGCTATTATTTGAATACTTGACCGAGAAGGAGGGAGTACTATTTAATTTCTTACTTTTTTGCTATTATTTGATTATTTGATTTCTTACTTTGCCAATTTCTTATTTTGGTTCTATTATTTGATTATTTGATTTCTTACTTTGCCAATTTCTTACTTTGTTGCTATTATTTGATTTTTTATTTTGTTGCTACTTGTAGAGTAAACAGGGGGGTAGGCTGTTTATTTTGAGCTGGAGTCATCAAGCCTGATTTCAGGGTTGTTGATCTCAAGCCTGCTGGGTTGCTATGCCAGGATTCTATACTAAAAGCGCCCTGAAAAGGCCTGAAACCCGTGCCTGAAGCCTGCTCCTAAAGCCTCTTCCAGGAGCCTGCTCCCGACGCCTGCATTGAGGTCCTGGCCTGGTTCCGTACCTTCCAGGCTGCTGATTTCAGGCTCCTAAATTATAATAATTCCTAGGACAATAATGTGTGGTGCATAATAGAAGAGCTCAAGGACGAATGACATCATGTGGTCCTTCCTTTTGTCCCCTAAAGCTGCTGCCACAATTAAGGAGCATCAATTATCTCTTGCAAGCTGCCAAGGACGTCCCTTTCAAGTCATGTGACTAGTTTTAGGATGTTAATTTTTCAGCTTGTTGTTTTGTCATGTTCTCCTTTTAATTGCAGCCATAGGATGTAACTTTAGATGAAAGGCCAAGATGTAATGTGAGACTCTATATAAGGAACTCAAAACCCCATGTAATATTCAGACTTTGATGAATTAAAAATTGTTGTGTCAAACACAAAATTCAGGGTTTGCCTAAAGGCTGCTCTCGTCCAACCAATAGTGGTGATGCCTTTCTTGGTTGCTAGATTAAGGGAGGTTAACATGTGCAAGGCCGTGGTTAAGCTCTCCTAATCGCCAGGCCTGGTGGTTATCCTGTGCATAGACTGTGGATAATCGACCTACGTCTGTTAGTAAGGGTAGTTTAGTTCTGTGCCAGGTTGTGAGCTAAACTAAACCTGCTGTCCAGGTTAAGATCTAAGCCTGTACTAGGTTGTGGTTTAGCTCTTAACCATATCCAGCTTGTATTAGGGAGTTGAACTTGTGGTTAAGCACTACTAATCTAGTAGGTTGTGGATGGTCCCATGTGGAAACTGTTGGTATCTCGTTCACAACCATATCTTTTATGTTTTCTTAGGTTAGTTTCGCAAATAAATGCTCTTAATTTCGCTGTTTTTAAAGGATTTGACAAAGGGAGAAACTGATTTTTTTTAAGTATGCCAAATTCGTGCATACCCTATGGTGGCTCCATTTCAATTCGTAAGGACCCCCGGGGGTTTCACTGCAAATTGGTATCAGAGCTTCGGCTCTTCCATTTTCTTAAATCAAGACGGTCTTGGGAAGAGGGAGGTCATGGTTGTGCAAAGGAGTCACCCTTCAAACCTGTGCTTGACTGTGGTTTAGATTCCTTTTGTTGTTTTCTTCTTAATCATCCATTCTTTTATTTTTTTCTGAAATTGTTTTGTTCCTTTCTTCCTCTTCTTTTTTAACAACGAAATTTGAGGACAAATTTCTTTTAATAAGGGGAGTGTTGTAGAGTAAACAGGGGGGTAGGCTGTTTATTTTGAGCTGGAGTCATCAAGCCTGATTTCAGGGTTGTTGATCTCAAGCCTGCTGGGTTGCTATGCCAGGATTCTATATTAAAAGCGCCCTGAAAAGGCCTGAAACCCGTGCCTGAAGCCTGCTCCTAAAGCCTCTTCCAGGAGCCTGCTCCCGACGCCTGCATTGAGGTCCTGGCCTGGTTCCGTACCTTCCAGGCTGCTGATTTCAGGCTCCTAAATTATAATAATTCCTAGGACAATAATGTGTGGTGCATAATAGAAGAGCTCAAGGACGAATGACATCATGTGGTCCTTCCTTTTGTCCCCTAAAGCTGCTGCCACAATTAAGGAGCATCAATTATCTCTTGCAAGCTGCCAAGGACGTCCCTTTCAAGTCATGTGACTAGTTTTAGGATGTTAATTTTTCAGCTTGTTGTTTTATCATGTTCTCCTTTTAATTGTAGCCATAGGATGTAACTTTAGATGGAAGGCCAAGATGTAATGTGAGACTCTATATAAGGAACTCACAACCCTACATAATATTCAGACTTTGATGAATTAAAAATTGTTGTGTCAAACACAAAATTCAGGGTTTGCCTAAAGTCTGCTCTCGTCCAACCAATAGTGGCGATGCCTTTCTTGGTTGCTAGATTAAGGGAGGTTAACCTGTGAATGGTTGTGGTTAAGCTCTCCTAATCGCCAGGCTTGGTGGTTATCCTGTGCATAGACTGTGGATAATCGACCTACGTCTGTTTGTAAGGGTAGTTTAGTTCTGTGCCAGGCTGTGAGCTAAACTAAACCTGCTGTCCAGGTTAAGATCTAAGCTTGTACTAGGTTGTGGTTTAGCTCTTAACCATATACAGCTTGTATTAGGGAGTTGAACTTGTGGTTAAGCTCTACTAATCGAGTAGGTTGTGGATGGTACCATGTGGAAACTGTTGGTATCTCGTTCACAACCATATCTTTTATGTTTTCTTAGGTTAGTTTCGAAAATAAATGCTCTTAATTTCGCTGTTTTTAAAGGATTTGACAAAGGGAGAAACTGATTTTTTTTAAGTATGTCAAATTCGTGCATACCCTATGGTGGCTCCATTGCAATTCGTAAGGACCCCCGGGGTTTTCACTGCACTACTATTTGATTTCTATCAATGTTGAAGAATTTAGTTGGTTTGTATGGCGACGAGGAGACGAAGTAGAGGTAGTGGTAGTAATGTAGGAAACCGAGGAAATGAAAACGAGAATCAAGAAATACCAGCAGGTCATTAACAGCAACAACAAAATGAGCCAATTGAGAAAATTCATCTCGATTCTCTTGAGCAAGATGGCGTTTGGTAAGTATGTCATGTTTTCGTAATTAATTATTTTTATAATGATATATATATATATATATATATATATATATATATATGTATATGTATATATATATATATGTATATGTATATATATATATATGTATATATATATATATATATATATATATATGTATGTATATATATATATATATATAGAGAGAGAGAGAGAGAGAGGCGGGATCTCGTGAGTTGGGTTCTTACGGTGAGTTGTGAGTTGGGAAAATCTCAGCCACTAGATCAAAGGAAATCAAGGGCAGAGATAAAATTAAAAATCAAACACAACCCACGGATAAATTAATAACAAACAATACTCCCTGTCAAAACCCATTGAAAAATCATCTTCAACCCCTCTCTCTCTCTCTCTCTCTCTCCATAAATTACCATCATCGAATTCTACACTTCAATATCTTATCAACAGCATTCTTTTTTATTAAATATAAAATCCAATCAATATGAATTCCAAATATAACAAATTTGATTTGGACTTAGGCATCAGATCAAACAAGCGTTCATCGAAATCTCCAAATCAAAGCAAAAACAATTCAAATAGTAATTCTAATTCGTATTCGTATTGGAGCTCGCTGCCTTGGTGGTTTAATTGGTGGTTAACGAATTGATGGTGGGTAACTATGGTGGCTTTGGGTCGATTCCAATTATAACTAAGCTGTGTTTGTTTGGATTGTTTGTAATAAATTGAGCTTTTGCAGTTCCAGACGGCCGTTCAAGCAAGCAGCTTTAGAATCACAAATGGACAGAGGAGATCGAAATTGTGGTCCCTCGATTTGTAGTGTGTTTCGGTTGACGCCGTCGTGGAGCAAGCGGTGGTGCGTGGGGCTAGGGCGAATGGTGAAGGAGGTGTGGCGAAGGGTGGTTGTCGAAATAACATCATTTAGGAGTCATAAAGGAAATTCGTAATTTTGTAGCTCTTTAATTGAAAATATTTTCGTTGATTTGTAACTTTGTGGTTCGTTGGTGGTCTCGAGTTGGAACAAAGTGCGAGTGAAGGGTGGAGTTAGCTCTTGTGTTGGTGCACGAGTCGGTCGCAGTCGTCTTGGTGGTGCGTTATGCCGACGAAGTGAAGGTGGTGGTTTGTATGGAATTGTGGGGCTCCGAATTAACGTGGCGTTGGGGTCGACGAAGTGAATGTCGATGTTCTTATAGGTGAAGCTTCGAACCGGGTTTAGGTTTCGACACGGATCTTTGAACAACACGGTGATTAGCGGGTGAGTCGGGTTAGACCAAATACGAGTTGATGGGGACGACTGATTTAGTTGTTTATTCGGGCTTGGAATGGACGATGTTTATGAGTGAATTGGTGATGCTGTTATGGTTGGTCGTGGTGTTTGATGGGGTCATCCGGGGTATACATAATATCAAACTGAGGTGAGAAATATGCAAATAGGGAAAAAGTTTGGATCTTTTCACTTTTTAGACTAATAATGTTGCACAGAAACAAAAAATGATTTCTTATTCTAAGAAAATGACAACAGACGTATAATTCTCACCAAACTCGATGAGCTAAAAATACGGAGTGAGTTGGTGATCTTTGTTATGGTTGATGAATGCAAAGACAAAATTGGCCACATTGAAACAATTCGTCGGTATTTTGGAGGAAAAGGTTGTCGGCGTCGAGCATGAACACCCTATCATACTCCACAAGGTTCCAAGCATATAGTTATTAATGGTTACACCGGAGTAACAACACAATAACAGCACAATAACACGTGGTAAAAAAAGAGAAAAAATAAATCAAAGTAGTAAAAAAAATTAAAGTGACACCGGAATAATATCACAATAACAATAGAATAACAGCACAATAACACGCGGTAAAAAAATAAGTAAAAAATCAAAGTAGCAAAAAAAATCAAAGTAGTAAAAAAATCAAAGTGATACCGGAATAACATCACAATAACAGCAGAATAACAGTAGAATAACAGCATAATAACACGTGGTAAAAAAAAAGAAAAAAAATCAAAGTGGCACCGGAATAACATCACAATAACACCAGAATCAAGGTAGTAAAAAAACCAAAGTAATAAAAAAATCAAAGTGACACCGGAATAACATCACAATAAATGAGAATAACGAAGAGAATAACAAAGACAATAACACGTGGTAAAAAAAAAAAAAAAAAATCAAAGTCGTAAAAAAATCAAAGTGGCACCGGAATAACATCACAATAACACCAGAATA
This sequence comes from Silene latifolia, assembly GCF_048544455.1. Taxonomy (NCBI): domain Eukaryota; kingdom Viridiplantae; phylum Streptophyta; class Magnoliopsida; order Caryophyllales; family Caryophyllaceae; genus Silene; species Silene latifolia. The sequence continues at coordinate 148,517,060 of NC_133534.1, read as the reverse complement.
ACAAAGACAATAACATGCGGTAAAAAAGAGTAAAAAAATCAAAGTAGTAAAAAAATCAAAGTAATAAAAAAATCAAAGTGACACCGGAATAACATCACAATAACATCAAAATAACAGTAGAATAACAACACAATAACACGTGATAAAAAAAAATCAAAGTCGTAAAAAAAATCAAATTAACAGCAGAATAATAGCGGAATAACAATAACAGCATAATAACATGTGGTAAAAAAAGAGAAAAAAAAATCAAAGTCGTATAAAAATCAAAAGTAAAAAAAAGCACAATAACAGCATAATAATACGAGGTAAAAAAATTAAGAGTAAAAAAAATTCAAGTAAAAAAAATCTGGTACAAAACGAAAAAGAAAAAAAAAAGGTAACATAATGAGAAAATTAGAGAAAAACATACGAGAAAAAAAAAATCAAAATTGTAAAAAAAAGCATAATAACACGGGGTAAAAAAAGGATATAAAAAAATTAAAGTAAAAAATAAAAGAGTAGCACTAGAAAAAAGAGAAAGTCGGTAAATGACAATGATTTTATATGACAAGTAAGATTAGAACTTGACCACCCAATCTCTAATATAATCTAGTGGCTGAGATTCCCTCAACTCACAACTCACCATAAGAACCAAAAACACCAAATCCAATCTCTCTCTCTCTCTCTATATATATATATATATTATATATATATATATATATATTATATTGTCATTATTTTTTCAGGTTCAGTGATACATCCGTTGTGAACTTGGTATCGGATAATATTGGATGCAACTACAAAGAACATGCTCCTAATTGGAAAATGGCGTCATCTACTATAAAGAAGGATTGGTGGAATTGGTTTGAGATATTAGCAATTGTCATTTATTTTAATATTAGGTATTTTATTCATTTATTTAATATTTATTTACAATGAAGTTTATTTTCTAACTTTATCGTTTATTGAACAGTGACGTGTTAGTTACGATCCCCGGAACAAGGAAAGGGTTAAGAAGGCTTGGGAAGATGCCATGAAGACCCGTTTACGGCAAATGATTTATCGAGCTTATCATAAAAAAGAGCATGAAAAGCCGGATTGGATTAGTGTTGAGTTGCACCGTAAATTGAAGAAAAGACCACTTGATGAACCTACTTTTACGGAAAAATCGGAGCAGTATTCGGCTAACCGTAAGTCGGGATGTGATCAGAAGGGGAAGGCGTTGGGTAATCACCTAATAGCTCCAAAAAACACATTGCAATATATGGACTCAATGGCAATTTCTTCACTTGCTTTTTTAATTTATTACCTTTTTTTCTTTAACTTTATTTAAAGTTAGTAATTATATTTAACAACTATCAAAATTGTAGGTTGATAAAGATGGGAAAGGAGAAATTCCGTCCGCTTTGCAGTTGTTGGAGAAGTCAAAAAAGCATAGCACAAAAGGATGGTTATCCAAAAAAGGCAGTCAACTCTTCGTAAGTTACTATAATTATTTAATTTAACTCATTTTTTCAATCATGATTATTTAGTAGATGGTATCTAATCTTTCGCTTTTTAATGATATAGGGTAAGATCATCTCAAAGAAAACTCAGCTTCAGAGTCAAGGGGTCGAGAACATCGATGATAATGAGATTTATATTGAAGAACATGGAGGATTTGATGAGAAAGGTAGAGTATTTGGCGCGGAAAATGCAGCACCACACATTTGGACTCACCACCGCCGCTCGACTGGTAACGTCACTTCTACTCCTCATACTCCGGGTTTTGTTGGTAGAGTCGCAAAAGAGAATGCCCGACTTAAGCAAGTCGAGGCCCAACAATCTCAAAGGATTGCGACAGTAGAGGAGTTCTTGAGCCAACAAGGTTTTACTACTCAAACTTGTAACCCCGGAGGTGTATTTCAAGGTAGAAATGACTTTGATGATGATGGTGGCGACTAGGCCTAATTCTACTCCTTTCACCTCATTCACTCCCGTGCATTGATTAGTAGCTATTAGTTGGTTTATGGACTTATTTAGTTTTGTTGGTTGAACATTTATTTAGTTTAAGTTTGTTGAACACGTATTTAGTTTAAGTTTGTTGTGTACTAAACTTATGTAAACCTTTTATTTTAAGTTAATGCGAAAACTGTAACACCCCCATACTCCCAAGTGCCTTACCAGGACCACTCAGGTATAAAGATGTTACCATCTCGGTTCCCCAAGGCAATGATAATCATAAGACAATAACGAAACGACATCTAAATAGTATAAGTTTAGTGAAAGAATACAATCCAAACCAAAAGCCCAAAAATACGGGTTACATGTTCTCAAAACAACAGTCTAATCAACTATATGAAAAGTCTGACAATCTACTCAAACTATAGCGGAAGACTCTATTATCTGAAGGTGACACATCCCAGCTAGCCCATGTATCTCGACTCATAACTGCTCAACAACTGCTCACCATCCCCGAATGGATCACCACAGATTTTAAAACAATAAACAGGGTCAGTACTAATCACACAATTTATATAATTCAATAATACAACAAACAACACAGCTCAATCGTCACAGATGTACTCCGAACTCCATCACCAACTCCACAATATTGACTACACACAAAAGTGTGTAGCCCTGCCAGAGTACCCATCGCAACAGGTTACTCCTCGACGCCAGTGGGGGACCGCAGCCGTTCCCACCTAAGCCCCGCTCATCTCCGTCGAACGATAAACCCAAATCCATTAATGTGCACATCCTTTCTGTTGCGGGTTCCACAGAAGGCGAAAAATGGGCGTGAAGCCACTCCCGCAAGTGACTCCACTCAGCCAGGGACGCACCCCGAAGAACACAGACAGATACAAACAATCATAACTACTAATCAGCAATCAAAACCAACAACCGTCACAATACTCGTATGATAACAATCAACAATCACAAATCACCACCAACACATTATGGGACTAATACTGAGTAGGGAAACCCTACCTGGAATGCAATATCTGATCAGACGATCTCAACAAATTTGTTATGAAAAAGCCTCCTCTACGAATCCTCCTCCTAACATAACATCACATATATCACTAACCACACAAAACTAACACAAATCCCCAATTCCCAAAATTAGGGTTTAACAAGACTTAATTAAATATAACAAATTCGGTAGGTGGATCTTACCCTCGACGTAAGGATCGCAAAGATGTAAAGAAAGATGAATTCCGACCTTCCAAGCTCCGGGATTTGTCAATAATGCGATGAATGCGAAGTACGTAGGTTGAAATCTCTTTTTCAAAGTAATTAGGTTTGTAAAAGTGTATTATGAAAGTGGCGGAAGTGTTTATATACTAATTCGCATTATTAACAAAACCTGATAAAACATTAACCGTAAACCGGACTACTCGATCGAGTAACTGACGTACTCGATCGAGTGCCGCCTACTCGATCGAGTACCAAGGCTACTCGATCGAGTACCCTACAGGTCAGAAACTATTTTAAATCGCAAAACACCCTTACTCGACAGAGTAAGGCCCACTCGATAGAGTACCCAGAGACTCATAAAACCGTAGTATTACAGTCTTCCCTTCTTAAAAAGAACTTCGTCCCCGAAGTTCAAACCACAACAAAATAAAGACATACTACTACACTCCCGATATAACAACCAAAACAAAACTCAACAAGAAAACATGTTACTAACCAAACTCAACCCGACTCAAACACAACACAAAAAGGGTGTAAAAACTCTTAAAAACTCTTTGCGATCATCTCCTACTCCCCTAAAAGAAACAAGGTTATGTCCCCGTAACCATACATACCTGATCAAAAAGAAAAGGGTAATGCTCTCTCATGGCCTCCTCTGCCTCCCATGTAGCTTCCTCAGTCTCGTGATTAGACCAAAGGATTTTGAACAAAACTGTCTCACCACTCCTAGTCTTTCTAACCTTCCGGTAAAGAATCTGCTTAGGCAGCTCAAGATAGGACAAGGACTCATCTAACGATAAGCTCTCTGCCTCTAACACATGTGACGGGTCACTCACATACTTGCGCAACTGAGATACATGAAACACATTATGCACCCTCTCCAACGCAGCTGGTAAAGTCAAACGATAAGCAACCTCTCCAACCCGTTCTAAGATCTCATAAGGCCCTATGAACTTCTGACTCAGCTTGCCTTTCTTCCCAAATCTCATAACCCCACGCATAGAAGACACTTTCAGAAGAACCTTGTCCCCAACCTGAAACTCTATATCCCGGCGATGTAGATCTGCATAACTCTTTTGCCTATCCTGAGCCGCTCTCATCCATTCCCTGATCATCTTAATCTGCTCAACCATCTCATGTACCATCTCAGGTCCTAGAACCACTACCTCAGCACTGTCGTCCAAACAAATCGGACTCCTACATCTCCTCCCATATAAGGCCTAAAACGGTGCCATGCCAATACTAGAGTGATAGCTGTTGTTGTAAGAAAACTCAATCAAATATAACCTCTGTTCCCAGCTACCACCAAAGTCCATCACACAAGCCCGTAACATATCCTCAAGAGTCTTGATTGTTCTCTCAGTCTGACCGTCTGTCGCAGGATGAAATGTTGTACTCATCTTCAAAGTTGTTCCCAAAGATTCCTGCAATTCCTTCCAAAACTTTGAGATAAACCTCGCATCTCTATCAGATACTATGTCCTTAGGGACTCCATGCAACTTTAGCACATTCTTCCGATAAGCCATAGTTAATTATGCCTTAGTCCATGTATCTTTCATTGGCACAAAATGAGCTGACTTGGTCAGTCGATCCACTATTACCCATATCATGTTGTTACCCTGTTGACTCTTCGGCAAACCCACGATAAACTCCATAGAAATGGATTCCCACTTCCACTCAGGTACCTCTAAAGACTTAATCTTACCTTGTGGTCGTCGCTATTCCCCTTTAACTCTCTGGTATGTCAAACAACGGGCCACAAACTCAGCTGTCTCTTTCTTCATCCCAGGCCACCAGAACGTGTTCTTTAAATCCTTGTATAGCTTGTCACCACCTGGATGTACTGAATATGGAGTACAATGTGCCTCTGTCATGATTGTCTTTTTAAGCTCATCATCATTAGGGACACACCACCTCCCATCAAATCTCAAACTACCATCTGAATGAATAGAGAATCTGGACACTGTCCCTTTCTCTACTCCAGCTCTCCACTCTACCATCTTAGGATCCAACACCTGTTTACCTCGGATATCATCATAAAGATCAGGCTGCACCGTCAAATCTCCCATGGCATCCCCTCTCTGCATCATATGTTTCCCAAACTTCCCCACCTCATCTCTCAACCTCATCAAGGATAAAGCTGTACACAAAGAATGTACACTCTTCCTACTCAAAGCATCTGCGACAACATTGGCTTTCCCTTCATGGTAGATAATATCCATGTCATAATCGCCAATCAGCTCCATTCACCTCCTCTATCTCATGTTCAACTCCTTTTGAGTGAAGATGTACTTGAGACTCTTGTGATCAGAAAATACCTTAAAGGTCGCCCCATAAAGGTAATGTCTCCAAATCTTGAGGGCAAACACCACTGCACTCAACTCTAGATCGTGTGTAGGATAGTTCTCCTCATAAGGCTTCAATTGCCTAGAAGCATAGGCAATCACGTTACCATTCTGCATCAACACACATCCCAACCCATTCTTTGAGGCATCTGTATAAACCTCAAAGTTCTCAATCCCTTCAGGCAATGCTAGGATAGGGGTTGTGGTCAAACACTCCTTTAATGTTTGGAACGCCGTCTCACAACTCTCATCCCAACGAAACCTGTTCTCTTTCCTCATCAAAGCTGTCATAGGTCTAGCAATCTTGGAGAAATCCTTCACAAACCGTCTGTAATATCCAGCTAAACCCAAGAAACTCCTGATCTCAGCAACATTCTTTGGTGCTTCCCACTTTGTCACTGCCTCAATCTTTACCGGATCCACAGCTACCCCATCCTTAGAGATCACATGCCCCAGAAAAGCAACTCTCTCTAACCAGAACTCACACTTGGACAGCTTAGCATATAGCTCGTGCTCCCTCAAGGTCTGCAACACAACTCTCATATACTCCTCATGCTCCTCCTTAGTCTTGGAATAGACTAAGATGTCATCGATAAACACCACCACAAACTTGTCCAAAAACTGCCTGAAGATTTTGTTCATCAAATCCATGAACACAGCCGGTGCATTAGATAACCCAAAAGGCATCACCACATACTCATAATGGCCATACCTCGACGTGAAAGCTGTCTTCGGTATGTCCACCTCTCTAATCTTCACCTGATGGTACCTCGACCTCAGATCAATTTTGGAAAAGACTGATGCACCACTCAACTGATCAAACAGGTCATCTATCCTTGACAAAGGATACTTGTTCTTCACCGTCACTCGGTTCAGCTCCCTGTAATCTATGCAAAACCTCAAGCTCCCATCTTTCTTCTTCACAAAAAGAACTGGTGCTCCCCACGGTGATACACTAGGTCTAATGTATCCCTTCTCTATCAGATCATCTAACTGTTTCCTGAGCTCCTCCATCCCTTTAGGACCCATCCGGTACGGTGCCTTAGAGATTGGCCTCGTCCCCGGTTTCAACTCAACCGTGAAATCTATCTCCCTCTTTGGTGGCAACCCCGGAATCTCCTCTGGAAAGACATCTGCAAACTCACCCACCACTGGTATCTGATCAACTGTCGGACTCTCCATCCGGTAATCTCTCACATGGCACAAGCTCAAAGGGCATCCCTTCCTCAGACAGGACTTCAAGGTCACCGCTGCAATCAACTTAACTTTGGGTTTGACCACAAACCCACGATAAGACACACTAACACCCTTAGGACCTCTCAAAGACACTTTGTTTTGATGACAGTCTATCTTAGCTTTGTACTTTCCCAACCAATCCATCCCGACTATCATCTCAAAACCGTCTAAAGGGAACTCTAGCAAGTCTACAGGTAGGTCAACTTGCCCAACTATCATAGATACATCCCTAAACAACCTCCCACATGATACAGACTCACCCGAAGGTATAAAAACTTTCTCACTTACAGACTCATATACGCTCAAACCCAACCGTTTAACATGACTCGAAGATACAAATGACTGAGACGCCCTCGAATCAAACAAAACAATGGTATGAATACCGTTAACAAGAAAGGTACCAGTGATAACATGTGCATCGTCCTTAGCTGCTTTCTTGTCCATCATAAACAGCTTTCCACTGGTCTTCTGTCCATCTCCCTGGACAGTACTGGCTGACGTGGTCGGCTTAGCACCCGACCCCTGATTGTTGTTGTTGTTCGTAGCTGGTTTCTGATAAGAATTACCGCCATTGCGGTTATCTCCAACCTCGTTGCTCTGACCTCCCCGGTTAGACCATGATCCAGCCGGTCTGTTACTCGCATAACTCTGTGCCGGCCCCTGAGAATAGCTCCCCTGAGCCGATCTCTGAAAAGCTCCAGGTAAACTCGTGCACTCATGTCTCTTGTGGCCTACACCGCCACAGCCAAAGCAGCTCATCCCCCAACTACCACTACCGCTCCCACGGCCACGCCCAAAGGAAGCCCCAACACTGAACCCTGAACCAGAAGAAAACGCTCTAGCCTGACTGTGGTTGCCTTTCTTGTAATAAGATTGGCCACCACCTTCACTCTCAGCCTTTCTTTTCTCACTACCTCTCTCCCGGGCCATCTCCACCAACCTCTCAACTCTCTCAGCCCTCTCATAAGCTTCCTTAACATCAGTAAGGACTCCCACGGGTAACTTGTCCATGATCCTGGGGGTCAACCCCCTCTCAAATCTCAGCGCTAGGTTCTCCTCACTCAAACCCATGTCCTCAGCATATCTAGACTTCTCATTAAACTGCTTGTAGTACTCAGCAACTGATATATCAGATGTCATCCTAAACCCATCAAAATCCTCCCTCAGCTTACTCCTCACATGCTCAGGTACAAAATTCTTCCTCATAGCCCTCCGGAACTCTTCCCAAGGTATAACAGGTAAGCCCTGCTTCGTATACATCTCTCTAGCACTCGCTTTCACCTTGTCCCACCACTCACCAGCCGCCTCCCTCTAGTAGAACGCAGCTTGTTCTACTTTCATCTCATTAGGACAATGTACCAGGTCCAGAATGTTTTCCATCTCACGATGCCAATTGTCAAGAAGAATTGGCTCCCCGGTCCCCTTGTACTCTTTTGGGTTAAACCTCGCTATATAAAGACTGATCTTAGAGTGATCAACCTCCTTATCCTTTCCCACTCTCTTTAGGGCCTCCGTAAGAGCATCTTGATGCTCCAACATCTTAACTATATCGTCGATGTTCATGCTCTCAGCTCTCGCATACAAAGCGGTTTTCTTTGGCGGCATCTTGAAACTATATAAGAAAAGGTAGATATAAACATACGTACTATAACCCCAAAACACGAAAACAAACTGCCCAGAACCCACTCGATCGAGTGCCTATACCTACTCGATCGAGTAGAGGCTACTCGATCGAGTGCCCACCATACTCGATCGAGTGCCCCGACTCCAGATCCAAAACAGACCTTCTGATCTCTAACATACTCGACCGAGTAGCATAGCCACTCGATCGAGTGACCCCCTACTCGATCGAGTGCCCCTATGTACTCGATCGAGTACCCACATACACGCTTCTGATCATGAAAACGTCAAAATACCCACTCGATCAAGTCAGACCCACTCGATCGAGTACCTCACCTACTCGATCGAGTGCCCCCTACTCGATCGAGTCATGCTGACTCGTATATACTACCCGCATGTTATCTCTCATAACCCAACATACTATGCAACTTCATAATCTCAACATTATAATATAACTACGTATGCAATTCTACACAACTCCTCATACAATCAACAAATAAACTACTTCATGTTATCAAATGCCACATAATAAACAACCATCATGCTTCTTTATTCAAACAACATATATACACACCCCACCAAATTTTCAATCACAATTTCAATTCTCTACTCCCAACATCCAACAATTCACAACATATATCGTTACATTCACATACAAGCTAACAAACACCACATACGACCTTGACATATATCCCCTCATGTGACCGGTTCAAAATTATAGGGCGAGGTTGCGGCTTTAGGACGTCTCCCAAGCCTTTGCATTAGGTCCTACAACCTTTACCCCGGGTTCATTTTAATTGACTCCCTATATTCATTAGATTCATTAGTTACAGGTTTCAGGATCGTCGCTCTGATACCATTTTCTAACACCCCCATACTCCAAGTGCCTTACCAGGACCACTCAGGTATAAAGATGTCACCATCTCGGTTCCCCGAGGCAATGATAATCATAAGACAATAACGAAACGACATCTAAATAGTATAATTTTAGTGAAAGAATACAATCCAAACCAAAAGCCCAAAAATACAGGTTACATGTTCTCAAAACAACTCTAATCAACTAAATGAAAAGTCTGACAATCTACTCAAACTACAGCGGAAGACTCTATCATCTGAAGGTGACACATCCCAGCTAGCCCATGTATCTCGACTCATACCTGCTCAACAACTGCTCACCATCCCCGAATGGATCACCACAATTTTTAAAATAATAAACGGGGTCAGTACTAATCACACAATTTATATAATTCAACAATACAACAAACAACACAACTCAATCGTCACAGATGTACTCCGAACTCTATCACCAACTCCACAATACTGACTACACACTAAAGTGTGTAGCCCTGCCAGAGTACCCATCACAACAGGTTACTCCTCGCCGCCAGTGGGGGACCGCAACGGTTCCCACCTAAGCCCCGCTCATCTCCGTCGAGCGATAAACCCAAATCCATTAATGTGCACATCCCTTCTGTGGCGGGTTCCACATAAGGCGAATAATGGGCGTGAAGCCACTCCCGCAAGTGACTCCACTCAGCCAGGGATGCACCCGGAAGAACACAGACAGATAAAAACAATCACAACTACTAATCAGCAATCAAAACCAACAACCGTCACAATACTCGTATGATAACAATCAACAATCACAAATCACCACCAACACATTATGGGACTAATACTGAGTAGGGAAACCCTACCTGGAATGCAATACAGTCAGACGATCTTAATAGCTGTTATCAAAAAGCCTCCTCTACGAATCCTCCTCCTAACATAACATCACATATATCACTAACCACACAAAACTAACACAAATCCCCAATTCCCAAAATTAGGGTTTAACAAGACTTAATTAAATATAACAAATTCGGTACGTAGATCTTACCCTCGACGCAAGGATCACAAAGATGTAAAGAAAGATGAATTCCAACCTTCCAAGCTCCGGGATTTGTCAATAATGCGATGAATGCGAAGTACGTAGGTTGAAATCTCTTTTTCAAAGTAATTAGGTTTGTAAAAGCGTATTATGAAAGTGACGGAAGTGTTTATATATTAATTCGCATTATTAATAAAACCCGATAAAACATTACCCGTAAACCGGGCTACTCGATCGAGTAACTAACGTACTCGATCGAGTGCCGCCTACTCGATCGAGTACCAAGGCTACTCGATCGAGTACCCTACAGGTCAGAAACTATTTTAAATCTCAAAACACCCTTACTCGATAGAGTAAGGCCCACTCGATAGAGTACCCAGAGACTCATAAAACCGTAGTATTACAAAAACGTTGTTTGGAAATCTCGTCTTGAATGAGTTGTGAATTTTTCAAATGCTGAAATTTTCTGTGTGTTTGCAGGAAACAGTATGTAATTGCTTTCTAAGAAATTGGGGGAGTTGGGGAACGCTGTAAACCCCTGGAACTTTTTTTCGTGCGACGGAATTTGTGACGGAAATTCTGTCGCAGATGTTGGCTATTCGCTTGACTAAAGAGGACACGTGGCTGAAGGAACAGTGATTTACGACGGAATTTCCGTCGCAGATCTTGACTTTCTTGTTGACTTTGAAGCCACGTGGCCTGCATGAATAGTTAATTGCGACGGAATTTCCGTTGCAGGTCTTGACATTCTTATTGACCTTAGAGGCTAGGTGGCCTGCATGAACAGTGAATTGCGACGGAATTTCCGTCGCAGGACCAACTTTTGTGACGGATTCCTGCGATGCCTTTATCCATCGCAGGAATTCATTTGCTACGGAATTTCCGTCGCAGAGTTTTATTTTGCGACGATTGTACGCGACGGGCTAATTCCGTCTTAAATCCATCGCAAATACCATATTTGCGACGGAAATTCGTTATTTGCGACGGATTTATCTGTCGCTATGGAACCTTTTCTTTGAAGTGGCCACCGCCCAAACCCTAAGCCCAAACCTTACCTATGGGCGTGAATGCCCGGTCACCGCTCAACCCACCTTGCGTTACAACGCACCTCCACTCCCTTCTTCCAAGGACCATTCAACCAACCTTGGTCCTTTCACCAAGGTGAAGGGTCCTCTAGTCCACAACCACCGCAACATCCTCCACTACACCCCTCACTCATTGAGCTCATGAAAAACATGAACTTGGGGATGAAAATGGCAGCAAGTGAGCGGCTTGACTTGCAACAATGATTGGACCGGATATACTTTGACCAATCGGTTGGTTAATTTCCCATTTACGATGACTATATGAGGAGGCAATACAAGCACCTTTCCGACTTTCACCCTTCCTATTACCTTGCCCCGGATGGCAGGCATCCTACCGAGGGTTCTTTTGTCTACGGCGATATCAACATTCGCCCGGACTATTTTAGTAACCCCGTCTTCCCCACTCCAGCATCTACTCAGGGAGAGGGGCATGACACCCAATGGTTCGGAGGAGCCCCCTCCATTTTCGGTGAAGGCGGCGATGTTGGTGGCTCGGGGGTGGGACGATATTTGGATATAGACTTGACGGTGGAGGGGTATGACATGGGTGGCTCCTCTATGGCCATGAACACGGATGAATTTATCCGTGAGGCCGAGTTTAGAGGTAGGCATGATGATGATGATGGTGGTGGTGCGATTCCGACACCGAGGATTCCTAGTAATGATGGCTCTCCTAATTCCCATTCCAATCAAAATGCCAACTATCACTTTAATCCAAATCTCCCCTTCATATTTCATTTTCGTATGTATTTAGTTAGTTGTAAAATATGTAGAATATTTATGCCATATAGTTGCATTTCATATAGTTGCATTAGATTTAAATATTTGTAAAATACATCACATATAGGGTTGCATTCATATAGACTAGATTGCATCGTATTTCAATTTTTGCATTTAGTAAACGCATGCATTGCATTCTATCCAAAAAGAAAAAAAAATCGAAAAATCACACAAAAACATGTTTTTCCTTTTCGTAAATGCCTCTTAACCACACTTCATTCATCATTGGATGTTGTAAATAATAAGTGTGGGGAGGGGGCCAAAAAAAAACAAAACAAGTTATTTTCTTTTAAGAAAATCACAAAAACAACAAAAATATGTTTTTTATTTGAAAATTTTCAAATATCCAAAAATATGTTATTTCCTTTTTTGATTCTCTCCCTATAATTTGTTCCATTAAGGACAATGTAAATCTTAAGTGTAGGGGGGAAATATCCATTTTTGTGCATATTGTTAAAATTTGTATATATCCACTTGTATATATTTGAGAAAAATTTCAAAAATTTCCAAAAAAATATAAAATCCTTCAAAAAAACCAAAAATATAGCATTATATTTATGTGTGTTTGGCTAACAAAGCGACATAGGTACATTGACTATCCAAGGCAAAAAGGAGACTAGAAGACCGCTTGGTATAGACGTTCTTATCTCTTTCTCCTTTTCCGTTCTTTCTCTTTTTATATTGTTGCATAATATGGAAGAGGATGGGATTTTGTGCCTTAGATGTTCCCTTTGGGAACTTGTGGATTGTTGATGTTGATGTGTTGCTAGGATTAGTCAAACTTTTGACACGTTTCAATTCATGTTTGTTTAATTTCCGCATGCATTTGTCAAATGTATATATGTGTCGGTTTTTAATAATTGTTTTGCACTTAGTTTTCACATAAATGTTTTGCATAAAATGTGGTCAAGGGAGGGAAGTAAATACCTCAAGGATGAGTATATTCCAATTGTGCCTTCCCCCTCCTCGTGGTTCGCCCTCGTGTCCACTTGGTTATTCATGAGAAAAGGAGTTTTTCCAACGAGTCTAGACCGCCTTGTGAGACCAAAGACCGTAGGCTAGTCCTTGGTCACGACCTAGCTACTCATATGTGAGGATTAGAGCCTCCTAGGGTTGGTGCATTCATACCCGACCCCCGTTTAAGATTGTGAGTAGGTCTCCTCGCGAGACGTGTTATCTAGACGCATAAGTGTGTCACTCCATCCTTAGACCGTGAGTTTCTTTCTTTTTATGCACATCTTATGAAACGAATTTGTTTACATATACTTGAACCTCACATAGCCTAAATAAGCCTTGTTTTGACCCTTGCATTAGTTCCCCTTTTGATTTACCCCTTTGAGCCTTAGCCTATTTCATTTGGCATAACCATAATACAAGCTACATTCCATACATGACCTTCCTTGATCAAGAATAAGTCATGTTTGTAGTAGTGAACTAGGAGGTGTCTTCGGTCCTAGTTAGTGGATGACATATGCATTCACTTGGGTCGGAATATTGGTTTTTATTTGGCATTTGCACATAAATAAGAGGTTTTGAAAAAGAAATGAAAAACAAAAGAGAAAATTAGAAAGGTTTTGAAAAATACCAAAAAGAGATAGTTTGTGATTGTAAATACTTGTTTTGGAAATAGAGAAAGAGCAAGCAACACCCCTATTCATCAATTAAAGGGTAGAAAAAGTCGCTGCAAAATAAAGGGCATATGATGTTTTTCCAAAGTGAGTCGGGTTTACACAATTTTTTCTTGATTTTGGGAAGCCAAATTCTTGTTAGGGTGTAAACGTTACTCATTTGTTGAAATAAGGGGAGAATTTCATGTTTTTCCAATTGGAGTCGGGTTTATGCAATTTGTGCATAGTTTTGGTAATCAAATCTATGTTACGGTATAGACGTGTCTCATTTGTTGTAATAAGAAGTGGGAAAAGTGGTATTTTGACTATTCTTGATTTGAACCTCACATATCCAAACGATGCTTGCAACAATCCTGTTTTGTCCTTCTCCCTAGCCCCGTTACAACCCTTGTTTCATATTATGTGCATTGTCTCATTTTTTGCATCTCACTTGGTCATAAGATTGTCTTTCACATTAGATTGCGAACACGTTCTCACGAGTTGTAGTAGGAGAGTGTTTCGGCTACTTTTTGTACACAAAAACATCCGTTCTTTAAATGAATGATGAGTGAAAACCGTGAGGATGTCGTTGACCTAGGCCCTTTTAGTCATGGGTCTTTGGTTGAATCTTGTGTCGGTCTCATAAATCTCGGAGGACTAGCTCTATTTCCCCTTGCCCCGCTCTTGAATTTGATTATTGAGCTTTAGTGGTCACATTAGGGTTTCTTGGGCCACCCTTAGGGGGTTGGCAGCTCCATTGGAATTCTGAGACGGTATTTCCCGACCAAGACCATGTTTTTGAGATGAAAACTCGGCCACTTAAATGAGGAAAGTGGACCATTTTTGGTAGATGCATTCTATTACTTGCTTATGTGCTTACATGTTGGATGCATCACCATTTTGGCAAGACCCCACTTGCTTTGCAAGGAGGCACTTTACCTCATAAGTGTCTCGTTGTGAGTTGAAGGGACGGAGAAGGCCCGTTAATTGCCTTTCATCGGATATTATTAGCATAGTTAGGCTATAGTTTAATAAGGGTCTCATTTTTGCTCACTTAGTTACTCGGGGACGAGTAATGATCAAGTGTGGGGAGGTTTGATATATGATTAATTTATACCATTTCTCCTCTTTATTCTCATGCATTTTGACTCCGTTTGAGACGGTTTTGCATGTCTTGCCTTGCATTTTGTATCTCGGTTCCCTAGTCTATGAGATTATGTCCGTCTTGCAGAATTTGGGGCGGAAATAGAGGAATTGTAGCAAGGGAGACGGATTGAGAAGATGGAATGGAGAAGAGGAGAAGGAATGCTGAGAAGAGGTTCCCAGCCGGTAGTGTTGGGAAATGTGTCGTCAACAATAGTGCGATCATATGATTTAAATATCATTATTAAATCTCATTTTAAAGAATACAATTGGGAAGTATTTTTACTGTCAACTGGTCAACATATATCGGTAATGATTGACTGACTAGAGTTTGACATTATTCTTGTCGTGTGTGACAAGTGGTGATCGATTGACCCCTAGGTCATACCTAAAGGGCAATACTCTTAATTGATCATTTAATTAATCGTATAATGTTACGAGTTAATTAAATTACTTGAAAAATTGACGGACGATTTTGGAAGTAAAATTTACGTATCAAATTGAAATGTGATTAAATGAGATACGGTCTGAGTAATCAAATTGTATCATTACTCGGATGAAATTATTGTTTAAAGAAACAATTGGATTTGAATGAATTATTATAAATGCGATTTATAAACGGTAAAATATTTTGGTACGAGTAATTATGAATTACTAAGTCGATTTTTGTATATGACGTATTTTTATTAATACGTTGATTTTTAATATGTTAAAAATACATAAACAATTTATGTTACATATGACATGTGACATATTGACATTTGACAAAAATAATATGGAATCCATATTACAATGTGGACCGAAATATTGGGAATAATTAACATATTATGTTAATTTAGATTAGTGGAATTCATCATCATTTCTCTAATATAGGCATGCATACCTAGTGCCTTTTGTGTAAGAGCACAAAGGCCATGCATAGGCCATTTCCCTCCACCCTACCCGGTTCTCCCTTGGAAAGAACAAGGGTTCTTTTTCATTTTTATTTTATCTTTCACTATATGGCATAGTGTGTTAGATAATTTATTCATTCACTCAACATAATTATTTTTAGAGAGATAAAAATAATTCCTCTTCCTCTCCTCTTCTCTCAACCGGTTTTGAGAACTAAAATACCAAATATTTTGGTTCAATTTTTCACAAGATTAATATTATACTAGATCAAATAATATTAATTAGATTAAGTGTTAAGCCTTGGGTATAAAGCTTAGGGAGAGATCTTATACTTAGATCTTGTTCATCCATAAGGGAAAGCTCAAGATCAAAAGAGAAAGGTGATCTCTTTTGTGCCCTAATAACCGAAAATTACCAATGTAAGGACATGATTTCTCCTCTATTTTATTATTGTTTGCATGCATAAAATCCGTTTTAATTTTATGACAAATTAATTTCGACATATATGAGTATGTTAGTATGTATATGAATCTACATTTCCTTCAATCGGTATCAAGAGTCACGGTTGTTTGCATGCAAATTGGTTAAAAGTTTTTCCGAGTTATAAGAATAACAAATAAAACTTGTAAAATTTGTGTTATTATGATATATCACGAAATCATTACATGCATGTTAATATTTCTGGTCCTAAAATATTTTAGGATATTTTGGTTAATTTTTCGGATTTTTATTGTTCATAATTTACAATAATGGCATTTAAATGTGATTTTATGAGTAAAAATATCATTTTTGGTCTAAATTAGCTATACTTCGAATTTTCACTTGGTTTTTGGATATGTTGTCACATATATTATTTTGAGATAACCTGTAAATTTTCATAATTTTTGGACTTGTTATGCTCGAAAAATGAATTTTTCATTATTAAATTCGGATTTAAGTGAAAAATAGGTTAATATGAGTTAAATTTCGAATCTGGTCATAGAAACTTAATATGTTGTCACATGCAATTTTACAAGATGTGTCTAAAATAATTGGCTATAAAGAAGTCTTTTTGCATGATTTATGGTTTTTTGAAGAAAAATAGCATAAATAGTGACGTTATTAGTGAAAAATTAATAAAACATAATCTATGACTTAGGAAAAACGTCTAATGTTGCATTTTATTATCTTTTTCAGATCTAAAATTGAAAAGTTAGTGAAAATAATTTTTCCATGTTTTTATGATTATTTTATTAAAAATCGATAAACCGCAACATTGTTTTTCCGGTAAATTTTCGAAATTTTTAACCTAAGATTTTTGAACATTATGAGTGTCATGGAAATTTTACAGAATGTTCGTGAGTTTAAATTTCAAATTTCAAATTTATTTGAAATTTTGTGATTTATTTGAAGTTTAATAGCTTATTTTTGTAATTTTGGTCCATTTATGAACAATTTTATAAAATATGGGTTAATTATGGTCAAATTATTAGTGAAGACTAAATTTTGAGTCCTAAGAGGTTAGGGTAATTAACTTATGCATAAATATGAGTTTATGTATTTTTGTGATTGTAAAATGTTGAAATCACGAAAATCCGTAAAAACCGAGTAATATACGATATTGGCTAATTAAAAGGCGATTTAGCATAAAATTGAGCATGTTCATACATATTATAATGCTGCATTTTTCTTTATGATTGTCATAATTTTAATTTATGTAATTTTGAATTATGTAATTTTACTTAGTATGGCCTTAGATTTTAATTGGTATTTCCCGAAATGTATGGGAATATCGATTCGGTTGTAATTTTTATTGTGATCTCGTATCACCGTTTTGTAATTTAATAGATTTATTTTATTTTAGTTACAAATGTATAATAGGAAATTATGTAATTTATTATGTAATTTTATTCATTAGGAGTTCCAAAAGACGGATTTCTTCAAGAATGGCGATACATAAAGACGGTGTTACCTCGAGATGTGTGCCACAACCGAAGTTCAAGGGACCAATGGAGTTGGTTTCCGAATATGTAATAGTTAAATAGTTTTTCTATTTTAGGAAAGGCCATACTAGGATTTATTTATTTTTATGCTTGCATTTTATTTTATGTCGCATGCATCGCTAAATCGCCATAACTAAAACATGCATCCTTATTTTATCGAGTTTATCGACCGTGTCAATTCGAATTATCGTAGTTCACCGCTTTAGTACACTTAAAACGTGATAGATAATAAATTGACATGACCTCTCGCTAAAACAATTAATTGAGACATAGCCTTACCAAATAGTAGAAACCATGAAAACCTATTTCGCGAGGGAGTGCGCTCGGCCCCACCGGGGTACAAACCTTGTTACGTAGGGGAAGTGGGTGATGAATGTTAATCCACCGAATTCATGTTGATAAGGGATGTATCGGCCACACCGTGCCCAAGTTAATGTGGGTTTGGATCATGGACACATTTATTCGAAATTTGGATTGAACTCAACAAAAGTATTTGATAAGGGATGTATCGGCCCCACCGTGCCCTTGTCGATGTGTTTTGGGCTATAGATAATTATTAATGTAATATTGTCGACCAAGAGTTCTAAAAGTAGAATCGATTAAACGTTAATCCACCGAGTTATATTGATAAAGGATGTATCGGCCCCACCGTGCCTAAGTCAATATGAATTTGGGTCTTGGAATCATTTATCATAGTTGGGTAGAGGTCACTATGTAAATGCTTTACTTGTTATTTACAAGTATTATTATAACGATAAATGTTAAGTTTTCCACTATTCCGTTATTATTGTTCTATTTCTTTACCACAATTCATATACGATATCATTTTGTTTTTTGATTCAAATCTCCTTAAAACATCGTAACTAAAGACAAATATGAATTTGCTTCTAAAACCTCAAATGAACCATTGATAAGGATCTCTTGTAAAGAGTATAGATTAAAGTTATTCATTATCAAACAGGTTTTTGATTCATGACTAACACTTCTACTTACAATGGATTATTTTTCATGTACTTAAATGAATTAAGTACCTTGAAGCGATAAATTGTTGGTAATTAGTTTTGTCAAGAATTCGTAATTGACCAAAATAACGCAACCACTTCAATGAAAGTTTTAAGACTAAAACGATCAAATGAAGAATGATCTTCGTGAATTCATTTTTGCTTCTCAAAGCAAAGACTCATTGAAATAAGTGGG
Organism: Silene latifolia; assembly: GCF_048544455.1. Lineage (NCBI taxonomy): Eukaryota > Viridiplantae > Streptophyta > Magnoliopsida > Caryophyllales > Caryophyllaceae > Silene > Silene latifolia. Next base: position 148,498,139 of record NC_133534.1, on the reverse strand, counting down.
AGCGTTCTCTTAAACTGTTAAGATGAGGAAGAGGTTCAAGAAGTAAATGGAATTGATACAAGGTAATGTTAAAAGTAAAGTCATTGAGGAATGACGATACTAAACCTATCAATCCCGACCGATAAAGTTTCCATTGTCTTAAATGTTGGACACGAGAATGGAAACTACCCCAAATTTTTGAAGAATTATCAAATTAGTTGTGGGACATCTAATGGGACCTTCTTCTTTAAATTGTTTATTTGATTAAACATAAAATTTTGCTAGTACTACTTCGTCAATATTAGAAACCAATGGAAATTTTCATCATTGTACTTGATACATAGGATGATTAGAATATGACGACTAGCAACAATAATATCGAGAGATAGAGTAATTGTGTACTCAATCTAGTTTTTGGATTTAAAGTTGTATTTAATTATGATTATTAAGTGCATAAACTCTAAATAAGAATATAAACTTGTTAAAATACAAAAGAGGTTTCACTTTTGTGACCCTATACACCACGATTTGATGTATGGCTAGCCCATTATCAAGGTGATTATATTCTAAACCAAACTAGAATAATATATCATGAAGATGATGCAAGACTCAAAATTGGTAACCCAAGATTAAACCTTAAAATTTTGGAATGATGAACGCAAAGAGTTATCGAGTACTCTTGAAACCATTAGATTGTTAATGGTATATGCGTATCTTGTATTCAAAGCAAGATGTCTCGTGCCTTTTGGTTGAAAAGGAGATCGAGATTGTAAATCATTGATCAAAAATAGGTTGATCATTTTCTTTTACCAACGATTTAAGTTGACGCTAAAGTGTTAACTTAATAAGGTAAATAGAAAAATCTTTAAAGAAGTTTAAAGAGTTAAAGAAATCATGATTTAGTCGTGATGGGATTATCAAAGTGAAGACTTTGATATAAGCCAATGGAAATGTGATCTAATATCACAAGTTAATCTCTCTTAGCACGCATTATGAAATAATGTGTGATTGGATAAGAAATCAAACGCTATTCGATATGGTTTGAACTTCAATCAAGTTACTTTGAGTTACTTGATCCTTTTGGGGATTTTATCATTTTGTCTAAAATTATTTTTCCACTAAATCGAATCATATGAGATATGAAATGGTAAGGGTACCATGTTTGTAAGTTTTCACAAGAAACAAATGCTCATTTTTCCCTTTTCAATTATCACGGGTTTGCGGCTCGTGAAGCTGTCTTTCTAAAATACAAGTTTATTTCTAGAAGACAGAGTGGGAGAATTTATTCAAGAGCCACATAGAATGTTATGTCGCAAGAAACTGGTCTTTCTTGGCTACATGAGACGTTTTGTGTAAGATGTTGTTTCTTTAAAACCTAGGAGGTTAAATTCGTCAAATTGTTGAAAATGATGGATTCATGCTACTTTTAAGAAAGTAAAGAGCTTATAACTTACAAAGAAATCGTTTGATTCAAATTGATTACTTCTAGAAAGTAATGAACATATGACTTACATAATAGTGTTTAAGTCACAACTCAATATAAGGCTTAGAGCCATGAAAATCCGAAATAAAAAGGCTTGATTAGTTGCAAAGGGTTTTGCACTAATAAAGAGAGATTTCAAGGCTTGATTAGTTGCAAAGGGTTTTGCACTAATAAAGAGAGATTTCAAGGTTGATTGGTTGCAAAGGGTGTTTACACCAATTGAAATGCTTAAGTCTATTTGGATCTTCTTAGGGATTGTGTTTCATCATGAGGTTATGAAATACATAGCGAGTGAATCTAAAACCCACTTCTTCAATAGAAGGAATGTATTCAATACATGTCTTGAGTTTAGTAGATTCTTGCAATCCTAAGATAATGTGAAACTTAAGAGAGGGTCTTAAGTAGGACATCAATGAGTTAGAATCAACATTTTGATCATGTGATAAAACATTTCTCGATAAGTCGAGAAGTTGTGTTTATACATGGAGTTTAGTGGGAGTTACGGAAATTTTAATTAGTCCGATATGTGGATGACATATTGATCATTGCGAATGATTTAAGACTTTTGGAGTATTATAATACATCTTGAATATCCGGATTTATGAAGATAAATCCACATGATATTAGCGTCAGTAAGAAGTCTTATGTTGATAAGATTCATGACTAGTTCAATTAAATTGAACATATTTGACTGATTTCATTTGCTTCCACTGCCGAATCAATTAAAAAGAAATGATGTATAACACTTCATATGCTTTGAGTATGATGAATTGTTTTCAAAAATCGAATTTAAGTAATCTTTACCAAGTAAGCTATAAAGATTACCCTTAAGTGCTTGCAGAAGCATTAAGGAAGTAAAGCAAAGTGTTTATGATGCAATATTGTGTAAGGGTGTTACACAAGTGACAATTGACAATTGAGATTGCGCATGGTTTCCGACAAAACCATAATCAAAACACACTAGGATGGTTAAGATACCATTGTGGCAATGTTAATTAAGAAGTAGATTTTCTAGAATCGTTCTAGGCAATAAAGAACAATGAGAGATTTTTATAACGGAAATTGAGTACACTTGCAATCATGAGATGTGCAAGAGGATGAGTCCCACACACTGTGAAAACAGTGGGAGCTATTCGTAGGCTAGAGGATCTATGTCTTGATTGGATCTCGACACGTACTCAGAAAGTTTTGTGATGCAAATGTATACATTACAAAGGAAAACGAGTATGTAGTAAGGTTGAGTAAGGTACAAGAAGTTGATAAAACCTACTAACCAAAGCCTTCTCAAAGGCTAAACATGATGAGTCATGTCATTTCAATTGAATTGAAATGAACAACTACGTACAAGATCAAATTAGATTATAGAATATGAAATAGTAATCAGGCATTGACTATTCATGTGTGATAATCGCATTTGTCGTTCGAGTTTTATTTTAAAACTCTTTTATTATACTTTGTTACATCCAAACGGGTTGTAGAGACAATTGAACCCCGTTAAAGTGAACACGGATTAGCATAGTATTCGCCCATAGTCACTTGTATGAGGTGACGTCTCGAAGTGACTAGAGTGTGATGCGATTGATGGCAAGTTCAAGTGCCATACAGTCATGTGAGATGACTAGTCGATCACATAGGCAGATGTTAGGAACACCTTGTCGGGCCTTATGACCGCTTATAGAGTTCTGGCAAATTTATATAGCCTGGTCGTGGCGAGAGCTGCTATAGTATTCTAATGAGTCGATTCTTTTGACTAAAGACTATTCACCTAAGATGGCACAATTTCAGATTAACTTTGATTTGTGTTACTACGACCTTCGTAAATGGGGTCAAATGGGCATATTTTGGGTTATGATGGATGTGGCTAGTCGAAGGGAATGAGTGCGATAGGAATTGTCCATCCCCTTGTCAGGGTTAAAACAATATCTCAGGGCCACTCGAGGAGTAATGAACTGGAAATGCGTGGCCACGCTCAGAAAGTATCTATGATAGATAAGTCCGGTCAATCAGTTATTCTCCAGATCGAGGAAACCACTCTTGATATGATCACTTGCAAGTACAACCTGAAAGACACCTTGCATTGAGTGGGAGATAGTAATAGGACAAGAGAATTGGTGAGGCACACTTGTCGAGGACAAGTGGGAGATTGTTGGGAAATGTGTCCTCAACAATAGTGCGATCATATGATTTAAATATCATTATTAAATCTCATTTTAAAGAATACAATTGGGAAGTATTTTTACTGTCAACTGGTCAACATATATCGGTAATGATTGACTGACTAGAGTTTGACATTACTGTCGTGTGACGGTGGTGATCACTTGACCCCCTAGGTCATACCTAAAGGGCAATACTCTTAATTGATCATTTAATTAATCGTATAATGTTACGAGTTAATTAAATTACTTGAAAAATTGACGGACGATTTTGGAAGTAAAATTTACGTATCAAATTGAAATGTGATTAAATGAGATACGGTCTGAGTAATCAAATTGTATCATTACTCGGATGAAATTATTGTTTAAAGAAACAATTGGATTTGAATGAATTATTATAAATGCGATTTATAAACGGTAAAATATTTTGGTACGAGTAATTATGAATTACTAAGTCGATTTTTGTATATGACGTATTTTTATTAATACGTTGATTTTTAATATGTTAAAAATACATAAACAATTTATGTTACATATGACATGTGACATATTGACATTTGACAAAAATAATATGGAATCCATATTACAATGTGGACCGAAATATTGGGAATAATTAACATATTATGTTAATTTAGATTAGTGGAATTCATCATCATTTCTCTAATATAGGCATGCATACCTAGTGCCTTTTGTGTAAGAGCACAAAGGCCATGCATAGGCCATTTCCCTCCACCCTACCCGGTTCTCCCTTGGAAAGAACAAGGGTTCTTTTTCATTTTTATTTTATCTTTCACTATATGGCATAGTGTGTTAGATTATTTATTCATTCACTCAACATAATTATTTTTAGAGAGATAAAAATAATTCCTCTTCCTCTCCTCTTCTCTCAACCGGTTTTGAGAACTAAAATACCAAATATTTTGGTTCAATTTTTCACAAGATTAATATTATACTAGATCAAATAATATTAATTAGATTAAGTGTTAAGCCTTGGGTATAAAGCTTAGGGAGAGATCTTATACTTAGATCTTGTTCATCCATAAGGGAAAGCTCAAGATCAAAAGAGAAAGGTGATCTCTTTTGTGCCCTAATAACCGAAAATTACCAATGTAAGGACATGATTTCTCCTCTATTTTATTATTGTTTGCATGCATAAAATCCGTTTTAATTTTATGACAAATTAATTTCGACATATATGAGTATGTTAGTATGTATATGAATCTACATTTCCTTCAGGTAGGCCGGCAGCCGGTCAGCCGGCTTGGACCCCTCCACACATAGCCAAGGTGAAAAAATGAAGAAAGTTACAGGGAACTCCCAGCCGGCAGCCAGGCCACCGGCTGGGAATGCATGAAGAAGGAAGAAATGAAGAAGAAGTCACAGAGAGCTCCCAGCCGGCACCCCACCGGCGGCCGGTCCACCGGCCATGCACATCTGATGACTTGTTTTTAATTCATAAGTTACAGAGAAATCCTAGCCAGGTAGGGCGCCGGCGGCCGGTCCACCGCCTGGGACACACCTTCCGCTATTTTGACTTCCCTTGTTATTTTCAACCTAATTTCCTTGTAAAATATAAATACCTCTTCTCTTAATCATTTGTACACACAACTCTAAATCTGAAATTATTTCCCTAATGTATGCACACTCTTAAGCAAGCTTTAATCTTTCCTTTATTAAACATTAATTACTTAGTAAGTTAGCTTAGAATTAGTTATTCTCAATTGTTTACATTTGGTATTGGGTTATAATTTGAATACTGGTGAAGATTATTCTCTTATTTAATCGATGATTGCAACTTTGTCTCTTAATTGGTATAATTCTTCTTCTAGTTTGTTTATCTTTCAATTGTTTACATATTTAAGTTGCTTAATTAGTTTATCTTACAATCATGCTTTCCTTTACTTGTTACATGTCAAAACTTCCATCTTTTATGTTGTTTGTTACCAACATGTGTGAGTAGTGCCTTACTAGGATGGAGGGGGATCTCATATAGAATTATAGGAGTGGATTATGATATAGGGAGATTGAAATCCTTGAGTTTATGCTTGTTGATTTTATCATGCACATAAGGTGTTCGTGAGAATGCTTGGATGAAGATTTAGGCATTTGAACTATCTTTTCTACTTGTTGGGTGAGAACTTGACTAGTAAATAGGAATCACATGATAAAATTATGGTTGGGTTAATTAAGTGAGGACTTAATCAATCTTAACTTAGGGGTTAGTCTCACATCGAGAGATTGGGTCTTTCCCTTACTTATGCTCTTGGGTTTTGTCGCTCTATGTGTATTTACTTACTTCTCTATATGAGTGAATCCGATATCCTAGTTCCTTTAATCATTGTTGTTCATCGCCTTAAGTATTTAATCAATTTTCTATTGTTTTAGTCTATTTCTTTTAGTTAGTATTAAATCAACTCACTTTCTTAATTTGAGCTAAACTAGTAGTTCAACAACCAATCCTAGAACCATAACCACCATCCTTTGGGTTCGACCCTCACATCTACGATGAGTTTTCGTTATACTTGCGAGGTTACAAATATAAGATTTGTTTCACAACAATAAAACCGTCTCATCCTACACAATTCCATAACAACTATCACAAAACATCCTACAAAAACTCATACTACTAATTAACCCTTCATTATTACCCATTAAGTTCTCCTAATACTAATTAAAACACTAATTAACATTACCCATAAAAACCCCCCAAATTCTAGGGTTACAGTCTCAAAAAGAATTATCCAAATTAAAGGGAAAAAGGTAGTATAATACTCACCAGGTGATAAGGAACAAGAATATATGAATGATTCTCCCAAATTCTTCACCCATAGTTGTAGATCTATGATTTAGAGAAGGAGAAATTGTAGAGAGAGGTAGGAGAGGTTTAGAAAGAAGAAAATAGAGTTTCAAAATGGGAAAAATCAGAAAAATAGGGTATATATATGTCAAGGCCAATCAATAGAAAAGCCCACGCGTAAAAACCACAGCGGTTCCCGCAGTACACGGTCGAGTGCTCGGTTCACTCGGTCGAGGGAGGCTCCACTCGGTCGAGTGAACCTCTACTCGGTCGAGTGACCTACGATCAGGAGCTTTAAAAAATTTGCAGACTCACTCGGTCCCTCACTCGGTCGAGTGAGGTTTACTCGGTCGAGTATTTGGCCACTCGACTGAGTACAGCTCTAGAATTTACGAGGTATTACAGGAAGTGACCTTACTAAGCACGCATGTGTTTGCATGGGGAAATCCCCATTTTTTCCTATTTCTTTTTTGTGTATTGTCAAATCAGTTTTTAATATATTAACACACAAAATGGCCCACTTGTATCCATATTAACATAATATGGTATGTATTCGCTCCATCTCTGTAATACTCTGTATTTTACCTTGGTCAAATTCTAGTCAACGGTAAATGGGTAAATATGTTTTATAAATATATATATTTTATATTGCTTATACGAGTTATGCATGAGACGGAATAATAATAATAATAATAATAATAATAATAATAATAATAATAATAATAATAATAATAATAATAATAATAATAATAATAATAATAATAATAATAATATTAATAATATTAATAATAATATTAATAATATTAATAATATTAATAATATTAATAATATTAATAATAATAATAATAATAATAATAATAATAATAATAATAATAATAATAATAATAATAATAATAATAATAATAATAATAATAATAATAATAATAATAATAATAATAATAATAATAATAATAATAATAATAATAATAATAATAATAATAATAATAATAATAATAATAATAATAATAATAATAATAATAATAATAATAACAATAGTTAAAAACTTCTGGGGGGCTAGCATCCTCCTCCGCAAAGGAATTGTTAAAAAGCTTCACAAAATTTGTAGAGACTTCTATTGGGGGGTAGCTGAGGGCAAGAGGAAGATGATCTTTAAAGGTTGGGATGGGCTTAGTCGTCCTAAGAGGGAAGGTGGTATAGATATTAAGGAGATATTGAGCTGGAACAAATGTCAAATGATAAGCTGGATATGGAAGCTGATCCACGGGCCAACCTCCCTTTGGGCCTCCTGGTATAGCCATTATGTTATGAAAGGTACTTCTATATGACATGCTTCTAGTACCATTTCCCACTCTTGGTTCTGGAAGTTTGTCATCCAGATAAAAGACCTGCTTATTCATTTGGTTGGTACGCCTAGTAGAGCAGAAGAGCTGCTCAAGGATTGCACACAAGCTGACAAACTCCGTATGGGTATGTTGTATGAGTGCATCAGGTCTAGAGCTTCTGCAGTAGGGTGGTATAGGACTGTTCATAATCATGCTGTTCTGCCCAAGCATGCTATCATAGGCTCTATGACATGCCAGAACAAGCTCTCTATAGTGGACAACTTGAAACATAGGGGTTTTAGCCTGGCAAACAGGTGTGTGTTGTGTGAAGGTGCAGGGGAAGATGTTCAGCAACTATTCTTTTGTTGCCCTTACTCATCTGAGGTCTGGAAGGTGGTGTGTAGCAGACTGTGTAAGCTGGATATCCATTCTAGTTTACCTCAGGTGCTACTATGGATTAGGGACAGAAACAGAGGCAAAGCTCGTGTTAAGGTTCTTCGAAGGGTGGCTTTCATGAGTACTTTGTATATGCTTTGGAAAGAAAGGAATGCCCGCATCTTCAAGGGTGTTCGAACTGCGACTCCTATTCTCATATCCCGTATTTGTTATATCGTTTCAACATGGATGTATCATTGTACTGTTGGTTTCTGAAAGTAGTGGTTTCTTTTGGGGACTAGTTTGAGGGTGGCTACTCTGGCCTGCCTTTGTCAGGAATGTAATTGTGATCTAGTGGGTCTCGTCATGTAAGTCCTAATTAATAATGAGAAGATCCCTTGCATTTCTTGCGAAAATAATAATAATAATAATAATAATAACGGGAGACTATGAACGGGAGGACTTACCGTAGTGTGTTGGGGTATCGTCTGGGTGTTCCGTTATTTTCGGTATCTAGGCCATGTCCTGCTTGCTCTCGGGTTTTTGCTGGGGATGTTTTTGGGGACCACGCTGTTTCTTGTACTGGTACTGTGGGCGTTAAACATCGGCATAACCTTGTCCGGGACACTCTCTTCGACATCTGCTATAGATCTGGTATTACTGCGGGGAAGGAGGTTGATATCGGTTTGGTTGATGGGCATGGTGGCTCTCTTCGTCCTGCGGATTTATTGCTTTATTCTTGGGACAGGGGGCGTGATGTGTGCGTCGACCGACGGGTTCTTTACCTTTGACTCGGGACCGGGTTGGCGATTTTGTGCCGGGCCGGGTTGTCGCTGATGCTGCTCAGCGAAAGTGTGCTAAGTATGGGGATTTGTGCGCGATAGCGGGTTATGGTTTCCTTCCTTTCTCCTTCTCTTCACTTGGGGAGCTGGGGTCGGATGCTGTTGCCTTGCTCAAGCGGATCCAGAAATTCTCTGTATCTCAGGATGCGGGGGCTCGGGTGGCCGCTTACATTTTTACTAGACTTAGCTTTTCTTTGTTGCTAAGGGTGTGGGAGCCTGACTTGTTTCTCGGCTCCCCACCAATTTCATGTAAACTTTTATTCTTATTTTAATGAAAGCTGCGCGCATCCCTTTATAATAATAATAATAATAATAATAATAACAATAACAATAATAATAATAATAATAATAATAATAATAATAATAATAATAATAATAATAATAATAATAATAATAATAATAATAATAATAATAAAATAATAATAAAATAATAATAATAATAATAATAATAATAATAATAATAATAATAATAATAATAATAATAATAATAACAATAATAATAATAGTTTACCTGTCAGTGCTTGTTCTGATTTTAGCAGTGGGATTGTGGCGAAGAGAGTAACCAAGAACATTGAGCTAATGGATTTGGTTGCGAGGATTGAGGACCCGCAATGTGAGTTGCTTCTTCTTCGAGCTTGTACTGGTATTTCCAAGCTTTACTTCTCACTTCGTACTTGCTCCCCTAGTGTTTTTGGGTCTGTCCATCTTCCTTTTGATGCCGCTCTTCGTTCTAGCTTGGAACTTATTGTCACCACGTCAGGGCCGGGTTTTGGGGATTGGCAGTGGCGCCTTGCTACATTCCCTTTTCAGCTTGGTGGGTTTGGTGTCTATGCGGCGGGAGATGTTTTATTTTATGCTTTTATTACGTCCCGTATGCAGTCTGCTGGTTTACAGGCTAAGCTCCTCGGCCCTTCTGGTATTGTAGCTGTTGGCCCTGCTTTTGATGATGCCGCACGGGTGTTTACTGCGACCACAGGATCTGGTATTTTAGGTAACCCTAGTGAAATTGCTGCCCCAAAACTTATGAAGAAATTGGCAGATATTTATTTCGCGACGGTTGTTGCTGCCTCAAAGTCTGTTTTCTCTTTGACACCACGCCAGCTTGCTTTATGGCAGTCTCAGCAGGGTTCTCACTCCTCTGATTGGTTACGTGTGGTTCCTATCTCGGGGTTGGGTCAGACTATGAACGGGAGGACTTACCGTAGTGTGTTGGGGTATCGTCTGGGTGTTCCGTTATTCACGGTATCTAGGCCCTGTCCGGCTTGCTCTCGGGTTTTTGCTGAGGTTGTTTTTGGGGACCACGCCGTTTCTTGTACTAGTACTGTGGGCGTTAAACATCGGCATAACCTTGTCCGGGACACTCTTTTCGTCATCTGCTATAGATCTGGTATTACTGCGGGAAAGGAGGTTGATATCGGTTTGGTTGATGGACATGGTGGCTCTATTCGTCCTGCGGATTTATTGCTTTATTCTTGGGACAGGGGGCGTGATGTGTGCGTTAACTTGACAGGTTCTTCTCCTTTGACTCAGACTGGGATGACGGATTTTGTGCCTGGCCGGGTTGTCGCTGATGCTGCTCAGCGAAAGTGTGCTATGTATGGGGATTTGTGCGCGGTAGCGGGTTATGGTTTCCTTCCTTACTCTTTCTCTTCTCTTGGGGAGCTGGGTTCGGATGCTGTTGCCTTGCTCAAGCGGATCCAGAAATTCTCGGTATCTCAGGATGCGGGGGCTCGGGTGGCCGCTTACATTTTTACTAGACTTAGCTTTGCTATTGCTAAGGGTGTGGGAGCCCAGATTGTCTCTCGGCTCCCCACCAATTTCATGTAAACTTTTATTTTTCTTTTAATGAAAGATGCGCGCATCCTTCTATTAAAATAATAATAATAATAATAATAATAATAAAAATAATAAAAATAATAACAATAATAATAATAAGAACAATAATAATAATAATAATAATAATAATAATAATAATAATAATAATAATAATAATAATAATAATAATAATAATAATAATAATAATAATAATAATAATAATAATAATAAGTTGTAACGATAATAATACGATACGCGTATACGTATACATATACTCCATCTCACCTTATATACTCCACCCTTATCCACTCATCACCCTTATCCAAACATAATCTCACAAAATTCACCAAAAGATGAGGGAAGAGAGAAAGAGAGGAAAAGAAGGAGATTTCGTCCCTCCGCCTCGGAATCGTAAGGTAATACTGTCTTACACTAATTTATATATTATTTAATTTATACCATCGACCTGCCTTGACCCCGACTCACCTCTGGCCGTAATTGACCGCCTGTTTGACCACCTTTTACCACTCTAAAACAGGTAGACCAATAGATCTAGGGCACGTTTTTGGGTTTGTGTGACTCGGTTTTAAGACGGGATTTTAACCCTTCAACTATGACTGACCTGGGCTGACCTTGGGATGGTTGTCTCGTGGGCTGAGTGCGCGTAACACCCCCATTTATCCAAGAGCCTTAACTAGGCCTTCATAGATAAAAGGAGC